>NC_137975.1:61435142-61933826 GCF_963924665.1 Micromys minutus | reverse complement strand
GACAAACAGTTACATGTGTTTTCTCTAAAAGCAACCCCTTGTACTGTATTCATAAACAAAAATGGCTATGGCTAGCTGAAACACAGTGGCAGACCATGCTGAGGAACATCTATCCCCATGTGAGAAAATGGAGTGATTTTTTTTCTCCTTTACTTTTCAAAGCCAAAGCCATAACATGACATCATTGTGATGAAGAACAGGATGGATGTGGTAACTGTTCAGTTTGTCTTGTTGCTTCTCTTTAAATGAAGAGAGGGAGCTGTAGATAAGTCATTATCACCTTTTTTAAGGGCAGGGAACCCATGAGCATGTTACAGGATCCCAAGCCCATGCCTAGAGAGAGCAGGGAGGAAGGGTCATTAATAAGGGTTGGAAATGTTACTGGTCACGAGGAACTTAACGACTTGCTTCCACTATAATAAACATTAAAATAAGACAAACTATACAAAGTGGCTGTTTGCAGAGTTTGGGTAGCAGGTAGTGAACAAAGACTGTGAGAAAGGGGAAATTGTTTTTCTAGTAGAAAGACAGACCCTACTAAGTCCACAATAATACCCACAAACTGATGTATGCAAAGAACAAAAGTTACACCATTAAGACAAGGGGACTTTGAGGGTAGAAGGAAGCACCACATTTAGACATGGCTGGAGTTCTGTGCTGTCTTAGCTATTCAGGATGGAAGAGAGAGTGATCCTGGCAAAGAACAGCTTTCCCCTTCAGGGGATCTTAATGCTGGAGGAAGAGTCAGGAAGTTGCAAAGTTATGAAAGCAAGTGTTCCAGTCAGGCAGAGGGAACGTTTATGTTTGGCTGGGATCATATAAAGGTCATATATTAGTACTGGTTATCCCTGCTGCCTGAAATGAGCAAGCCTTCTGGCTACCAGCTGCTTACCAGAAGAAAAGTCAAGAAACAATGTAAAATCCAAATTCTTAACAACACATCCTTTGATGTCTAGAAGACAGAAGCAAGAGTAGTGATAACGTTGTGCATGAGAAGCCAGATACCAGAGTGGCAGGCAGGAAAAGCTCAGGTGTAAGATAAGGTGATGTTGAAATTAGCAGGAAGAGCTTTATGTGGAAGGTATAATGAAGCCTGGTTCAGTGGTGTACACTTTAATCCCAGAGTTTGAGTTTAGGAAAATCTCTGAGAGTTTGAGGCCGTCCTGGTCTGCATAGCAAATAACAGGCCAACAAAATATACATATTAAGATCCCATCTCAGAAGGGAGTGCACCTTTGTGAAAGCAACTGGAGGGGGATGGGAACGTGGTGGGGTGTAGAGGTATAACATCTCAAATGTAAATACAGAGTATCTAATAAAAAAGGAGAAAATAAATTGTATATTAAAAATCCCATCTCAAAATCAAACAAAGAAATACATTTTTTTTTTTACAGAAACCATGGACATAATGAGTCAGTAAATGGAATCTCTCCCTACCTCCTCTCTCTGTGTCTCTGTCTCTCTGTGTCTCTGTCTCTCTGTGTCTCTGTCTCTCTCTCGACTCCATAGCTGGAATTACATGTGTATTGCCATACATCCAATCCAAACTAAGGTCCCCATGTTTATGTGGGGGAACATAATTAACATTTATGTTTTCTTATGGATTCTTTCTTTAATGGGAGAAAATTATCTTTACGAAAGTGGCTGATAAGATGGCTCAGGTAAAGAAGCCTGCAGAACAAGCCTAACAAACTGTGTTGGATCTTCCGAACCTTCATAAAAGTGGAAGAAGAGAACCAAATTCATAAAGAATAATGAGGGAACCAACCAGAGACCGACTGTGATTCGCCAATTCCTGCAAACATGAACAGATGTACATATTCAGTCTTGTTCCACATGACGTATAGACATCTGTCTTTTCTATGTGGGGCAGTAGTTGTTTTATCAGCTCTTGTCCCCATACGAGGGAGAACATCACGGCAGTATGTGTATGAGGTGTATGGTGGAAAAGAACTGCTCACATCATGGCAGCCTGACAGCAAGGGAAGAGATATGAAGGAGGGAGCAGGGCGGGCAAGACAGCAGATGGAATCTTGGCAAAGAAACAGAAATTAAAAAGTAAAACTCTAAAAGTGAAACATTTAAAACCCCAAATTATAATGTCTAAAACCAAACACTCATTAGACTAGAGACTAGAGATGCTTAGTGATTCACTAAATGAGCATATTTGAAGGTTTTAACCTATCACTAAAAAAGTAGACATACAGCTAAAATGGAAAAACCAAAACCAAACAGACAACACATAAAATAAAGCGGTGAGCATTACTAACTGGTGCTGGGTATAGTGGCTCAGGCAGGTAATCAAGCAGTAGGAGGTCAAAGCTGGAAGACTGTGGCTGTCCGGGTCACACTGCACTGTATAGTGAATTCCAGGCTCCCGCGGGCTACAGAGTGAGACCAAAACCAACACAGAGACCTAATCAACCATCCAAACACATACACACTAACAACCATACAATATAAAATAAAGCCTAAAAATAAAAACAGGAAAAAATATGAGTGGTCAATTAAAAAGATAAGGAATGAAGGCAGATGTCATATGGGATACATGGGAAGTAAATCAGCAGTTTGCTTGAAACACGTTGAGCGTGAGTGTGTATGCGTAGATAGGCCATGAAAGGACTATGGAAGGGTATGGCCGAAGTAACAATAGATATCATAAGTTTTGAGATCTGGGAAAGTCCCATGATTAAAAAGACACAATCACAATAAATCATTAAAAGGATAACCTTGAGAGAGCATTCACTTAGTTTCAAGCAGCATGAATCAAACACTAACAAAGGTAAGCTGAAGGGTAGACAATTACAGGGCCATTGAGACTTTAGCATTCATTTCTCCGTCCTTGAGAGGAAAAGCAGGGCAGAGAGATGGTGTGCAGAAGAGGCTGAGGCAGGACTTGGAGCTAGTCTGAGCTCAGTGACATACACAAAGTACTCTGAACAACAAGAATAAGTATGAACTTTCACTAATGATAGCATAGCTCACTTATTAAGATAGGTAATCTGCTTAGAAATAAAATAGGTCCTAATAAATTGCAAAGGACTGAAATCACAAGGGTATAGTTTTGGGTGATAATATGATCAAATTATACATTTATAAATAAAAATTCAACTGAACAAAAATTTAATAAGCATGAACCATACTGTTAAAAGCAGAAAGAAATCCAGACTGGGATCATGTACTTACAATTCTCAGAGTTTATTTGTTTCTAGAGTGTATGAATCCTTCTAACTTCCTAACGAAGGCCATAAGATCCAACTACTAGAAATGGTCAAGATACTTGAATAGAAATTTTACAATAGAAAAGAAATGTATTGCCGATAAATTCACCATGTTGTGTTAAACGGCATTACAGCCAGGGGAGATGCAAACTAAAACCACAGCGAGACTTGCAAATACAGATCACACCATTTAGCAAAGCTTCAGGTTAAAAATATTGGCAATGCTAAAATGTGGTAAAAGATTCAGCGATAGCCACAAAGCCCCTATTCATAAACACATTTTAGGAACATGTAGGTGATATTCTAGCTGCTAGATATATGCCCTGCCTGTGACTACCAACATCATTTCTAGATTTTTTACTTGAGATAAATCAAACAGACAGCTTCACAAAGGATCTGTTTGTATTTGTATTATAAAAGTTCTTGTGGAAAGGTAACCCTCACAACTCCAAATTCAAACCATCTCAAATGCCCATCAACATAAGAATGGACAAATAAATTGTCATATATTTATATGATAGTAACACAGAGCCAAACAGAACAAAACGAAACAAAAGGATGATACTGTCAAAATACATTATGATATGGATGTGTCTCGGAAGCATTAGATGGGAGGAAGGAGAGAAAAAAAACAGTCACAACACAGAATGTACTACTTGATTGCTTTTAGATATTTCAGAACACCTTCATGGTGAAAGAAAATCCTTTATTTCTGATGTCACTGTTTCTGCAAACTGCTTTGTGGTGAGAGTAATCAGGTGGCCGCTGGGACTGGGTTACAGGGAGGCTGGGAAGAGGTTATGGAGAATATTTCTGGTATGATGAAAACACATTTTATGTAGATAAAGCTGTGGGCTTCATGTGTGTGCATGCATACATTATGGTATAGATACTAAAGTCGTGGGATTTGTACATTATACTTCAGTGGCCAAAGTGCTAAAAACAAAATGGTAACTGGGCAAGGAAAAAGAAATCATCATCATCATCATCATTATCATCATCATCATCATCATCATCATCATCATCATCATCATCATCATCATTACCATCATCATCATCAACAACAACAAAAATGACTCCAAAGGCCCAAAGTATCAGTGTACTAGAAAAGAAAAGTGGAGGGTGGAATGTGTGTTATTTCATCTGTACAGAAGAGTCAGGATGACAGATGTTGAGTGAAGGTATGGACTGGGATGCGTAAATTATACTTATCCACTTGTGTGCCTACTTATCATCAATTGCATTTTATATCGTTATCTGTTTATTCTATAGTTGTGAATGCTCAACTATATTTTAAAAGTCCTAGACACTACAGAGAAAGAAAAGCCAAGCCATCACAACCAAATAATCTCAAAGACAAAGCCTTTTGGAAGCATCTTTAGAGTCCCGGGAGGAGGGGGAAAGTACCTCCAAGTGGGAGTCCCCTGGTGAGAGCGGAAGTGAGATCACTAGAAAGCTGAATGCTGAGATCAGAGTTCTGATGGCTGCTCACACCTCTGCAGCCTGAAGGCGCTGCTTCTTTACAGAGATGATTTAGGGGATGGCAAAAAGATTGCATGCTTTGGTAACTATTTGTGTATGAAATCCTGTGTTTTTTTTTTTTTTTTTTTTGGTGTATCTGAAAGCTTTTATTAAGCCCTAATGTGATCTACAACTGCTAATTATGGTTTTTTTAACATCTTTATTTTACAAAACAAAGATAAATGTACAGATTTTAAACATTTTTTGCTTAAAATTATACAATACATTTTTGTCAGTACTTTTTTTTCAGATTTTAAAATAATTTTTACATAAATTTATATGAATAGTCAGTACTTGATCTTTTTAAAGGTTTGACAGTATGCATTGAAAACCCAATAGTTACAATGAGCACAAAGTACATGCAAAACAAAATGTAACTTGAAAATAGTCAAAGTTTTCTTGTTGTGTAAAGATTTTTTTGTTTTGTTTTGTTTTCTTTATTTCTTGGACTTCCTACAGTCTGTGAGTTGTTTCTGGGGCAGTGCAAGCCTCTGAGGGTTAGCATCCCACTATCAGTGACTGCATATTATGTCTGTTCTTTTGTGACTGGGTTATCTCACTCAGAATGATATTCTCTAGATGCAGCCATTTTCTTAAGAATTTGGTCAAGTCATTGTTTCTGGTGGCTGAGTAGTATTCCATTGTGTAAATGTACCACAATTTTTGTATCCATTCATCTTCTGAAGGGCATCTGGGTTCTTTCCAGCTTCTGGCTATTATAAATAGAGCTGCTATGAACATTGTGGTGCATATATCTTTGTTGTGTACTAAGGTGTCTCTGGGTTATATGCCCAGAAGTGGCATAGCTGGGTCTTCAGGTAGTATTATGTCCAATTTTCTGAGGTATTGCCAGACAGATTTCCAGAGTGGTTGTATTAGTTTGCAACCCCACCAACAGTGGAGAAGTGTTCCTCTTTCTCCGCAACCTCGCCAGCATCTGCTGTCATCTGAGTTTTGGATCTTGGCCAATCTGACTGGTGTGAGGTGGAAACTCAGGGTTGTTTTGATTTGCATTTCCCTGATGGCTAAGGATGTGGAGCACTTCCTCAGATATTTCTCAGCCATTCGATATTCCTCAACTGAGAACGTTTTGTTTAGTTCTGTACCCCATTTTTTAATAGGGTTATTTGATTCTCTGTTTAGCTTTTTGAGTTCTTTGTATACCTTAGTTATTAGGCCTCTATCTGACGTGGAGTTGGTAAATATCTTTTCCCATTCTGTTGGCTGCCGTTTTGTTTTCTTGACAATGTCCTTAGCCTTACAGAAACTTTGCAATCTCATTAAGTCCCATCTGTTAATCTTTGACCTTAGAGCTTGAGCCATTGGTGTTTTGTTCAGAAAATTTTCTCCTGTGCCTATATGTTCTAAAGTTTTCCCTACTTTCTCATCTAATAGTTTCAGTGTATCTGGTTTAATGTGGAGATCTTTGATCCACTTACACTTGAGCTTTGTACAAGGAGATAAGAACGGGTCTATTTTCATTCTTTTGCATGCTGAGTGCCAGTTGGACCAGCACCATTTGTTGAATAGGCTGTCTTTTTTCCATTGAATGTTTACGGCTCCTTTGTCGAAAATCAGGTGACCATATACATGAGGGCTCATTTCTGGATCTTCCATTCTATTCCATTGATCCACATGCCTAATTATGTACCAGTACCATGCAGTTTTCAGCACAATTGCCTTGTAATATAGCTTGAGGTCAGGGATAGTGATTCCCGCAGATGTTTTTTTTTTGTTGTTGAGGATGGATTTCGCTATTCTGGGTCTTTTGTTATTCCATATGAAATTGCACATTGATCTTTCCAATTCCATGAAGAACTGTGATGGAATTTTGATGGGGATTGCATTGAATCTGTAGATTGCTTTTGGTAGGATGGCCATTTTTAAGATGTTGATCTTTCCAATCCATGAGCAAGGGAGATATTTACATTTTCTGAGATCCTCTTCAATTTCCTTCTTTAGAGGTTTGAAGTTCTTGTTGTACAGGTCCTTCACTTGCTTAGTTAGAGTCACACCAAGGTATTTCATAGTTTTTGTGACGATTGTGAAGGGTAGTGTTTTTTTTTTTTTTTTAAAGACAGAATCTCATGTAAGGTGATACGTAAGGTGACAGCCAAGGACCCCACCTACTGAGCTATACTCCATGATGAAATGCTCTCTTTAAACCAAGTAGGATAACATAGATATGATTTCTTACTGTACAGACATGCCAATACCTAGAAAACTCATTCATGGAAGTAACATATGCACCGGAAAATTTAATGGGAAGTGATCACTGCTAAAATATCTGAGACATTGATCTTACCATTTGCCTCTAAGAAGGACCAAGTGTTTTTTATAAGATTTAAAAAATCACAGGAAGTGACTGCGACAGTTATGTCCTCATTTCAAAAACTGTGAGTGAGGATTTTGTCCTCTTGTCGTCCCCTTGTGGGCCACATACATTTGCGTCTGATACAGCTGTCCTGAACAATTACATAACCCGAAAAGAAGGGTGACAGTTGGAGTCCACAGAACTCCGTTGGTACCCTCAGGCTACAATACTTAGCCTCTTTTATAAGTTCCATTCTTGCGTTTCCTTTTGCCAAAACACACTCTGACAGATGGCCTCCCTCAAGCCTGACCCACTTTCTTTCAGAGCTGTACATTCTAAGGGAATGCAGGTATGTGTTTAAGTAAATACTGTTCCTATCTAAATAAAACTTCAAATACATGTGGACACGTGGGCCACCCTCAGAGTCAGGAAACTAATTAACCTGCGTGCAGGAGGGAGAAGGGAATGGCATTTTGGAAAAAGGCAAAAGGGTCTTAGCTTACATACCTTCAGGAACTTTTAAGTTCTGTTTTTAAAGCTCCTGTCCCATGAAGCAATGCAAAGCTATTTCTCTATCTTTAAAGAGGACTTGGGGTCAACACCAAGTTGTATAAGACACAAGGAGATTTGATATCTTTTTGGTGAATTCAGGGAGGAGATATCTTCTGATGATTTCGGAGATGAATAAAACTTAGATATTTGGTCCCTGAGAGCATCCAATGAAGCAAAAGACCAGCCTGGAGTGCTGTTACTTAGTGAGCTTGAAGTGCTGTTACTTAGTGAGCTGCCTTGTGGGCTCCGCTGTGTCCTCACAATTCATGTCTTAAAACTTAGTTCCGTGGAGGTAATATCTTACAGGAGGTGACTAGGGTGAAGTGAGGTTACCGTGACGGGGGCAGCTATCTGCAAGCCAAGGAGAGATGCTCAGGGAAAGCCAGCTCCTGACAACACGCTGATCTAAGACTCAGCCTTCAGAATTGTGGGGCAACAAATTCCTCTGATTTAAGACAACTAGGATACATGGTTATAGCAGACGTAGATAACCAGCACATTCTTCAATGAGCTTTGCTTCCCTGAAAACAATTGCAGAGTTAAATGAACAATTTCAAATTCAGTCACCAACAGGATGATGCAGAGAGACCTATGTTCTCAAGGAGGCAACTTTTAGGAAGTAACTGATGAGCTAAGACTTAGTAGATGATGTGTCTGTGGAATACAGACAAGTATACATCAGGCATCCTGCATATCAGATATTTATATTATG
Organism: Micromys minutus; assembly: GCF_963924665.1. NCBI lineage: Eukaryota > Metazoa > Chordata > Mammalia > Rodentia > Muridae > Micromys > Micromys minutus. The sequence goes on along the minus strand of NC_137975.1, from coordinate 61,925,506 downwards.
ATTCACAACGGTAGCAAAATTACTGTTCTGACAGTAGTAACAAAATTTTATGGCAGGGATCACTGCAACAAGAGAAACTGTATCACAGAGTTGCAGGGTTAGAAAATTTGAGAACCACTGTAGTAGAGGTTTTGAATGCAAACAGTCCCTCACAGGATGGCTTATGAGGCTCTCCCCTCAAGAGAGGGAGACACATTCTAAGCAGGAGGGACACCATGTATCACGGGTCTGGGCAGTGAGGGAGAGTCTTAGTTGAGCTTCTCAAGCTAGTCTGGAGAGGTCTCCATTTCCATGAACATAGAAACTTGAGAGACAGAGAGACAGAGCAGAGACAGAGAGTTATTCAGACCCAGGTCTCTTAAACTTGCCTCCATGACTGTTTCAAGGATAACCATCAGGTAAATAAAGAGATGTGGATGATCCTCAGAAGAGGAGGTAGGGGAAAGGGAAGAGCCGTAGAAGGGCAGTGGAATCCATTCTTTAGACACAGTCAATACAGTCATGAGCTCCCAGCACTGTGCCTACATGCACAGTGCCCGCTCTTCGACAGAATTTCCAAACCCACTGTGTTTAACTTGTATCATTGTCCATCGCCAAGCTCCATCAATTCAGAAACAAGCGTTCAAGACACGAGTCTGGACTTGAGGAGGGCACATTTAAGACTCAAAGTGTAACTCTTATAGGAAGCAGTCCTACATGGAAGTTGCAATAAGCTGCTGGTCCTGCTGGGGCTTTCAGGAGCCATGTACACACAAAGAGAACTTGTGTTTTTCAGACAGTCTCTTGTGTCGCAAGCTGACTTTGCACTGGCCATGTAGCTGAGCATTATTTGGAAATTCTGGTCCCCTGGTCTCTACCTCTAAAATTCTGGTATTCCAGACATGTGCCACCATGCCTGGTTTTATGTACTGCTGTGGAAAGAACCGAGGGCTTTGTGCATACTAAGCAAGTAGCCTATTGGCTTAGCTACATTACTAGGCCCCACAAAACAGCTTTTTCCCATAGCTATTGGTTTCTTACATGGCAAAACACATAGCTGCTGTATAAAATTTTCGTTCATTTTTAAGGCATCTTTTCTCTTCCTACATGGTTGCCCCTCACAGCATCTTCTTGTGTCAATATGGAGTCATGTGACTAGTAGGTTCTGGACCAATCACTGCCATGCTGTGAAAAGCTTCCAAGACTACATGGGCACACTTGGGTTGATATATTCAGCACATTCCCATGAACTTTGGCTTATTTTTAGAAATAGGGGTAAAGCACACAAACAAGAAGACACCAGATTGTCTCACGTACTTTTCCAGATGTGAAAAACGAGCAAAGATACAGATGGTCTGACAAATGATTGACAGGGGAAGGTGAATCTTTGCAGGGAAATGTGTTTAAATTTGGAAAAGATTCTCAAGGTGTACGTTCACACTTCTCTTGGAGGCTTAAAGTTTTCTAAATGATGTGCCAAGGCATTCAGTGGCTTGGCAATATTCTAAATAATTTCTTCATTTTACATGGGAATGGATGTTTTTAGAAACGTATGTACAGTATGACATCATTTTCTACATTTGAGTTTGGCATGCTAGGGCAACTTTTACATGTGGGTACCACTGTATGTTTCTTGGTTTCACTGCTGACTTGAAGGTTATGAATTCTTGATAAATGGATTGTAAGGTCCCAAGATTTTTCTTCTTGGGCAATCTAAGAGAAACACTTTAGAACTAGTGAGATGGCTTAGAAGGTAAGGGTTTGTGCCACAAGCCTAAAGACAAGATTTGCAGAGAGCTGACTCCTGCAGGCTATCGTTTGGCCTCTTTACACACACCCTGAAAGGACCTTATCATTGAACAGATGGTATCATGGGGCACAAGGGCTAGACAGAGCTCAGTGTTCACACCATTCCAAACCCTCACACGAGAAATGAGAGCAAGTGGCTCATATAGTAAATTAGTCTTCAAATAATTCAAATCAAAGGAATGGAGTTATTTCTTCAGCAAGTGCCTACTGAACCCATAGTGTGTGAAGGGCTTGCTGGGAAGCTTGTATGTTTATGGTAGCAAATGCGTCCTGAAATTATTAAGTCATTTGGAATGCCTTCACACAGACGACAGCGTTTTCCTCAAACCAGATAATGAGATGTACTTTCATTATTTATTAAACTCTTATATAAGTACTAAAATACTTAGCAACATGAGCACCCAGCCTTCCTCGCTACACATCTGTATACATCTCCCTGTGTCTAAGTTTTTTGTCACTTTGGGAAATACACTAGCTGTTCTTTACCTTTGTGCTACACAGTTAGTTCCTGTCTAGACTTGGAGCAAAGTTCCTGTCTGCTCTAGAGGGCCTGAACTTTTAGTAGCTTTAAAGGTCATGGCTTTACAGCTTCATTGTGTCCATCTTTGCCATTGTAAGAAGTTTTTTCTATTCAGGGACTGTTTTCTCTTGGGGGAGAAGCTTCATGGGCATTTAGTTTTTGTATTGGAGACTCACCGCATGTCTTCCTCTTATGTACATGTTACGACACTTGATCTTATCCAAAGGCAGAGAAGGATGTTTGCTTGTTCTTTTTCCTGATTTTATTGGATATATTTTATTTACATTTTGCTATCCCCTTTCCTGGATTCCCCTTCATATCCCCTATTCCATTATTCCTCCCCCTGCCTCTTTGAGGGTGTCCCCATAGATGGCTTTTGGCTATTTGCACATTCTTGTGTGTGTGCATTATATGTAGACTGGGGATAACCACAGCTGCTATTTCTCAGGTGCTGTCTACATTTGTTCCTTTTTTCCTCCCTCCCTTTCTCTTTTCTTCCCTCCACTTCTTTCCTTTCTTCCTCCTTCCTTCCTTCCCTCCCTCCCTTCTTCTCTCCTTTCCTCCTTCCTTCCTTCCTTTTTATTTTTTTGAGACAAGTTGACTGACTGGCCTAGATCGCACAAAGAAGGCTAGGCTGGCTGGCTGGCTAGCTGACAAATCCCAGGAATCTGCCTGCCTCTCTTCACCCAGTACTGACAAAACCACCACATCTACCATTCCTGCCCCCCCCCCCTTTTAAACATAAATTCTGAAGCTCAAACTCAGGTCCTATTGCTTGCAAGGGAGGTACTTTACCATCTGAGTTCCCTCTTCAGCTGCTTTGTGTGGGCTTCTGAGGCATGAGCTGCGCATTGCTATCCCTGAAATGGACCTAGAATGACAAACCACATCTGTGGCAGGCTTCTTCACAGACCTTCCAATCCTGCATCTTTTTCACCATGATAGATAGAGCATATTTCTCAAGACCCAGAACTTGTTGGGGGGCCTGCCACTCCTTGGATTGCAAGTGTTGTTTGTAATTTTTTTGTTAATCCGCTCAGTCTCTCTGTCGTACAAAGGGCACACTGCCTCACATGGCTGTAGATTTTGGATGATGATTTTTCGGTGATGTCACCTTTGCCCTGTTTCACATAGCACACACTCTAGGAACAAGGTAAAGTCTGCCTCAGAACGTCTTGATCTGCCCCAGTTTGTTCTGACACTCCAGTCTGATCTTTAATAGCATCACCTCAACTCATAACTGTCCCAGTTTGAAAAATACAGGATAAGGTCACCCTACTTGCGAACAAGGCTCTCATTTGATGGCAGTGGGCAGATGTGCTGTATTTATTGTTTAACCTCTTATGCTCTTATGATTTTAAAGCCTGTCTTTACTTCTTACTAGACATTTTAATCTGTGATTTTATAGGTACACGATTCCATGTGTTTAAACTATATATGTTCTTTATGTTTTGACCCACTTAATGTCATCTACAGAGGTCCAAAATAGAAACCCTTGGGTCACTTCTATTTATCTATTTTCCTTATTCCTTGTGTTAAATGGGCGTATCTTTAATTCTTAATTCTTTACCAGGCTATCATTACATTGTTGTATCACATTATATTACACCACCATCATCATTAATTTTTGCATTTTTTGCAACTATTTTCTATATATCATGCTTCTCTGTGCTTGGCTGCATGGCCTAAATCACCTTTCTCTAGTGAAGGCAATGCAGAAGCCTAGGAAACAGGGGATAGCATGGTGCCCTTGGGATTGCATTGCCAGTTATTGTTGCTGGGTGAAGGAGTTCAAGGTGAGTGGCAACAGAGGAGATGAACTGAGAAGAGATATGTCCTCCAGGGTTCTATTTGCCATATAGTGATGTTGAGGCCAACTACAAAATGCTACTATAACATTGCAGGCTTGAAGCAAGGCTGGTAGTGGTGAGATTTGTATCCTACAAAGAATAGTGTAAATTCTGAAGAGGAAGAGAGCCATGTAGGTGAAGAAATTACCTCTCGTGATGGTTAAGGACAAACACAGATAAAAAAGACTCCCTTTAAAAAAAGAGTTTGGGCCATATTTAGATGAAGGGAAACTACATAGATTCCCTTTATTCTTCCAACTTTAGCCATCTTTTCTAAACTTAGCTCTCACAGTTGTTTTCTTTACTAATGAAATCCTGCTTTACTAATGAAGCCTAATGTAAAATCTGGATGGTAAACTCCTCTGTGGTCAGTGACTGAATAGGTGGCCATCTATGCCACACATTTTGAATCTGACATCTTAGTGTCTTAAGTGCACGTTATTGAAAATGTTTTGCACACTTTTAAGAGAAGAGAATAGTGAAGCCGTGAGGAAAAAGGTCTTTCCTGGCTCTTACTTCATCTTTCTTAGGTTCTCTCAACACACCTTCCACTCTGATCTTAATTATTACCACATCCTCATGTAATAGAAAACAATTTCCTCTATGTTATTTCCCAGTGAGACTGTCTCTCTCTAAGGATCCAGGCAAGTCTTGGTTTTGAACTGCTAAAGCAGTTTTGAGTTTCAATTCACATACAAGCTGTGAGACCATGCCCATTTTTCCCACCTCCTTAAATTTCAGCACAAATCACCCCCACCACCATCACTGCCATCACCACCGCCACAACCACCATCATCACCATTATTATTCTCAGCAGCAGATCCATATTTTTTATCACCATCATTATCATGATCACCATCATCACCATAATCATCAGTATCTAGGTCATAGGGCTAGTGTACGACTCAACTGAGGTGTGGACCTGAAATGAAGCATGATGTCAGGCATCTGATGCAAACTTAAATGTGTTGCCAGTCACCAGCTTTGTATGGTTGTAAAGTCACCTACCTCTTTCTCACTGCATCTCATAAGATCTTTTATTTTCTGTGGATATTTTTCACATCTGCATTTCTCAAGCCAGTTGGATATAAGGTTTCTCTTTATTCTGCTTGTTACTGCTATTTTATTAAGATACTAAATTGAGCTCATTTGAATATTAGAAGTAAGGCACAAAACCTCCCAGCAAGTCACCTTGATTTCCCTTAACTTCAGTTAGGCACAGTGTCAACATTGCTCTTCTTCGACGCTGTAGGAAATTTGGCAACTGTCTCATCTCCTGTAGGGATTAGACATTCTAATAACTAAAAGTGGAGCAATGACCACATGGGTCATTGTTTATAGAACAGGTCAAAGTCTTAGTACCAGAATTTGCAATTCTAAATTGAATTACTTCCCTTAGATTGAACTTCTAGCTAATGTATGAGAATAATTATTTATCATTTTGAACCTCCTTAATAGACTGGTGTTTTGTGCTTCTGATTTCCTTCCTGGGATTAACCAGAGGGGGGAAAAATCACAAGAACAAGCAGTCTTTCTCTGTTCTTGTGTGTGAGAACCACATGTGCTGAGGTATCCCTATTCACAAATACAGCCTTCCAGAGCATGAGATGGTCCTTAGTCTTTCTCTGTCATTTGCTACACCTGCCATTTTTCAGGCCTGTCTGGGGTTATATTTTAACTGAAGGAGGAAAGAGCCACTTTTTATTTATTCAGCTCAAAGGTGCTCATTACCCCCATGACGTAAGACTAAAGACTAAATTTGTTTTTGCTTGATTTTAGCCACAGCTTTCACCACAAAGTTTAGCACTATCTGTTCTATTTGATCACTAAATGCCTGTCTCTCCCCATTGGGATACAGGTGTCACAGGACAGGGCATGCTGTCTGTCTTGATATTTTACCACATCTTTGTGTTGAACATGATTTTAGTGCTCAACAGATGTGCCTTATATAGACTATATGTATATTGCCCAAGATAGCTAAAATTCCAAATGGTCACCCAACCCTGTAGTCTCTCTGTCCCTCTAGTTCCTCTGAAATTGCTAAGAAATGTTCAGATAGAATAAGGAAGCAATATAAAGATTCTGCAAGAGATCCTTGTGCTATGCCAACAACCATATCATAACACTCATGTGAATATTCACTTTCTTACATTAAAAATTTCTGTGTTATTATTTGAAGGTATGTTAGGTAAATTGGCATGTGTGTGTGTGTGTGTGTGTGTGTGTGTGTGTGTGTATTAGAGGATTTACCTGTGTTGCTTGATTAGAACTGTAAGTTGCACTGAGAAAGAGAAAGAAACCAAACACAACATCTGTCTGTCCTCAGGGAGTCAGCTCAATGAAGAAGGCCACTGTGGTGTTCAATGGATGTCATCAAGAGGAAGTGTTTGTCTGGAGGGTGCCCAGGACAAGGCAACACATTCTGTGTACAACTTAAAGGCACTCACTGCTTCGAGAGTCACTGGAACATATGCAGATTTTGGTGCTTGCACTGCCTGTGTCCCGTCTTCGAGGATGAGGAAGAGCCAGGGACCAGGCAGGGTGTGGCAGACCGGCTTAGCTACTTGGGCCCTTGTACAGGATGATCATGAGTGCAGGGACTGCTAGGGCTACAGAGTAGAGGGCAGTCAGGGGAACTCAAAATGAAAGGTAAAAACAAAATCAAAAGGGGCCAAGGCAGGAGCTCAGTGTGAGACCGCTTGTTTAGTGTGGACAAGGCCCTGCGTTCCACGTACCAGCACTCAAACCAACAAAACAACAGGAAAAGTTTAAGAAGGACTACTCTGGCCTAGTCACTGTGCAATGCAAACGTGACAGTGGTGTGAGAAGACTCAGTGAAAGGACACGAAGGTACGGCTCTTCCACCACAGCCTTGGACTTCGCCTCTAGGCAAGATCTAAAGCGTTGCTTTTGTGCTAAGATAGAAGATGTGAGTTCCTGGCTGGCAGGCTAGATCACTCAGTAAATTGCAGCCTTGCCAGCATGAGGACTTGAATCCTATCCTGTAAACCTACATAAAAATACCAGGTGTTGCAGCATGCTTGCATTCCCAATACTGGAGAGGGAGAGACTAGTGGATTCCAGGGCCTCACTGGCCAGGGAGCCTAATTGGTGAACTCCAGGCCATTAAATGGACCTATGCTCAAAGGGGGTGGATAGCCTTCCTGAAGCTGAGACCAGGGGTTGTCCTCTGGTTTGTATGCGTGTGCATACAAGGTATACACACTTACATACACATACATGTGAATGCACACATGTACATAAGGAGAAAAGTCGAGGCCTGGGCTGCAGTTTTTCCATCAAACCCAAGCAGGCATTTTCCAGAGACAAAACAGAAACTGAGCTAAAGCATCCACAACAGCTTTCAAGTGAAAGACCGTTTACTGGGTGGAACACTGCGTTGTAAAATATTAGTTTCTTATTACTTCTTGTGAACAGCCAAGTAAGTAAAAAGCACAATGCGGGAGATGAATTTTCTACAAGAAGGGCGGCGTGGTGCCTCTCTCTATTAGATTCCATGAAAATCAATCTGCAGCCTCGTTCGGCCTGGTAAAATTAGATCTAAAACTATTTCATTTTGTTTCCAGTCTGTTTTTCCCATCCAATGCCTAGCTGGAGGACACAGAGTGATAAAATACCATGAGTTGTTTCCAGCTCCTGAGCGCCTCTGCAGGGTGAACATTGAACAACTTGACCTGGTTTCTGAAGGGCTGGGGGCTTCTACAATGAATACGAACGACTCTGTTACCTTCCTGGTCTTAAAAGCTTCATTTTCATGCTTTGCAATTTTAGGATTTGACACTAAAGTGTAGAAAATGGAATCTTAAACTTTTTTTTTTTCCTGAGTCCTTTTTTTTTCTTCTATAATTCAATCATCCTCAAAAGCAGATATTTTTGGGGAGAGGCCAGGCCACATGGAGGATGTGGCCAAGGCAGCCATCCTGGGCCAAGTCAAGAAAGACCTGGAAAGAGCACAATGGAAGCAAAGAGGGACAGACTCTTATCACTTCTGGAAGTTGCTCCCTTTGGAGGTTCTGGTAATAACCAAAAAGTTGGGAAGAGATGGAACAAAGGCTTCTGAGAACACCTGGTGTGGGCTCTTTGCCATCTGGAAAAATCCTGCCAGACCTTCCCACACACACCTGCCTGTGGACTCCCTGTCTTACCATTTAGGGGTTGTACAGCCCTGAGCACTGTGAGAGCCAACATTAGGAGGTCCCACTACAGATGAGAAAGAAACTCCAAAACGGGTAGCTGACATTGGGGTTGGAGGGGATGCTGGCTCTGTGGCCTTGGTATTTGTGGTCCAGCTTTCAACTTTCTAACAAGGTGGAAGAAACAGGAAAGTGACATGGCCTGTGAGTGGGAACACATCTGTCACAGTTGGGATTATAGAAGAGATGTCTGTGGTGTCAAGGTAAAGTGGCATTCCCCCATCAAAAGTGAGGCAGGAATTTAATTGCACCCATATATTCTAGTGGACACTCTTAATTAAACAATGAGGGCTTATGGATTGGCCTGATTGTCAGTTACACTGAAGGGCCAATGAGTTACTCCCATCTCAGAGAAAAAGGCCCAGGTTGGGGTTGCAGAGTTACTACACAAGGTACCATCAGTTCAAGCATTGTTGATGGTAGGGTAGGTACCAATCAGTGGTCTCCTCTAGTCATCATGACTCCTCCCTCACAAAGACCAGTCACAGGTTCAGAAAGCATAGTACAAAGATCTATACAGCAGACAGCACCACTCTGTATGAACTGGAGTGTTACAAAGCCTATACTTAGTTTTGAACCACTCTAGGGAGTAAGTTATGCATTATTATCTCTAATTAGATAATTTAGTTTGTGTGTGTATGTGAGGGGAGGGAAGAGGGGGAGGGAGATGAAGAAGGAGGAAGGGAGGAAGGAAGGGAGGAAGAGGGAGGGAGGGAGGGAAGGAGAGAGAGAGAGAGAGAGAGAGAGAGAGAGAGAGAGAGAGAGAGAGAGAGAGAGAGAGAGAGAGAGAGACAGAGACAGAGACAGAGAGCAAGAGCAGGAACAGAGTTGGTACCTCTGAAGGCCAGAAGTCAACCCTCAGGAGTTGCCTCTATCCTCCAGCTACCATGTGGGCCCTGGGTACTACACTCAAGTGTTAGGCTTCGAAGCAGCCCACTTACCTGAAGAATCATGACAGTCCCCAGTTTTCAACTGCACATACAAAGTGCAATGATTTTTGGTTTGGTCTGGTCTGACCACCGTGAAATTATACATCTTTTTGGTGTGTTCTACAATCTCATAGAGTTATACATGTCACCCAAAGAAATTGATTTGTTTTCATTAGAAACCTGTAGGGGAGATCTAAGAGCGTTTTCTACCTTGTGGTTTAAATGCACCATGGAAGGCTAGGATCTATCAGATTAAATCAACTTCTATACTGGCAGAGATTTTTAGAATTGGAGTACTATGCAGTTTTCTGACATTATTTAAAATATCTGAGGTGGGCTGAGCGTGTAGTGTTTATTATGCTTTGGAAGGCCTTTTGTGAGAACCTCAGAGATTCTCTGTTCCACAGGAGGAGCTTGAGAAGTGGTGATTCATGGACCATCAAAAGGCCCAACCTAACATCATTAGGACTGTCCTGTGAATATTTCCTAAATATGCAATGATAATTTTGCACGTAGCTTTGAATTGCTGAGTTTCAGGCTGAGGAGCAACAGATGGGAAACAGTCTAACTTTCTTTAAGGACAAAAGTCAGTACTGTTACATGTGAACAGTGTGATCGCCCACAGTCAGTGTAGGCACAGTGCTTCACTAAGCCACTAAATGGGGATTTGGTAGCAAACAAATAGAGGGTGTTCCACTGAGAAGCAATGCTATACAAATTCTGATTCTACAAAAATTAAAAAGCATCTATTTATTTGCATATGACTCAAGTGATGCTGGGACAGTTTCACCTTCTACAGCAAACAAGAGTAACAAGATAGGTCAATCATTCTAAGACCAAGACAGCAGCGAAGGCTTCTATATGAGAGTCTGTTGTAAGATCCCCCATATTTATAGTCTTTGCTCATTAGCACCCATTTTCCTGCCAGTATGCAGAACTTCTCTGGAAGCACCCATTGCTGAGTTGTGGATTACTGGTTGAGCAAAGCTCACACAAATCTCATCTCTAAGGGGAGCTTCGATAATCTACTCTCTCTTCCTGACCATAGGAGACCCCTAAGTTTGCAGACTCCATAGCAAGATGGAACTACAGAGCCCCTATTAGTAAATCATTGGATATTTCAAGATGGTGGCCCTGGAGCATAAATTTAAAGGTGGGGTGTTGGTGAGCAGGATGTGTCACCTGTCCTATGTCCAAGAAACTATATAGCTCACCTGATGATTCTTTCATAGGTGGGTACAGGACTCAGGGCAACAAGAATCAGACATAAAGTCTCAGGCCTATGAGAATCAGACGTAGGGTTCTTGATTTGCCATAAACATTCCTACTAGATGAAGTAACTAGATGAATCCGGATCATATAACTCCAGGATACTAGACCTTTCAGTTACCGTGCATCTCCAAGCCAAAAGGAAAAGAGTGATAGGGGAAGGCCTGTCCCTGAATTCTGACTTCTATCTGTTATTACATTCTGATTCCAGTTGTATCTGAGTAAGCTCTGTCTCTTGACTCTCCAGTTTCATGAGCCAAGACTGGTTACCTAACATTTGCAACCAAATTTATTCTGACTTATGTAATACTAATTACAAAACTTCATTTTTTTTTTTTATTGGCTTCAAGTCCGTCAGGGATAAAGCGAGAACTGTAATAGCTCCTCAGGTTATCATAAGGACCTCGGCTCAGTTATCACTCTCCTCTTCTTACATATCACGGAATAGAGCATTTGCTGTATCTGGGATGAGAGTTGGAACCCCATATTGAGATGCAGAAATAATTGCTCTGCTTGGTGTTGGCAAGGTGTAGGCTGGTTCCTTTCAAATTGTGATGTATTTTCCAAAGAACTCTTTTGCTACTGTAGTCAGTAAGGGGCCATCATCATTCATTCTCACCTGATTCATGCCAGAATGAACAGACTGGGGCTGCTGCTTGGGCCAAGTTAAAATGAGCAGTCAGTCTGAAAAGTGCAGAGGCTTTGCAAAAAACACATGGGGGCTGCTGCAGTCTAATATTCTAAGGGGAAAAATGGCTTCCTCGGAACTCAGCTCATTTGTAGATTAGTGATTTGGCATCTCCCTGCCTGCAGCCTGGGATCCACTCAGCATGCTATAGGTCTGTTCCCTCTCTAATCTCTTCACACTCTTTCATTTACTATAGTATTTCAATGGAGTCCTACCCTCAGGCTTCTGGTCTACCCTATAAGCACTTTTATTAATGTGATGATTGTATTGTCCTCTGCTGGTTTGGCTAATTCAGCTTCCCAGTTCACTGCTATGAGATGACAGGATCATGTTGTATTAGTGTGGTTTCTGTTTCGCACATACTGACTAGATGTGCCATCTATGGGGAGGTTTCACAGTTCAGATGACTCACAGACCCAGGATGCTGACTCTTCTTTGGGTTCATTGTGGACAAGGACTGAGGGATCATTATAAGCTGGGGGTATACTCAGTTGGTGATGTGCTTGCCCTGTAAGCAAAGGGACCTGAGTGATTTCTCAGTAAAATGTGAGAAAGTTAGTCATGATAGTACATGTTTCTATTATCAGGACGATATTGGTAGAGACAAGTGCATCCGTAGATCCTTCTGGCCAGTATGCCTAGCCTATTTGGTCAATTTCAGGGATATGAGAGTCTCTGTGTAGGTTGATGTCTATGTGCAGGTGAAGGCAGGCACACAATAAAGCAAGGCCTGTGCTTGAGCAGTGAAAAAGAAAGGCGGAGGCAGAGTTTTTGAGAAGTGATAAATGTGAGAAAAAGAAAGGTTAGGAGAGAGAGGAAAGAGAAGATGGAAGAGGAGAAGAATGACCCAGCCCTGTGTGGCTTTAAGTAGCCACAGGTGCCTATGAATATCTTATAAGGGATGGATAATTACAGGACAATTCATCATATCTAGGTGGGCAGTTTATATCAATGTCAGTTGGCTCTGGGTTCATTGTGTGGACATTTTTTGGATCGGAGTTTACTGATGTAAATCTGATTGATGAATTACAAGTCTCTAGAGTTCTGATTTTGCTGGGTTACTGGGAACTGTGACTGTAACCACAGGGGGCAGTTGCTGAGAATGTGAGCAAAGTCCACAACAAGAGAGACGAGATAGGTAGTCTCTGCATAGGGCTGGTGTGCCAGTGACCCGCCATGGGGCTAGCCATGGAGGCAGAGAGATTGCCTCGGGGTCAGAAAGTAGCTGAAACTAGGGTGGTCTGGTGCTTGGCGTGTTATTACATTTTTTGATATTTACTTCTACAACGCTGTTTCAAAACTAAGACAAGACAAGGTTGGAAGGCACATGAGGAATGACAGCTGAGACTGTTCTCTAGTGTCTACTTCCGTGGGCATACTCATCAACCTTCATGTCTACATGCACACTCACACACACATGCACATGTGCTCACATACCCACATGTGCACAGTGGGAGAGAAAAGAAAAGAGGCAGGGGAGTCTTTCCACTGGCACATTTGAGGAGTTCTGGGTGGATCAGGTTGAGAAATAATTTCTGTCCATGAAAGCCATTGTTTTCTCAGTGACAGACACTGAGAAGGGCTTAGTTAATTAAAATATAAGCTGGAGGGACAGCTCAGCTGTTAAGAGCACTTACTGCTCTTTCAGAGAACCCGAGTTCAGTCCCCAGCATCCACAGCAGGCCCATAACCACCAATGATTACAGCTGTAGGAGATCTGATGCCCTCTTCTGCTTGTTGACAGCACCTGTACACACAGCAGACATTCACACAGACACACACACAGACACAGACACAGACACACACACACACACACACACACACACACACACACACACACGTATATCCACATAAATAAAAATGAGATAAAATAAAAAAAATGGCTAGTTGGTCCCAAAGAGAGAATCACTTCTTCAAGAGAAAGAAGCTTCAGTCATCTGCTGCCTTGAAACTTTGGCCATGGAGCCTAGGCAGTTAGAACTATTCACTCTGAGAGCTCTACTAAATGACCTCTCTTCTGGGTCTATCTAACTTAAGAGAATGGATTCCCAAGCTCATCTCATGGGCTGTGTCACCAGAACCACAAGAGCAGCGTGAGCCCCTAGCAGCTGCTGACAAACACTTTTCAAGGATAACATGGCCCAGTGCAGGACTGTCATGGCACTGCTGGTTTTTTTGTTTTGTTTTATTTTTTTGTTTTGTTTTGTAAGCCAAGGACAGCACCACCTTGAGTAATTTGGGACAGATCACAAGTTGTAGGGCATCCACTCTGTTTTCATTATTCTCTTACCATAACTTGGCAGTCTAGATTTCAAATGACAGCAAGGTGGGGCTCTGCAGACGGCAGACACAGTATGTGAGCACGGTGTGGCCGGAGCTGAGTCCAAACCCATTACACTCCAATCCTCTCCTGCTAATCTTGAACTCCCAAAAGCTACGAGACAGACTGCTTCGGGACACTCTTTTCCCCTAGTTCTGTTAGCAGTAAAATCCATTGCCCAGAAGGACCCGAGCCAATTCCCCACAGGCAACTTGATGAGAGTCTTTAAAAAAAAATCAAAAAGGGCATGCTGGAAAAATATCGAAAGACCACCTTTATTGATGCCTAAAAAAAGCTGGATGAATTCCTTTGACACCGATGCTTTTAATTTCTATTGTTTATTAATTTTTTTATTTTAAATTTAAGAATGTGTGGTATATTTAAGCAGCAGAACTCCATGACCTGATGGATTTAAATGAAATCTCAGAAGATTCCTACTCCCAAATTCTGGAACACAAGCTAGAGTTGAGACTATTCCCCAAGTCCTTCACCATTCCTCTGGGACTTCTCAGAGACGATGGGTGGGAGATGGTCCATACCTCGTGACAGAGGTAAAAGCAAGCTCCCTGTGTCTCAAGTCATGAGTCTCCTCATACCTGATTGGGTGGCTAGTACTAATGGTAAATATTTATTGCGTTTTGATTATGTTTTAAGAAAAGTAAAAAGCATTAATTTATATGTAGCAAATCAATACCAGGGCCAAGTGTCTGAGTCAGCAGCAATTCAGACTCCCCTTTTTATCCTGAAAGAAGTCAGGGCAGGAAGGGATTAAGTAATCTTTTCAAATTCAGCCCAACTCTGGAGTCTTCACATAGTGAGAAATCTTTACATATAGAGTTCTTTGACTCAACCATAATACACACATTCATTCACAATGAATATTGACACCTCGGAGAATAGTGGTGTTTATACCCTTTACACACAGATTGAACTACAAATTGTTGCCTTCAAGTTGGGTTAGTTACTTTGTTGTTTTTGTGACAATTCTAGCTGCTGGAACAACTTAATGGAGGAAGGATTTATTTGGGGGCGTGGTTGGACACTGTACAGGAGTCCATCATGGTGGAGCAAAACTCAGCTCAGCCAGGAAGTAAAGCTGGCTGTAAAACACCTATATATTTTATATCTGCCAGTGAAGTCTTATGTCCCAAAGGTCCAGCAACCTCCCCCAGCAGTGCCATTGGCTGGTGATCAAATATTCAGACACATGAGCTTATATCAGGGGCCATTCCTATTCCTAGCATAGCAGCCTCTGTGGTGAAGGTATCAATTTTTAACTTAACAGATGTGTTGAGTGATCAGCCGTCATGAGGCCACTATAAATCTTATAGCCCAGCTGCAGTCACTACTGGATCAAATCACCAATATGTCCTGGTTCCTTCCACACATCACACTATTCCAAGGTGCTTAGGTGCAGAATTGCAAGCCCCACCCTGTTTTCAGGGCACACACACTGGTAATCTCTTTTCAAGGGCTTGGAGTGATTTATAACTGTTATTCCTGCTCCCAGTTAGTTCTGAATGTCTGAGAAAGGATGGGCATGGAAGATGGTTCAGTGACAGATGTGGCTGGGTGATGACAATTCACTGATGGTCATCTCCTTCAAGAATTTGCTTCCTTCTTAACCCCCACAGCTTCCCTGTATAAGTAGTGTTGGTTCCTTGGTCTTTCCTCCCATGGATTATTGTGTCCTTTGAACTTTTGAAAAGTGAACATTTAGGTCAACTTGATATGACACAAGCAAAGAGGAGTGCTGGGAAGTCTAGGTAGGTTTAGGGGAAAATTCAGAAAACATTGTTTTGTCTTGAAATAGAAAGAAGGCTTTAGTCCAGAAGGAATGTTGACATACTTTCCAACCTCGATGGAGGGCATATGCTTCAAGTCGGACATCAAGCATCGGCAATGTGGATCCTGCTGTCCACTTTTAATACTGCCATCCCTACGAACCCCAGCCCTGGCTACCGCCTCATTCCAGGACCAAGTGATGGATCCTGGGCTTTCTCACTTTGTAAATGATTGACAGGAAGAGGAAGAGAAAGAGGGAAGTGGAGACAGCTTTCAAAAGAACAGAGTGAGCTGAAGCTTTCCTCAGGATAGCCAGCAGAGATGAGTGACCCATGCCCTATGTGGCAATGACTTGTTTCCCCTGGCTTTGCTGCCACACAAAGCTAGCAGCCATAAAGTCCACTTATTTTTATAACCACACATTAAATTAAATGTGTTATTTTATACAAGCACTTACAGAGTCCACTAAATACCTGCTAACAGCTCCCTTATTCCCTGACGTGGTAACAAGACCAGCTACGAGTCCAGCAGATCTCCGCATTGATTTTCTGTTTCTCTAACAGGGATGTTTGGCTTAGCTGGGAAGCATCATTGACTTTTAATTGTCTCTCCTACTCTTCTCTTCCTGGATACTTGGGAGGATGGGTTGTAGTTGTATGGCACATGTAAAATCATTTGTGTCTTATAAGCACCACTAAAGAGGACATCTCAAGTATCCGGTCTCCTGGCACCTCTCAGATGAGGTTCCCTTGCTGAACAGTAGCTATTTATGAGAACTTATATCAGCTGAGAGGGAAGGGAAGTCTCTGGGTTAACCCTTGCTTTCCCAGGGGTTGATAGTTCATTCATCTACTGGTCCTTTCCTATGAAGAGCTGGGCTTTACTTAGAGACTTTTGATTTCATTATTTCTACTTAGGCAAAAGTCTGGGATTAATGAACAAGAGAGTCACCGAAGGAGAATGTTTCAGTGTTTCCCAAGACCACCGCCTGAGATACTCTATAGTAGTTATATTCTAGAGTAAGTACTATGGTTGCCATTACTCCTGGTATTGTGCTAGACCAGGAGCATCAGAAAATATTTTCATAGGGTTTCAATAGTCTAAAACTCTGGTGTCGGGCACAGGGTAGAGATTCTGAGAGGGTTCAACATGGTCCAGGCCATGATGCCTACACCATACTTTCCTGCCAGATCCTCCCTACAGATATCCTCCTAAATTCTCATACTTTGATCCCATGTTGAGGTCTCTGACTCAGTTTTGGCAGGCTCTGCTCTAAGTGATGGTTCATGGGTATTTAGAAATATACTAAACCTTTCTGGTTAAGTGAGAGAATACACAAGACAAGTGGTATGTGCATCAAGTCCCAAAGCCATATTACACCTTTAAAATGAATGGCAAACCATTGTAAAGATTTTGGTAGAATTGTAAAATAATCCCTTCCTTCAGGAAGCAGGGGACCCTGTAGAAGAAAGAGGCAGAAAGAGTATGAGCCAGAGGGTATGGAGGACACTAAGGAAACAAGACTTTCTAGACATCGCACAGTTGACACACATAGGAACTCACAGAGACTATGGCAGAATATTCAGGGCCTGCATGGGTCTGCACCAAATCGCGTCCTAGAGCCGAAAGAAGATGCTGGAAGCTATCTCCATTTGACAGCCGCTTGCAAATGAAGAAATGGTCCTCTTCCAGGAGTCTCACGGAGGAGACAAAGCACTCAGAAGAGTAGTCACTCTAACCAGCAAAAGATGGTCAACACAATACAAACTCAATGGGATCTTTGGAGATTCTTCGTTTCATATATTATGGCTTCCAGTTAGTGTAAGTCACTTTGTACAGGAAATTTTAGCCTATTTTGTCTTAAGAGGCAAGAATAGCTCCTAAGTGGAGATTGATTTAATTTGTGTGTGTGTGTGAGTGTGTGTGTGCACGTGTGCGTGCACACAACAATTTGAATGAAATTATAACTATAGTTTTTCTGTTTTATAATCTTTTACTATGTTGTGAATATTTTTCATTTTCTAAAATACTCTTTTAAACACAAATTTAAACATAAATTTTTATAATCTATTCAGTTATCTATATCTATGTGATATTGGATATAGTGAGTTTTCACTTTTTGATACAATAAATATTGATATTCATATAGTTGCTGTAATTCATATACATTTTAGATACATGTACATGTTCTTGTGTATATAAGTACACACACACACACACACATATATGCCTGTGTGCATGTTACACACACACACACACACACACACACACACACATAAATGTGTGTGTGCCTGTGTGCATGTTGATATGTGCACATGCATGTGGATGCCAGAAGAGATTCTCAGTTGTTATTGCACCTATGTTTTTGGAACAAACAGGAGCTCTCTTTGGCCTAAAACTTGCCCAAGAGACTAGGCTAGCTAGTCATGGAATCCAAGGTTCTGCCTGTCTCTAAGTCCCCAGTGCTGGGATTACAAGTGAGAGCCACCATTCCTGGCTTTAAACCATCAGTTCTGGGGGAATCAAACTTCCTTTCATTCTCATGTCTGCAAGCAAATGCTGCTGACTGAGCTATGGTAAATACCTTCATGCATGATGCTTTCATTGCATTTTGGGTGATATTTTATCAAGAACTTTAATGTTCTTAATAGTCTTGAGTCAAATTATCAGAAAGCTTGTGTCCAGTCCTACAATGTTCCACAAGCATGAATGTGCCCATTACTTAACCACAGCCCTCACCAGTCACCAGGATCATCATCGCTACCTACATGTGATTCATTTGATTGACCTGATTCACTTGCAGCCTGTTTTTCAGAGGGTGTGGCTGCTAATGTTTGCTGCTGAGTTCTTGTTCTGGAGGATCAGCCACAGACTGAGACACCAGGATGGACTTCTGAAGCTGAGATTATCCTTCACATACACTAACAATGGTAGCTTCAGTGTAGGCATCCATCTCCCTGTGGTTGTAAGGCCTCTCTGGGTATAGACGATGGAGGTGGTAGCTTCAGCATCCTATTAACTGCCTCACATCCAGCTGGCACATCTGCATCAGTAACTGCTGAGGAAAAGGCGAGTCAAGTGTGTGGGCTGCACTGAGGAGAGATTAGATGAGTCCATCTTTGGCCTTTCTTCAACAATAGTCAGCCCTCAGACATGTGGATTTTTTTTTTTATGATTCCTTGTTAGAATCAAGCAGCATGTTTGCTTTTTGAAGTTACCCCATGGAGGCTACCAAGGCATCTCCACATTACCCGATCCATTTCCCGGAAAGATGTACTGTCTACTACTATGATGATACAATTGAACAGACAATAGCTTCTGAGTTTTGATGGTATGTTTTATCACCTAAGATAACTAGAACCTAAGTAGATGGCATTTCTCTTTTGGGCTATCTCATCTCTTGGCCACCTGAACTTCATCTATATTGGGGCTAAAATATATCTCCACTCATTAATACAGCATGCAGGATATAGGTTTTCTATGCTTTGCTATCTTCTAATTCTTTTAAAAAAATTATTGCATGTTTTCTGTACTTACATTTCAGATGTTATCCCCCTCTCCTAAGCACAACCCCTCTCCCTCAGCCATTGCCTCCATGAAGTTGGTCCCTCTCCCAACCACCCTTTCCCATCTCAGTGCCTTGGCATTTCCCTACACTGGGAAAAAACAAGCCTTCAGTGGACCAAAGGCCTCTCCTCCCATTGATGCCAGAGAATGCTATCTCTGCTGCATATGCACCTGGGGCCATGGGTCTCTCCATGAGAACTCATTGGTTGGTGTTTTAGTCCTGGGAACTGTGGTGGGTTGGGTTACTTAATCATCTTGTTCTTCCCATGGGGTTGCAGTCCCTTTCAGTTTCTTTAGTCCTTTCTCTAGCTTCTTAATTGGGGTCCCTGTGTTCAGTCTGATGGTTTGCAGCAAGCATCCTTCTCTGCATCATTATGGCTCTGGCAGAGCCTCTGAGGAGGCATCCATATCAGGTTCCTGCCAGTAAGCACTATGTGGCATCAGCAATAGTATGTGGGTTTAGTGGCTGCATATGAGATGGATCCCCAGGTGAGGCAATCTCTGGATGGTCTTTTCTCCAATCCCTGCCCCTCTATTTGTCCCTTTATTTCCTCCAGGATCAGATAAACCATCTAAACAGCCTCTAACCCCTAAAAAAATAGAAGCAGCCATCAAAAGCCTCCCAAACAAAAAAAGCCCAGGACTAGATGGGTTTAGAATAGAATTTTATCAGACCTAATACCAATACTCTCCAAACTATTCCACAAAATAGAAACAGAGGGAACACGACCCAAATCATTCTTTGAAGCCACAATTATGCTCATTCTCAAACCACACAAAGACCCTACAAAGAAAGAGAACTTTAGACCAATTTCCCTAGAACATTGATGCAAAAATACTCAATAAAATCCTTGCAAACTGAATTCAAGAACACATCAAAACGACCATCTACCATGATTCAGTAGGCTTTATCCATGGGATGTAGAGATGGTTCAATATACGAACATCCATCAATGTAATCCACTATATAAACAAACTCAAAGAAAAAAACCCCATATGATCATTTTTTTTTTATATGCTGAGAAACATTTGACAAAATTCAACACCCTTTCATGTTAAAAGTCTTGGAAAGAGCAGGAATTCAAGGCCCATACCTAAACATAGTAAAAGCAATATACAGCAAACCAGTAGCCAACATCAAACTAAATGGTGAGAAACTTGAAGCAATCCCACTAAAATCAGGGACTAGACAAGGCAGCCTACTATCTTGCTTTCTCCTAATTCTTAATCCACCTATACCTGCATGTAAAATGCTGTGAATCCAAAGCCAAGACATTGACTCTTTTCTTTTACTGGTAACTTTTGGACACATTTCCTAGGTCAGGATGACTTCTTGATGAAGAGTGGCCTCAGAGATTGGTGATGGAGGAGTTAAGTGAAGCAGGTGGACTTTGGAGCAAACTCTTGTATTGACAAGTCTTCAAAGTTTTCTTTCTTTTCACTGTTGTTAAAAGCTTTTTTGGGTTAAAAGAAACTAAGCATGCCAAGACATATTTATGTCTACCTTTTAAATCTTTTGAACATGCTAAGCGTCCCCAGGGGTGTATCTTCCATCTTTCCTTCTTGACCTTAAGCTGAACATGCTCAGTCAGTGATGTACCTCTTAAATTGAGCATCCTGGGGAATGTTCCCACCTCCAAAGTGCTTTCCTTTATAAACCTATATAGCTTCCTTAAATAAACTCCCCCATATCTTTTGTGCAAAGAGGACATTGCTTTGGAAATAAATCCCATGTACTTCTTACTCGATGGAAGTAATAATAAATCTTTCTCTTCTTTTTTATTTCTTGCCCACACCTCTTTGGATTTAGCACTCACTGAGATGTAAACCCATTGAGTTCAGGTCACAATATTATGTGACCACAGTACAAATGTGACTTTATGAATAAGTAATGAAGGGAGGAGGCAAGCCTGACTGTATCCTACTAACAAGACTGCTGAGAGAGTTTACTGGGGTGTCACTTAGAGAGTAAAAGATGTACAGGAAATACCATCCAAGAGCATGAACAATACGGATGAATTTGCAGCAAAAGCTATTCTCTGTTTATTTGCATTCTCAATTGAGAAATGGAAGCTAGCTACTGTCTCTTGGCTATAAGCATACTTTATGAATCAGAGCTTAAAGCAATTTTTAACTAGGATCAACTGAACAATTACCTTTAGCAATGGTCTATCAGTTGCAGATAATTCAATATACTAGATTCAATATCTACCATTTCTTGTTCACTTTCTCCCTTTGCTTTCTCACTTCATTCCCTCCTTCCCTCCCTTCCTCCTTCCCTTCTTCCCTCCCTTCTTCCTTCCCTCCTTCCCTCCCTTCATCCTTCCCTCCTTCCCTTCTTCCCTCCCTCCCTCCCTTCCTCCCTCCTTCCCTCCTTCGCTCCTTCCTTCCTTCCTTTCTTTCTTCCTTTTTTCCCTCCCCTCTCTTTCTCCTTCCGACTTTGTCAACTTTTTGGGTATTTTGAGGCAGATAATCATTTTCTAATTTCTGTTAATAAATGAGTTTATTTAAAACTCTGTAGGTGTTTGTTAAGTTTAAACTTTTGCTTTCTGGGTTTGCAACATTTGCCTTTTTGGTAAAAAATAAATTTATTCTTTTATGTCAAAGCTATTGTATTAATAAAGTGAAAATGCATAGCTAGATATAATGATGCAGACTTATAATTCTGGCACTTGGGTGGCAGAGGCAGAAAGATGGCTATTTTAAGACCATCCCAGGCTCAAAGTGAGTTCTAGGCCAGATCGGGCTAAGCAATAAGACACTGCCTCAAAAAAAAAAAAAAAAAAATCCAAACTAGCAGTAAATAGTTCTTTTTATGTTAATACCCACATCACAAAAGGACTTTTTATGTCTGATGACTTTCCATGTGTTGAGTTAGATAATATTTCATGCAATCAACTCAAGAGCAATAGAGAAGCTTTTCTTGAATAGTGGCCCAAATAATCAGTCTGATTTATAGTCACCAAAACAATTTTTGCTTAGGACTTTGTGGGTGGATGTGGTTTTCAAAGAAATAGGGGATATGACTCCAAGTCATATTCTCCTTTTCCACTATGTAGTTATGTCACGTCACATGTCTAAAGAGTCGATTCTCTACAAAATTTTACTACAAAAGACAACTAGCTATTTCATAGAGCTGTTCTGAATACCAAATAAGAGAATCTATTTATACATATCTGGGGCCTGCTTCTGTGAACACATCTTTGTTTTCTACCACAGGCTTCTTTCTGTCTTCTTCTATTGGCTTTACTCAATTGGGCAACAAGACTTGTGTTTTGTATGGGCCCTGGTAGAAGGAGGCAGACAGTAAACAAGGAAATCTGGAAGAAAATTCAATATGGTTTTTCTTGGGAATTGGTTCTAATACTTTGTCTTAATTTGGCTCTCAAAGCCACACTTCCAGACCTGAGGGTCCTTGTCCCTCAGCTGACTTCGATTGGTAATAAAAAAAAATTGACACACATCCAATGGCTGGGCGGGAAGATGGCAGAACTTTTAGATTATACAAGCAAGGGACTGAGGAAGAGAGGAATAAGAGTGGCCCTAGGGGCCACTTCCTAGATTGGTTCTGGAGTAGCAGAAATGAAATATAGATTTTAAAAGATGTTAAGTCAGGAATACCAGAGGAAAGGGGTTGTTAGCTGTGAGGAGGTTCAGAAGTGGCCAGACATTGAACTGGTCAAGGCATATCAAAATCAGCTGGTGCACTCTCTCTCTCTCTCTCTCTCTCTCTCTCTCTCTCTCTCTGTGTGTGTGTGTGTGTGTGTTTGTGTGTGTGATGATTCCAAAGTGCTCTTGGGTGGTGTGTGGGTGATCTGCAGGGAGCCAAAGCAATTTAACTAATTCACCACTACAGTTGTTTCTCAGCAGAGCAGACTTTGTAAGGTTAGTAGTGACCTGGTCACTGAATAATAGTCAGAAAGTCATTAAACCACACCATTCAAAGGCAGGATATGAAGGGTTAGAATCAATGAAAGCAGCTAATCAAACAGGACAGGAACTTGTGTGACTAGAGTAATTGGCTAAGTATTTGAGAGCAAGTCAGAGCTTCTGATATTTGGGTGAAAAGATTAGTGAAACTAAGTAATGAGTTCTAAAACAGTGTTATCAAATGTCCCTCTCATAGGCTCATGAGCTTGAAGGCTTAGTCTCTGGCTTATGATACTGCATTGGGGTGTTTTAGAGTCGTTGAGATGTAGTTGTAGAAAGTGGGTCACTTATGGGCAGGCCTTGAAGTCCACATTCCAATCCTCTCTCTTCTTTCTGGTTTGCTTAGATGTGAGCAAGCAGCAGCTATCTGCTCCCACGGATAAAGGGCTACCACTCACCAGACAGTCTCTGCTATGACGGATTGCTTTCTCTCAAACAATGAACCAAAACAACTCCTTCTTCAATTGTTTCTAATATTTGGTTCTGGTGAGAGACGAGACAAGTGGCTGATTCAAACAACACTGGTGTATTTTTATCTCACAACTGGTCAAAGTACAAGAGAATAAATAGCTGTGGAGTGCTCAGCCACAAATATGACATCTATGTCATATCCTCTTTCTATGGTTCAGGGACCACCATGAAAGAAGGAATGGAAAGGTTGTAGGAGCCAGAGGTTGTGGAGGATCAGAGTGAAATCACATCTTCTGGACTTGGCAGGACAGCTGTACTCAGGAACTCACAGCAGCTGTGGCTGCCTGCAGTAGACTCGCATGAGATAAAGCAGGCCAACATCCTAGCATGGCATCAGAAAGTGTTCATGAGACTCTGACCTTGACTAAGGAGTTATGGACAACTGATGACTTCTGAAAAAAGATGTTCGGTTTTCTTTAAGAATGTGGCTTCTAGTAGGGTGACCGCACTCCAGTGGATAGCTCTATAGTCAGAAGTATATGGATCACACAAATTGGAGTCTATGCATTATTAAACTTTTAAAAAGAGGACAGGAGGTTGGGTTATAAAGAGGCTGTGGCAGATATAGGAAGAGTAAAGGAAGGGGTTTAGGTAAATATGAATAAAAACATACTTCATGAAATTCTCCAAGAATCTATGTATTTGTGATACACATAATAAATATATTTATTATACCTATGAAGAAATAGGCATATTTCTATTACTTCATTCTTTTGTGTGGCCCTAAATTTACACTTGGACCTCGTGGGACTTACTACTCACTTAGCCCGTGTTAGTTACTCCCCTTTAATTAGAATAGCTAAAATTACAGTTGAAATCACTGAAGTAATTGTTAGATGGTTATGTGATCTCTGCCTTTTCTATTCTCTGATGAGAAGGCTCCTCTTAGCTCTATCTTGAGAGCAGGAGCTCAGGGGACAGGACAGTTGGTCCTATAGCCCAATGTCTCCCAGTTAATACTTGTAGAGGCTGTGTCCATTGCTTTTCTGAGTGGCATCACAACTTTGTCCTTGAGTTGCTTGTAGGCTGAGCACTGAACAAATTTATTCTTTTTGAGGTTTTATCTGGACAAAACCCAAATAAATGTCAATAAAAGCTGATTTTCAAAGTATGCAGCCAATTATGCCAAAATAGATAGCAATGCTTAGTAATATTCAGCAAATGTTGAAAGTAGGTTCAGTTAAATATGAAAAAGAAATTTTAGTCCAATAACAATGAGTCACATTGCAAGTTCCTTTAATTAAGCCTAAAAAAAAATAATAATCAGACACTCACAATGTGGAGATAAGAAAGGAAAGGGCATAATTTTCACTTCAGGGTACATTTGTTGATGTCCATTGGTAGTCTTGACTATCATGGCTAAGAGAAAAGAGCTGCTACTATCACACATGGGAGGAAGCAGGGATGATATTGACAATCTGTAGAGTTTAGGAGGATACAAGCAAGTAGAATGACCTAGGAATGGAAGACAGTATAGCAAAATTACAGAGACTCTGCAACTATAAAGACCACAGCCCTTGTGGTTTGAGAGCTAAGTCAGGTTTTCTTAATTATCTTTAGACATAAAACCTCACAGATAACAGCCTCTTAGCCATCTTCAAGCATCTTGTATCTACTCTAAGCTCTATAGACTGAAAGATGTCTTTGTAGACATGAGGAGCAGTTCTTTTTTTTTAAAACAACTTTATTTTACAAAACAAAGATAAATGTACAGATTTTAAACATTTTTTGCTTAAAATTATACATTTTGTCAGTACTTTTTTCAGATTTTAAAATAATTTTTACATAAAACTATATGAATATATTTTTAGTCAGTACTTGATTTTTTCAAAGGCTTGACAGTATGCATTGAAAACCTAATAGTTACAATGAGCGTAAAGTACATGCAAAACAAAACGCAACATGGAAATAGTCAAAGTCTTCTTGTTTTGTAAATATTTTTTTTTTTGTTTTGTTTTCTTTATTTCTTGGACTTCATACAGTCTGTGAGTTGTTTCTGGGGGAGTGCAAGCCTCTGGGGTTAGCATCCCACTATCAGTGACTGCATATTATGTCTGTTCTTTTGTGACTGGGTTATCTCACTCAGGATGATATTCTCTTGATGCAGCCATTTTCTTAAGAATTTGGTCAAGTCATTGTTTCTGGTGGCTAAGTAGTATTCCATTGTGTAAATGTACCACAATTTTTGTATCCATTCATCTTCTGGGTTCTTTCCAGCTTCTGGCTATTATAAATAGAGCTGCTATGAACATTGTGGTACATATATCTTTGTTGTGTATTAAAGTGTCTCTGGGGTATATGCCCAGAAGTGGAATAGCTGGGTCTTCAGGTAGTCCTATATCCAATTTTCTGAGGTATCGCCAGACTGATTTCCAGAGTGGTTGTATTAGTTTGCAACCCCACCAACAGTGGAGAAATGTTCCTCTTTCTCCACAACCTCGCCAGCATCTGCTGTCATCTGAGTTTTGGATCTTGGCCAATCTGACTACTGTGAGGTGGAATCTCAGGCTTGTTTTGATTTGCATTTCCCTGATGGCTAAGGATGTGGAGCACTTCCTCAGATGTTTCTCGGCCATTTGGTGTTCCTCAACTGAGAACGTTTTGTTCAGCTCTGTACCCCATTTTTAATAGGGTTATTTGATTCTCTGGTGTCTAGCTTTTTGAGTTCCTTGTATACCTTGGATATTAGGCCTCTATCTGATGTGGTGTTGGTAAAAATCTTTTCCCATTCTGTTGGTTGCTGTTTTGTTTTCTTGACAATGTCCTTAGCCTTACAGAAACTTTGCAATCTCATTAAGTCCCATTTATTAATCTTTGACCTTAGAGCTTGAGCCATTGGTGTTTTGTTCAGGAAATTTTCTCCTGTGCCTATGTGTTCTAAGGTTTTTCCTACTTTCTCATCTAATAGTTTCAGTGTATCTGGTTTAATGTGGAGATCTTTGATCCACTTACACTTGAGCTTTGTACAAGGAGATAAGAAAGGGTCTATTTTCATTCTTTTGCATGCTGAGTGCCAGTTGGACCAGCACCATTTGTTGCATAGGCTGTCTTTTTTCCATTCGATGTTTACGATGAGGAGCAGTTCTTGTTTCAACTTCATGTTGGACAAACTTCTTTCATCAGGTCTTTCTGAACTTTTCGAGAGTCTTGCCAGTTTATGTTTATTTTAAGATAATCTGAAGTTGAGTTTGTAGAATGTTTGCCTAGCATACATAAAGCACTGGATTCGGTCTCCAGCAGTGCATAAACTAATCATGGTAATACATGACTATAATCCTGGCACTTTCTAGTTAGACAGAGACTCTCAGAAGTTCTAGGTTATCCTTGGCTATATAGCATGTTGAGGTTAGCCTGAAATGGGGGGAGAAAAAGAGGAGAAAGAGGAGAGAAAGGAGAGAGAGGAAAGAAAGGAGAGAGAGGAAAAAAAAGAGAGAGAGAAAAGAAAGAAGAGAGAGGAGAGAGGAGAGAGAGGAGAGAGGAGAGAGGAGAGAGGAGAGAGGAGAGAGGAGAGAGGAGAGAGGAGAGAGAGATATGTTTATATCTGGTCTCCCACAAGAGCACTGAATTGTAGGAAAAGCAAAGGTGACATTTTTAGAGGACACAGTCTCAGTGTGGGTGAACAATGGTGTAATAATTTCAGTCTGGGGGATCTGCAGTGAATTATGGGTACTGTAGAGGTGTTTGTTGGCTCTGTGGTTTTATTAACGCTTCATTATGTCTCTAAGCAGTTCTTATTACATAACTGAATGAATTATATTGTCCAAGGTTATTGCTCAGATTACCTGCTGGAAATGGTGATTCTCCTCTTTCATCACAGGAATCTAAGCGTTAACTAAATGTGTGTTAGCTCTTCACGTTACATCGGAGGGCTCATTAGCTCTTACGTCTCTGGCTATGTGCTTTGAGAATCTTTAGATTAAAGATGAATCAAAGTGATTCAGTTCTGTGTGGTTTGCACTAGAGACCAGGGTCTCTCTGGACCTCATCCAAGTGTAAAATGTAGCACAAATTGCCTTTAAAAATTAATAATTCACCAAATCTATGGGCTAAGCCCAGTCTGGCTTGAGAAGATAAGTAAAATAAATATTGTAAAGTCAATTTTTAATAATCTGTGGCATGAAACTTAAGCACAAGAGAAAACATTTAGCAATTAGGCAGCCACATTCAGCACATGATTAAATGTGAATAATCATATTTAAAGGCCCCATACCTTACCTGCTAGCAGGAAAGATCATTTAAAGTTCTAATCTGGTACAGCGCAGAGCTCACACTATTTCTTTGTTTAATGAGCTCCTGCCTTCTGATTTTTATGTTTGAGCAGTTACTTTCATAAGAATTTTTACATCAATAGTTATATGTAAGACTGACAAAAGGCAGCCCAGACAAACACTTGATGGGGTGATTGTTAGGCTATTCTGTCACTGAAAATAATATAATTAGACCCTTCTCTAAGCTTGTAACCAGTAGTTGGGTATATTTATCTAATTATTAAGACAGTATTTATATCTGATAGAATTTTACTCTGAAAGGTTTGTAGTTAGCACTGGTAGTAGTGGCATTGATTTCCGTATCTCTATATCCTATATAAGCTGGCCCCTGGCTACAGCATGTCACAGTGAGGAATACAACTCCTGATGGAAAATGACAGGTTTTCATCTTCCACAAAGGAGAGATCAAACTTAAAGGCATAGCAAAAGAGATAGCTTGACTAAAAAATAGGTAGTCAGTGCAGAGCATCCTCAGAGTGTGAGCAACAGCTTGCAGCTGAAACATATGCTCTGCTTGGGATACAGACTATGGATAGATAAAGAAGGAGGCATGAAGTGTAATTCTGGAGGATGCTGTCAGTTAACACCTGCCTAGAACCAACAACAAATTATGACATATCTTAAGAGACACGGCATGAGTGGGAGTCGCCAACTCCTACTGTTTTGCTAAGTGGATATATTATTAAACTGTCTTTTAAATACATGTGCTTGTGCCCACAGATTAGTGCTGTTTACCCTGTTCATCAAAGAATCATCTTAGGACTGCTTTAAGACAGACTCTCAAAACCCCTCAGAATGCCAAGAATAATGACTATAAGGTGCTTGATCCTAAATGGCACATGGACACCGCCCTCTCCAAGGCTCAAGGAATGATAAGAAAGCAGAAAAAATGTAAGAAGGAAGTGGTAAGACACAAAAAGATGTCTTTAGGACAGGACATGGACTCACTGCAGCTGTGCCTACCTGTACAACATTGGATCTATCACCTATTCCATTCTGGGCAGGGTGTGGCAGTGGGATGACTCACGATGAGTCATCTTTTGGTGAGGGTCTATTGGCAATTAACGGTTGCTGTGGAGAAAAAGTGCTATTTTTTCAAGTGGTGTAGCTACTGAACAGTTGTCTATTCGTTCCCTAGTAAGTAAACACTCACTTATGCTCATCCCATCAATTGTTATCAAACTCAGCGAAACACACACATGTATGAGCATGTGTGCATGCACACACACATGTACAACATGAAAATGGGAGAGAGGCTTGTTGGGGATATAAAGAGTTCCAGCAGAAGAGGGACGAGGATAAAAGAGGGTAATGAAGATTAAAAAGCACAATATGAAAATCTGGGTTGAGGTAAGAAAGGCCTTTGACAGAGCTTGCCTTATGGATATACCCTGAGAAAATTCCCAAGCAGATGAGATCAACTGTGCCAGCTGGTCATATGCAATGGAAGTAAAATGGAGGCTCTCAAATATCACTAAGTACAGTTCCAGTGCTGTTGGTATATGACTTCCCAGAAGCTGCTAAATTTTTTTGGATAACAATTGTTCTTTACTTTATAAACCATAACATTAAGGAGTCGTAGATTCTCTAGAATCTCTCTCAGTACATAATTTTAAATGGACAATTCCAAAAATAGCTATTGTCATTTATTATAGACCAATCTAGGCTCTGGGGTGGTAGCATTGAACAAAATATGGCAAAAGTCTTGCTTTTATACAACTAGATGTTAGGATGTGAAGCACCATGAATTCAGATGTAGGATACAGAGATGAGATGGTGGAATGTTAGGAATATTACAGCTAAGCCAGGTTATAACTGTTAGTGTTGACTGATCCCTTGGTCCTTTTCACTGCAGGACTCACCCCAATGTCTAAAGCAAAAACTTTTCTTCAGATACATTGCTGGGAAGGAAGTTAGTTTAAGAATGGGATAGAAACCATTACCTATCTGCAGATCTAGATAAAATGGTTGGGGAGCTCCTAGATTGAAATGGGAGGAATTCAACACATTTTTTTTTTTTTACAATTAAATTGAACCCTGATTCCTAGGTTATTGGTCAAAGGAAAGATTGCTACATGCATCTTTTGGGTGATCTATTTTCCCTTGCTGCTTCTTCAAAAACAAACAAACAAACAAACAAACAAACAAACAAGTAAAACCCAAATAGAAATGGTAGGAAACACATCTTGCTATGTTGCAACATATTTAGGCTTAAAACACTGAATCTGAGCCCAGGGATCCCAAACCCAAAAGGCTCAATTATGGGGGCATTGACCTCTACCAAAGAAATCTCTGGTCTTTTCCAATAGAAGTAAAGACTCAGCTCCTGACTTCTGTGAATTTACTATCCTTGTAGAAGAAGTAGAATGGATATATGGCATGTTAGAAAAAAATGATCAAACATACATGGGATCAATCAAGACCAGAAACTGTATCACTGTTATACTATCCTGAGGTAGCCTGAGAAATACATGCAAGGATTTTTATGCTATGATCCTGTACATTTTGTGACACAGACAGCTATCCCAGAGTTGAGTGAGTGCCCAGGAATGAGAAGAGAATCTAATGTTCATTCTTTCAAGCCAGATGGCAACAAACGGTTCTGGAGACAGTAGTGCCAGCCTGAGGCTCCAAGATCTGTGCTCATCTGGGCATTTTAGTGGGGCAGCATCATGCTACACAACTGTAAGAGCCATGTTTTTTTTTTTTTTTTTCACTGAGTTGAGTCCTCGACAGGAGGATGTGGAACTTACTCATGGACAGGCCTGGATACCACCTGCCAGTGTCCATGAGCCATACTTCCATCACCTGTGTTTAAAATCATTAGCTTACAATCAGCATCTACAAGTATCTATACTAAAACATGAGTCCATCAGCTAATTGGTGCAGGCTGATGGTAAAAGAGTTTAAATGACCTCTTAAAAAATCATGGTGAGATTTGACATTGTAAAAGTAGGAACTTGAGCATATGGGGACACTCTTCTCCAGAATATATTAAAATCATCACGGGACAGAGTTCATCACCATGAGAGTGGGTTCATGAAATATGAATTTGAACTGATTTATTATCTCCTACATATTTGTTTGCCATTCTGTTTTCTTCTGATTGTCCTAGTTCTCTATCTGTTTCTGTGGCAAAACACTTTGATCAAGAGCAACTTAGAGAAACAAAATATTTCTTTGTCTAACACTTTCATATCACAGCCCATTATTGAGATAAATCAGGGAAAGGACTTTAGCAGGAGCTGTAAGTTGAAATTGTGGAGACTCATTCATAAGCCTCATGCATAGCTAGCTTTCTTGTACAAAATAGGATCACTTGCCAAAGGAATTTTGCTGTCTATATTGGGCAGTTTTCTTGCATTAATCAAGACAAGTCCACACAAGCATGCATAAAGGCAAATGTGTCCTAACCAATTATATAATCGAGACCACCTTCTCAAGTGACTCTAGACTGTGTCAGGTTGACAGTTAATGCTGATTAGAATAATGTACTAGCAAGTAGTCCCTTTATATTTGACTTCCCATATTTCAGAACAAAGAATTAATGCTATTAATTTTGTAACATGTCAGTCTGTGGTTCTGATGGTTAGTATTGCCAGTTTAATAGCATCTAGAATCATGTAAGAGATAAGGTTCTGGGAATATGGAAGCTTTTTTAGATTAAGTCAACTGAAGTAGATTAAGTCAACCTTAAGTTCTGCCCAGTGAGAAAGACAGATTTAGTCTTCTTTTGGTTTCCTTTGGGAAAAAACGGAGAACTCTTAGTTCATTCTCTAATGCTATGGACACTAGCATACTTCCTGCCTTGATGATCGTAGACTGAATCTCTGAATCTTTAAGCTGGCCCCAGTCAAATATTGTCCTTATAAGAGTTGTCTTGGTCATGGTGTCTCTTCACAGCAATGGAAATCCTAAGACTTTCACAGTAGCAACACAAATAACAAATAGAGTGGTATTCTACTGCATGAGCAGAAATCATACTATAATAGCTGGTCAGGTACTCTGAAATAATTATGCTATATATGACAATAATTTGTTAATGTGAGTCATAGAACACAGGCCATATTATCATTCAGACTAGAAGAAATCACTGGTCTTGTATTCAGCATTCAGGTGTGGTTGTATATAAAGTTCTCTTTCAAACTACAGGTCCTTTAGTGTGTAAGAATGTAAGAGTGGCTCTACTCTCTATATTAATTTGTGTTATCATTTTTATATCAAATATGAAACATAAAACAATCTTCTAACAAAGCCAGCAATGCTCAAAATGACCTGTCTAAGCACAGGAAGAGAACTAAGTGTAGCAGACTTTCAAAACCTGCCCCAGCATTCTCTGACTGCTACCTCATGAAATTGGTCTAAATCCCTGACCTCCTCTTGGAGTAGTTCCTTCTCCTCCATGTTTGTACATCTGTCTTGGACAGTTGTACTTTCCTTTACCTCAAGCTAACTTCTGCCTATACTTTATTTTTTTTTTCTCCCAGTCTACACTTCTGATGGAACTGAGTGTTCCTAAGGGTGACCACTTGGCATAAAAGCAGTATATATATATTATATATAGTATTCTAAGATCCTCAAAGGAGATATTTCTTATTTATTTCCAGTTCTAAGTGAAGTTGTGTGATACAAGGAAATTCTCAAGGCTTTTACTGGTTGATATACATTAAGTGGCACAGGCAAATTTGTGTTTCTGTAGAGTGTTTAGAGATTATTTTCATATCCTAATGAAGAACTCTATTGTTTCATGGTGTCATGTGCTGGATTCCATCCTAGGAAAGTTTTAGAGGTGGCAATGAGGCCAGTCTTTCAATGTGCTCATTAAATGCATGTATAAATTTGGTGTTTTGTCATGATAGTGCATTAGAAGACTGGGGGAAAAAGGCAGACACAGAGAGATAAATAAAAAATAAAAGGCACAGATGGGGCACAGACAGTTCCTCATTGCTTGTTCCGTATGATAGAACTCAACACATCTGGTCTGCTACGAAAAGCATCTTTGCACTAATTTGTTTGTCAGTATCCATTGAGAGGACGATCTGTCATCCTGTCGTATGTTGGCTGCCCTGAGATGTTTGAAGACAAGACTAGCCACAAATCAGAACTGTAGGCACCTGGGAATGAGTGGAGAAAACCACCAGCTGTTTGAAGAAGTAGCTACTGTATTATATTTTTTAGCTGAAAATTTACCATAAGCTCTCCAGAAAAATTGGCAGATGCATAGAAAATGCTAATCACTGTAATAGGGCAGTAAATTCATTCCTTCTAACACCCTGGTGTGTGTGTGTGTGTGTGTGTGTGTGTGTGTGTTTATGCATGTGGATGCAGTACATAACACATACACACAATCTTTATTAATAAAGGGAAAAAGCAGAATTAGATGGTCAGGATTGAAAGGGGATGCAAACTCCCTTGTTCTTTTATATTTTAAATTGTTCTAAGAGATCATCACATCTTGGTTTTCAGGAAAAAGAATTGAGATTTCATTGTTTGCTTCATTTGATTTCCTGATGGCCTGCTCTAGTCATGGCTCTTCAACTTCATACACCACCTGTTTCTGAGAACACATTATCTTTGATGGAGTCCATTTATTTAGGTTTTTTTTTTTTTTTTTTTTTTTTTTTTTTTTTTTTTTTTTTTTTTTTTGTATCCTGAATAGATTTTAATCTTTCCAGAGATTGGAGACACAAATCATTGTCCTAGAACATGATTATAAATGCTCAACAAATGCTATTTGCATTGAGTTTATAGCTATATCTTTTGAACAATATGTGAAGTACCTAATTTCTGAAACTGAATGTGCTGCCAATGTTCCAAAGATTCCTTTGCATATCTTGTCTGATCTTCATATGGCTGGTCTCTGGGGAGCATCCTGGGTGTGGAAAGCTCTGTGCTCAGCTTTCTTAGATCTCTCAGAAAAAGATCAGGATCCTTACAAAGTGTAACCTTTTGCTAGAGTCTTTCTGACATCTCAGATGCTGCCTGCCAATAAAAACTACCTTTGATTCTCACTTTTCTTTATTACGTACCCATAATGTCTTCATAGACATCAAAATAAATCTACTTCGGTCATGAAATTCAATCTGCAATAGATTAGGGAATATTGACCCTTGCCAGAAGGCATTGTCTTTTAACTATTAGTTGTTAGAGAATTTGAAAATGTGAAGAAAGGATGACTCAGTGTGGGGCTCATTGGTGAGGGTTAATTTCATGGAGAAGAAATCTTCAAAAATGTTAGGGCATGCTCCAGTTTTCTCTTTAGGTCATTTAAAATATGTGGTATTTATGTTTTATGGTTGATCTGCCATGACCAAACAAATCAGTATAGAGAATGGACCCAAAGGAAAAGTGACTCTTTCTTTAAATATTATTTTGGGATTTCTGGCTAGTAGCAGAAAGCACACAGGGAACATATTACTACCACTGAACAGCATATCAATACTTTTGTTTTTTTTTATCATTAAGCTGGACTGTTTGGTTCTCTGAAGTTGTACAACTTTGTCATCATATTGTCTAGAAGACAAACTAAGGAATTAAGTCTAGAAAGAAAGAAATGCATTTTCAATTCTGCACTCTAAGCATGAAGTATAGAACTTACTATGTTGAAAGAACATATTTTAGGTATGCCTTTATCCATCTGCTTACAAGTCTCTATTTGCTTAGGCTGTGGGCTGCCATGGTGAGGAAGACATGTGTTTTGCTTAAAAGGAAATGAGCATTGCCTCACAAGTCCACCTTGGATATGTCTAGACTGAGGATAATGAGGAATGGCAGAATTTGAGCTGTAGGCAGTCCTTGTTATTTTAAAATTTATTTCTAAGATCGAGACTTACAGTTTAGATAACCCATAAATAGAGCCACAAAACAGATGAATTTAATGAAGATCAAAAAAGTTAGTCTTTTCAAAAAAACAGTGCTAGAAATCTTAATTACAATACCGAGAGAATGATCCATAGACAAACAAATTAAACCTTAAAAAATTAAAAATTTGATCTTAGAAATATTTTAAGAGGGTAAAACAAAGTAAAGACTAGAGAAAATATTTGCAAAGGACTGGAATATAAATGTATAATTTTTTTTCAAAACTTGGCTGTAATTGTCAGTCCAATTAGAAATTGGAACAGACAAGTTATTTTTACTGAAGAGGGTTCATAAATGACAAATTATCATGTGAACAGATGTCCAACATGAGGGTTGGCAAAATGACTCAGGAGTCAAGATGATTTGTTGTTTATTCAGAGGACCTTATTCCCATGTTAGATAGCTTACAATTTCCTGTACCTTCAGCTTCAGGGGATCTGACATTCTTATTTGGCCTCCAGGAACACCTGCACACATGTATACACACACACACACACACACACACACACACACACACACACACACTTAAATAATAAAACACATCTTTAAACAATAAAAAGATATACAGCATCATTAACTGTTGAGATAATTCAACTTAAAACCATGGTGAGATATTACCAGGCACATAGGAGAATGGCTAAAGTAAGTAAGCAGTGACCATAGCAAACATAGTAAAGATAAAGGGAACATGAATCTGTCATTTATACATGACTAAAATGAATATACATCAATACATGCAATCTGAAAAATAGGCTGATGTTTTCTAATAAAAGTAAACATGGAAATAGTATATGATCCAGCGACTATATTCTTGGATGTTAATCATAGAGGAAATGAAACTTATGTTTTTGTAAACCTGTGCATGGATGTTCCCAACATCTTTAGTCATAGTAGCTATAGACAAATTAGCTGAGATGTTTTCCAATGAATGAATGGTTAAACAAACTGTTTCATATCCACCATGGAATACCACTCAACAAGAAAATAGCAATGATCTATTTGTATGGACAGTGATGTAGTAGATAAAGTCTCCAGGGAGGCTTAATGATTAAAAGCCAGTACAAAAAGCTTACATGATTTATGATACTTATTATACAACTTTAAAAATGGACTGGAAGTGGAGAACAGATTAGTGATTGTTGGGGGTTGTAAGAGAGAGCAACTAGGTCTACTTGTTTGGAGACAATATAAAGGGCACTGGTGGATATAGAACATTTCACATCTTGAGATTGATAATAGTTACACAAGTCTTTATTTTACCTATGGTAGAATTGCACAAAACATCTGTATGTGTACACACACACACACACACACACACACACACACACACACATACAAATCCTTACCTTCATATTTTAAGAGCTATAAAAATCTGAGAAAGATCAGTATGTCTATGTCCTGGTGGTGACATTGTACTGTAAGACATTATCATGGGTGGGGTAATTGAGTCAGGGATACATATGCTAGCTCTATGACCTTTTTTTTACAATGCAAATCTGTAATTATCTTAAAAGTTTAATTAAAAGAATTAGTTAACTGCTTACAGGGTTATGAAGAGTTTATGTTTGCATCAATTTCATAATTAAAATGATGCATTAAATCCTGACTGTAAACTGCAATAGTGCTTCTGGTGTTGGAGTTGATGGGTTCTCATTAACCTGCTGTAGGACAAAGCACTCATTGCCCAAAAGCATATTGGTGGTTTCCAAATATAAAGGTTTGAACGATTTGCTATGCAGACAGAAATTGCAACTGTCATAAAAACCAAACAACCAAAAAAAAAAAAAAAAAAAAAAAAAAAAAATCAACCAGAACTAAAATCCCAACCCTGTAAAGAGAATCTAGTTGTATATTAGAGAATCATGTGTGGATTCAGGTTAAGTTTGCTGCCCCATCTGGCCCATGCATAAAGACAGCTGTTGATGAGCAGTTGTCTCTGTTCACTTAGTGTTTTGTCACACCATTCACCTTTTCTGTCAAAAGAAATGCCATGTACAAAATGACATACCAAGAATATCCTTGTCAATCTAAAAGAAAATAGGCTTCACTGTAGAGAAAATACCTTGAAACAAAGCGGAAAATTACATAATCATAAAAGGGTAAATTGAGCCCCACTGAAAACTGATAACTGCCCTCGAAGTTTATGTGCAAACCAACAGGAATGAAAAATATATGAAACAAACCCAAAAGACCTGAAATAAAAAAACAAACAAATCTCCATTCATCCATCACTGAGGCTTTAAAATGCTGCGCTCTTGGTGATTTATACAGCATCTAGATTGAAACACAGTAGGAGTACAGAATAAATACCATTGCTCAATAGGATCTAATTGACATAATAGTATTGAAGTAGAAATAACCAATAGAAAAACTACAAGAAAGTCTGACCAGCACTTGGAAATTAAAGAATGTATTTATAATGCATGCATCAAAAAGTCTCAAAGAAAGAAATAATGGAACAAAATTGGAAATGTAACATTTTAAGACACATATGATGTAGCTAGAACAGTGCTAACAGAGGCATTTGTAACACACTTAGGACTTGATTTGAAGCAGCTCTAGAAATGAAGAAATTATCGACTCAACAATCAAGTTCCCTTCCTTAAAACCAGAAAGGGTAGGTACAGAACTGTGTCTTGGTTTAGGCCACTTGTAGGAGTAAAGCCTGTGGTGTGAGCCTCAACATTACTAAAACCAAACAGCTGATTAACTGGCTAAACCAACCAACCAATCAGCTAACTACCCAACCAACTAATCTATTAACTGGTCAAACAACCTACTAACCAGCCAGACAACCAGCTAACAAACAAACCAGTCAACTAAATGTCCAGCCGGCAAACCAACCAATCACAAGGAAAGGAAAAGAAAAGAAAAACTGAGCAGAGTTAAAGAACTAAAGATTTGATGAAATCAATAACAGAAAAATAGGAAATCAACAAAAGAAAGCTTGCTCTTTAAAGAAAATCTATAAAATATAAAAAAAAAAAAAAAACCCAAAACCCAACGAAACAACCAACCAACCAAAAGACACCCCCAAAAACAAAAATCATGAACATCTGAAATAGGTCATTACCACAGAATCTGCTGTCACTCAAAGAGTAACAAAAACAGCTTTCCATTCATAAACTAACCCAGGAGAAATGTATCTGAAGACCTAGAAACTAGAAAAACTCAGCCTGGATAGAGAAAGCAACCAGCATAGTCACATAATCATCTTAGATGATAAACTAAAATATTTCTTAAAAAGAAATACTCATGTATGGTTGGCTCCCCTGTTTGATTCCCTTCTCTGGTTCTTCATGAACTTTATCAAAACTCATTACAACAGCACACTGGCATGGTTCAGTGATGTATGGTCAGGAATTCATTTTGTGTTACCAACATAAAAGTCTTATACTTCATAGTAATTTTATGAATAGAAGTTAAATAAATGAACAATATCTTTAGACAAAAACAACCCACCCATTTGAGAAGGGGTTCCTGTTCTTCTATTAGATATTAGGAGTCAAAGCATCAAGACTAAGTTGTTTTACTAAGATTTCCTTAAGAAATAACAAAGATCATATCCCAACTCTGTCCAAACTTAAATCTCTGTCACCATTCCAAGGCCATCAGGAATTAATTTTTATAATGGTCTATCCTCAGTATTAACTTGACTGGATTTGGAATCTCCTAAGAGCCACTTCTCTGGGTGTGTCTGTGGAGGTGTTTCCACAGAAGTTAACTGATAGGAAAGATATACCCTGAATGTAGGTGATGCCATCTATGGCCTGGGATCTTGGATGGAAGAAATAGGTGAAAAGAAGCCTCCCTCATTTTCACTGCTTCATGACTCAAGATGCTGAGACCTTACACTCCTCAAATGTGCTTCCCTGCCATGAAGAGCTGCATCCTTCTTAAATGATGTCAGAATAAATCCATTTTTTTATTCCTGACATGCATTTTATCCTAGCAACAGGAAAGGTAACTTACACAGCAATGCTGCCCATAATACCGAAAGAGAGATCTCTGGCAGAAAAAAAAAATAACTCCTGAAAGTTTGGCATCCATATAGAGATAATTTAAAGGTCCAGCATTGGAGTGCTTTGTTTATGAATATTGTATCCACCCTCATTAAAATGACTTCTTTAGAATCTAAGTGATTCTGTCAATAATAATCAATGTAAATTTGGAAATAATTGAATTCTCCACTAGAACTTTAGAACTTCACCTGAGTTTGAAAGCCTTTTGTTGTTCCTCCTGCACGGCCCTCGACAAATTGTAAATACCACCAAAGGTGCAGATGCTTAATTACTCAGACAGTACAGGTCAACGTGAGTGTCCACTAATACCATGTACTAAATTTGATTTGTAATCAGGAAGAAAACAAAAGTAACTTAAAGAAGCTATTAGAGAAAGGCTTTGAATATTGAATTAAGCCATGCCATTCAGTGTAATCTGATAATGGGGGAAGTCTTAAGAAGGCAAAGGCATTATGGAGGCAGAGTCCAGTGTTAAACGGCCACTCAAGCCTGGGGAGATAGCTCAGTGGATAAAGTGCTTGCTGTGCAAGCATGAGGACCTTGGTTTGGATCCCCAGAACACACATAGTCAGACAGGATAGTGCATATGCAATCCCAGTGCTCCTATAGTGTGATGGGAGGCTGAGGCAAAAGGTTCCAGTTAGCCTGGTTTATGCAGAAATAAACAAAGATCATGTCTTAAGACAGAAGACTTACACTTGATATTGTTCTCTGACTTCCATATGAATGCTGATTAAAACATTCTACATCAAGTATAACTCGAAAAGTTATATTTATCTGTTTTCCCTTGTAATATCTTAGAGAAGGATTGCTCTTTTTTCTCCCCACAAATTTTATCTTCTTCTGATGGGACATTCTCAATTGAGGAATACTCTTGTATCATGGCTGGAGCAGCCAGATTCACAGGAAATTGAAAATTCAACAGATCTGTCTGGGAGGCCCCAAGAACACAACACAGGATGCTTCACCCATAGTGCCTCAAGGCCAGGGGGGCGAATCCAACAAGAATTGTTCCTGAGCCAATGTAAGGTGGGATTTTAAAAGTCTGATTGCTTCATCATGTTCTCTTTCCTTAAGGACAAGGAGGTTTGGTAGGCTCTCTTTTCTGAGAAAACCCATATGAGCCACTTGCTTCCTTCAAAGCTTTGGAAGGGAAGTTTCCCATTGCCTCTTCATGAGCAGAATACGGGGATGACTGTTCTTGAGTTGGCAATGATGTGAGCCTCTGTCAGGGAAGTCCAAGTAGACGAGTGCACAGGACCTAAGTGCAGACTGCGGTGCCATGACGTATCTAGAGACAGTTTTCCCTCAACCTTCTAGCTCTGACATTTGTTCCACCCCTCCCCCACTTCCCTCACCATCCCTTAGCCATGGATAATGAATAAGGGCGGAGGGTTGTTATAGATGCCCCATTAGGACTGAGCACTCACCATTACATATCCTTAGCACTTAGACAAGTTATGAGTCTCTATTACCCATTTCCCACTGCAGAAAGAAGCTTTTCTGATCAAGGTTGAAAGCAGCCCGTATTTCTGAGATGCACTGCTGGCACAGCTGTGCTGAGTTGAAAGGCAGAGTTCTCAGATCCTTCCCTCTTTAGCAAGTTCAGCCAGCATGCTACGTGTGGAAGGGAGAATGGGAACCTGGTTACCAGCACCTTAGATTTGCAGGTTTCTGGCTGTTGAGGATTGAGATTGTAACCTGTACATACCATCTGGCTTCTTTTTTGGTCCTTTAGGTCTGGGCTTCCCTTGCAGCATCAACTGCTCTCTGCTGAGCAGCTTCTTACCTTTGTTTTTTAAAAGAAAATATTTTTAAAAAGCACTTTACTGCTCTTTAGTGATCATGTTTATTTCTCATGCATCAAAGCTGGTAAAGTCTGCCATTTAGAAAGGTAATTATGTCTAGCTCCTCATTCAGAGCTACTTGAATACCATAAAAATAACAGTAAGGTGTGACAGTGTTGGGGCTGGAATCCTTTACTTTTCCTGTGATACCATTCCTATAGTAGTATGGATATTACAAACTCCATTTCAAAAACCCAATAAAAGCATCATGAACATATAATTCTTGTTATAAAATTTTCTACCTTGCAAAGCTTTTAGGAAACAGAACATTAAAATATGTTAATGCACCCAGATAGATCTAAATTTCCCTTGGGGAGAAGCGACTTTAACTGCTATTTCAGATTTTACATTTTTGCTCTAACCCAGTGATTTCATTTAAATAAAAAGATCTTATTTTCTGTGATGAAAATTCAGCTGCTTCCTGTAACCCTGAAGCGTCTTGATTTATTATTGACTGTATCTCTTTCAAGGAGGATATTTTTCTCAAAGACATGCAGGAATCCTTATATTTCTCACTCTTTGGCATTTTCTATTAATCTCACCATATCTGTGTTCATGCTAGTTGGATAAAAAATTAGAAAAGTGTAGTGGTTACATATTTGGATAAATACAATTGCAAGAATCGATGTATTCTGCTCACCTGAATGAGCCTGTCTACTGTTTCCTATTTGCTGTGTTAATGAATCCTTTGAAGCTTAAGAAGCACCTTCAATGGCCAAAATAAAGGATACTTTAATAGTTATTTTTCAATTGTCTATAAAACACAGTTTGTCAATATATATTTTATTAATTGCTTTAGTAAAGTGTTTAAAGATATTTTATTTATATTTGTACAGAATAAAAACCTTATGGCTATTCATACATAAAACTAAATTTATATATGTACCACACTTGTAAAAATCTCTCTCTCTTTCTCTTACACACACATGCTCTCTTACACACACACACACACACACTACACATACACTACACACACACACTACACATACACACTACACACACACTACACACACTACACACACACTACACACACACTACACACACACACTATACATACACACCACACACACACTATACACACACACTACACACACACACACTACACATACACACACTACACATACACACACTACACATACACACTACACACACACACTACACACACACACACTACACACACACACACACACACACACACACCCCTATCTTATCTATCATCCATCATCTATCAACCTACCTACCCATCTATCTGTCTTATCTAATTAATTAATTATCTAATTTATCTGTCTTATCTAATATCTGTCTCTGTCTGTCTCAGTCTCTCTCCCTCTCCCTTCCCCTTCCCCTCCCCTTCCCTCTCCCCCTCCCCTTCCCCACTTCCCCTCTTCCTATATATCTATTGATATAATGTAGTGTGATTTTTTTGGGGGGCAACATGAACAAATGCCG
This sequence comes from Micromys minutus, assembly GCF_963924665.1. Lineage (NCBI taxonomy): Eukaryota > Metazoa > Chordata > Mammalia > Rodentia > Muridae > Micromys > Micromys minutus. Next base: position 61,883,728 of record NC_137975.1, on the reverse strand, counting down.
GTTTACCCAGGAAGGATATCAAAGACAGATCGTAGAGATGATTCCATCTAAGTATAGATTGGTGAAACAGTGAGTTTAATTAGATTATTGTCAATAGCAGGGAGGAAGAGTTGCTTACAGAAGCATGCATGGCTGACTCAAAAGCACTTAGCTGCCTTACCAAAAAGTCCACAGTAACTTGAGTGGAGACACATGAAAACTGCATTCCTGGAGTTTTCTGCAAAACTTACAAGAAACACCATGATAGACTTGCCTCCTCACAGTTATTCAGTTACGTGTTTTATAACTCAGGGAGGGGCTTCAGGAGTCTGGGAGATTTTTAAACTTCCCGAATCTAGTAAATTCAGTACCTTCCTGGGTCTTATAATCTTTCTTCTTTCTTCTAGGAGGTAATGTTCCAGCTCAAAGGAAATAGCTACCAAACCAAAGTGTAGCTTTAGTTCATGTATCGTTTTAATTTACATATTCAGTTATAGTTCTTGTATATTTATAATGATAGTTTACTTATATTTATAATATGTATTCATAGAATTATAGTTGTATTTTACATAGATTGTATAAACCTATTCTTTAGAAACTATTCCAATAAGGGCATATATACAGACAATGGTTTCTAAATGACATAGAGGATTTTATCTGATATATATATGTAAAATATGTATGTATGTATATATATATATATGTATATATATACAATATGTATTTATGTATATATATATATATATATATATATATATATATATATATATATATATATATATATATATATATATATATATATATATATATGGGTGTATGTATATATATAGCTAGCTGACCTAGGGATGAATCATCCAAGCCAATTGGGAGATGATCAACAGCAAGAACTGTATATAGAAGGGGTCCAAGTATATCTGAGTGTTAGAAGAAGCATCACAGTGGAGAGGCCCTTTGAAATGCTTTGAGTGAAGGTACAGTATTTAAATATAGTTCATGGGTCCCTACTGAAAAATCAGAATTTTAAAATGTATGTGTAACAGTCATAAAGACTGGTAGGTAAAATTTTTCATGGAACATGGAGGAATTGCTAAACAAACAAATGAACAAACGAACCAAAGGCTAATGTGTCAAAGATAAGATGTTATGTTGTGTTGTAATTTTAATTAATAAACTGTCTTAGTCTGGGTTTCTATTCCTGCACAAAAAGAAGCAAGTTGGGGAGGAAAGGGTTTATTTAGCTTATACTTCCACATTGTTGTTAATCACCAAAGAAAGTCAGGACAGTAAGTGACATAGGACAGGAATTTGGACACAGGAGCTGATTCAAAGGCAATGGAGGGGTGCTACTTACTGGATTGTTTCTCCTGACTTGCTCCACTTCCTTTCCTATAGAACCCAAGACCACCAGGCCAGGGGTGACACCACCCATAATGGATTGGGTCCTCCCACCCTTAATCACTAATTGAGAAAATGTCTTACAGCTGGATCTCACGGAGGCATTTCCTAAAGGGAGGCTCCTTTCTCTGTGCTAACTCCAGCTTGTGCCACGTTGACACACAAATCCAGCCAGTACAAAAACTGAAACCATCCTATTAAGTTATAAACACATTTTCTGTCATTGGAATATAAGATTTTTGATCTGAGTTGTAATTTCTTAGCCATTTACAATTCAGTATCCTTCATGCACTCTGTGTGACTCATGAGAACTGAGATTTCCACAGATCCTCCTTTCTACTCTTGTCCCATCCTCATCTCCTTTTCCTCTTTGAACTGGGCAGAATATTATGATTATGGTGTTAGGGTGGTAAACTAGGACTCCACTAGAATGTAACTTCTGAACTATTGAAATAAACCAAGAGTGTGTTTTCAGTGGGATGAGGCAGTCTATCAGGATTTAGTTCCTGTCCCATTGTATGCTTACACATGAATTTGGCTCATTCTACTTATGAACTAAGCACAACTAGCTTTGGAAATACAGACTGAAATTCAAACTAAACTTATTTATTAGTGAAATGACCATAGGTTAGTGACTCACTATTCTAATCATCATGGTGTTAATTATAGCTAATATTCTATATCTAATATTTTTCTTCAATTTATGGTTAATATTCATTACTATTTTCATATGGTGTTCATTTGGAAGGGGCTAAGATGTTTAAAATGTGTAAATTCACAGCTCACAAAAGTTTTAGTGTATTGTTGATAAGTTTCAGTGCCACAACACTGAATGATACATGATGTTGAACGATATCAGCTATTAATTTTATTTTCAATATGAGTTTCTGGTTTCCCACAGACAAGTCTATTTGTGGCTCATTTTAGCTGTGGGTCTTCAATGGTTTACTACAGTATTTGAGGTAGATGTGAAGAGAAATTTTGCTATGAATATTTCCCTATAATTTGTCATTGTTGGATAGAAATTAGTGGGAGACCAAGAAATCAGGGTGTTTTAAATGGAGATATTAGGTACTTGGGGAACTATGAATTACAAGGATTGAAGTGACTCTTGCAGAGTTTCTTAGGCTTTAGTTGAGACATTGAAAGACCTGATAAAACCCATGTACACATCTCACAGCCACCTTTACCAGGCCTAGAGTGAGAAGAGCCCACAGGCTGTAGAAGAGTCTTAAAATTACACGGTCTTTACATGTTCAATAGCAAGCCAGTTTCATCTCACTTGGTGGTGTCAGCCGAATCATTTTCTAAGTACAACTGTCAGGTAGACCAGATGTCAGCTTTGCATTTGTGCAGTAGATACCTAGTTTAATTTGTTATTGGGAGGTTAGTGATTCCTGCTTCAAGTTTCATTTTATTTCTCCATTAAAATGTATAAAGTACATTGTTTTCAAGGGAAAAAGAAAAGAAAAAGAATAATTTTAGCAATTTTTCTTCAATAAGCTAAGATGTTTGAAAAAAATGTTTTCAGGGAAGACCATATTTCTGACTGCTCTTTTAAATTTTCTTTCACTTGCATTGCTTTTGACATATTCTTTCCAACATCAAAATGAAAAGTATTTGTGCAGCCAATCTTTCACAATGAAGAGGCAACTTTTCAAAAAAAAAAGTTAATGCATACATTTCATTGTTTTTATATAGTTCTTATTTTGGGCAGACCTTTTAAATCAAAACAAAGTAATAGTTGGTATCATTATCTAACTCCTTTATACATGTCATCTAAATGAGCCCTATATTTAACCATTCCTAGACAGTATATATTACTTTTTACTCATATAAAATCACTTAGAAAGTGAAGTCAATCGTTTTTACTTACTTTTATGACATTATTATATTGTTTTTAAGTTCTGAGACAATCTATCAACTTTGTAATAAGTATTCATTAGTAAATGCTATGCATTTTCAACATATTCAACATATGTTCATACATACTAATATTAACCAATATTGAAAAATACTCAAATAATTTTTAGGTTGAAACTAGGAAGTTAAAAAATGTCTCATAGACATGAAGGTAATAAACTTTAATTCCATAAGATCTGGTTTATTCGAACTTTTCTTCAATAGCTTATTATACTCTTATCTCTGATCACTCCTTTCAATTTTCTTGAAGAGATTACAGCGGAGTTAGGGTTTCTTTTCTGTGTAAGCATTATTTCCTAATATCGTGTCAAAGTCTATTCAAGTTACATCTTGTCTATGACCCAGAGTCCTAAACATCATTCTGGGGATGTACTTGTTGGATTCAGTCTAAATTTAAATTTTCTATGTGTTAGTACATGCTAATGTTTCCTATTTTAGATATTAAACCAACAAAATAGGCCTGGGTAAGAGAGCTCTGCAATTCTTCAAATTGAACCAATAAACAAAAACTACGAAATCAAATGCTTTCATATGACAGCTTCTCTCCTGGTTCAAACAATGGCAGCTACCTCAAGCTCTCTCACAGTCCACTAAAAATAAAAAGTTTATAACAGGCAAAAAACAGCAGCTATCTTCTTAAAAGCAAGGCACTCAATACTTATGAAATAAAATATTAATAAGAACTTAGTCAGATAATATATTTTATACACAAAATAACAGAACAGAGAAAAATGTAAATGGATTTTTCTTTGTTTATTTCTTGCAAAACTTGGAAGGACCACACAGGAAAGTCTGACCTAGGAAAGAATAGAAGGCACATGAAGTGGGCAAAAGGCACAGCTAGGTTAGCCAAGATGCCAACAGCAAAGCAACAAAGCAAAACAGAAACAAGGAAAATATGAAAATGTGATAGTTCAATCTGACAAGTTAGACAGTCTAACTAAGATGCATGGCAGCAGTGAATTATACTTTCCTAGAGACTTAGATATAAAATAGAAGAGGAAATATGTTTAATAAGTGTGGAGACATAAAAATGCCACGATGACAAGAAGATTTAAGTGCTCTTACATAGCTATTTATACATCTGTTACATGTATGTACTCATAAATGAATCACTTAATACAAGCGTGTATGAAGTACAAAATGAGTTCATTTTAATAAAGAGCTTATACTTTAGTTGAGGAAATCAAGAGTTATCAATAACAGAAGAGAATATACATCCAGTAGTATGTATATAGATGGTGGATTTGAGGAAAAAGGAAGGATGAAGATTGTCAGGGTAGAGAGAGGTAGGGGTGGGACTTGTGCACCTTTCAGCAAATCTGATTAGTTTGCTGAAAGGAAGTTTACTAAAAGCGAGAAATAGGGTTTGCTTCACAAAAAGGAGAATTAAGAGGTTTAACTTCGGAAATTCTAGAGTGGATCATTCAATATTTTAGAGGAAAGATAAAATGAGAGAAAGGTTTATTGGCTTTATTGTGTTGGGCCGAAAAGTATTATAGTCCAGAATGAAATCTTTTGCTTCACAGGAAGCCTGCTTTCTCACTACTAGAGTTCTTTCTGTCTTCTATTGGGTTAATCCACCATTTTCCCCAAGACTATTCTAAATGCGAACTTAGTCTGAATTGGAGTTTAGTACACTAGGAAGATGAGTCGAATGGACTGATGGTGGACAAAGGTGAAAATCACTAAACCAATGCACTGAGTCTCCACAGAGCAAGGCAAGAGGTTTGCAACAACGATTCTCTATCTCTGATGCTCGACTTTTAGAAAGACTTATGTTGGAAAGTCCCTTTGCACTATTTTTGAAATAGAAATATTATTACTTCTACCTCAGATGATTATGAGTGCAGGGAAATATTTTATCAGTTATCCAAAGAGTATTCAAACCTACTGATGGTAGCAGTAGTAAGAAAACTGATGGTCAATCTTTACTGAGCACTTAGCATGCCCTCAGTAGTTTTCTAATGTGCCCTCAGAAACATATCTCCCACAGATTTGTTTAGTTTTTTAAAAAAGACTTATGTTTTGTGCCTTTATGTGTCTCTATATGTACACACATAACATGGAGGTGTAAGTGATCATGAGGTCTAGAAGAGGGTATTAGATACTTTGGAGCTGGAATTGCAGACTATTGTGAGGTTTCTTTTCTTTTTTTCTTTTTCTTTTCTTTTTTCTTTTTTTTTTTTTTTGGAATGGGTGCTGGAAACTGAACTCAGGCTGTCTGCAAGAGCACTACATGCTCTTAACTGATGAGCCATTTCTCCAGTCTCTGGTTTGATCCTTAGAAATGTAAAATATATGACATTCTGTTTGTTCTCTTTATAAGTGATCAAAGGGGGATTTTCATATTAAATGGCATAGTATGGTTATATAACCATAAACTAAACATTTTCCCAAAATGTGTTAATGAAAGTAATGTTGCAACAACAATGACATTAGGCCATTGGGGGTCATGCTCTGAGCTATCCATGCTTTTTAGGAAAACATACAGGAATTCCCTAAATCTGTGTTTATATGTCATTGTTGTTGCTATGGTTTAAAAAAATAGCCAGTGTAGTCTACAATTTTCTTGTGGGCATAGAAATTATAGTATTTATAAACTTATTTACTACAGTGCTTCATTTATGCTGGATTTTTTTTAAAAAATGTTGTTTTTCTATGTATTTATTCAAAGGTTTTGTTCTTCCTCCTTTGAAAATACTTGACTTATAGCCAGGGAGAGATGACTGTCTCAGAAGATTTCAACCTATGTGATTTTCAAATGTTCTGTTTCATTCTTCTTAATTTAATTATGGCACTTGGTTTCTTGAAGTTCATGACTTCATTAGGGGAATATTTGAAAATTCATTGTTTAATCACTTAATTGTAAAACATGAATGAAACTTCTTAGTTAATTACAGCCAGTGGCTAAGGGTTTAATTTTAATTTTATATGCCAGATTTACCCAAAGCATTTTAGTGTGGGGGACTAAATTAGAAACTTTTGGATGAGCAGGCCTGTAAGATGCTACTTTGAGCAATGCATAAAAGAAATTAGACAGTATTGAGGGTGTTGTTTTATAATAGCTCTAGAGCAGAGTGCTCAAGTTTCTATAAATATTTGAGATTATTCTATGAAAATAATTTAAGTTCTTTGGGTTTTAAGAATTTTTAATCTCTAAAATAGAATTTTTATAACTGTTTTTAAAAGATTATAGGGTCAAATGAGCTTGGCATTCAGTTATGAGAAAGAAAGATGGCTGTCATCATGATTCCAAAAGAATGAACAAAAAATATATAGAAATATGAAAGTCCAGCTACATAGCCACCTGATTTTTTAAGAAAGGGGATAATATGTAGGATTGCTCACTGTAGCTCTTGATTAATAGTGAGTTTGATCACTTACTTCCTTATGTATTTGTTCAATTGGTTTTTAATTCATTCATACTCTTGAAAGTACTGGCTCATGCCCAGGTTGGTAATACATTATAATTTTGATTATGAATTAAATTATGGAGAACCCAACTATCAATTAAATTGAATTCTTATTTCCCAGAAAACAGATTCCCCCCCCAAATAAGATAAAAGCCAATTCCAGGTATTGATTGTCTAAGTAGGCTTCACCCTATGTAATTTCTAATATTATTTTTCATTCTCAATTTACTGAAAAGTAGAGCATTGTAAACATATAAATTTAACTTGATGACTTTTCCAAAGTGTCAAGGTGGACTAGAAGTCATATTCTTTGCAGTATTTAATGTACATAACATGGAGACTGGAGACACATATGTTAACTGTGTTTAAGAGCTTGCATGACAATGTTTATGAGGAAGTCAAGGAGGATCAGCTTTGAGGATGACGTGTTCTTTCTACTTTCATAAAATCAAGGCAACTGTGACATGAGGCATGTAACTTTTGGTTTCATAGAGTTTTAGAGTCCAGAGGAGAGTGCTTGGTTAACGGGTTGGTAAAAGGAAAGAATCTTGAGTCTCACCCCGTGTGAAGCTTCTAGTCTACCTGAAAGCCAAAAGAACAAATATGTGGAAGACAATAAAATTTACGCTTCATATCTCAACAGAAAGTCCTATGAAGACCTGCAACTTGATTCGATTTAGCTATCTATATGGATTTCAAATGAATCAGGAAATGACTTCAGGGAACCAATGGTAGATTAACATGATTTCCTCTCTGTGCCCAAGTCATGTATGATGCGCCCATAAACCACTGAAAGACATAGAATGCACCTATGTTGTGTAGCTAAGACTTATAGATTAAAAATGTAGAGGGGAAAATACATTAATATAAGAAGCTGTATAGAGCTGCTTGTCCATGCTCTCTACTAATATACAACTGGTTTGTTCAAACACTTGAGAGGGGTGAGATAAAATGGAAGTTCATACATTGAATCCAAAGCATAGAGGATGGATTAAACCTGACAGTTGTGAAATGGATTTGTTGACAAAAAATTAAAAAGACAGGAGCTAAGATTCTGAGTGGTTCTAATACTATGCTATATTATCTTCTAAATTTACAATTCATTCCTACATTAAAAGAGAAAAGCAGTACATAAAAGAAGGAACAGGCCAGGTGTGGTGCTACATGTCTATGATCCCAGTACTCTGGAAAAAGAAGCAGAGGCAGAGGCAGAGGCAGAGGCAGAGGCAGAGGCAGAGGCAGGCAGATCTCTGTGAGTTTGATGTCAGCCTGGTTGGTCTACAGAGTGAGTTCCAGCATAGCCAGGATTACTACACAAAGAAACTCTGTCTCAAAAAACAAACAAACAAATAACTGACAAAGAAGTATGAACAGGTAAACAGATTGGAAATATTAACAGATTAAAATATATTTTGATTTTGAGAAAAATATCAACTATTAGATAAATTCTAGAAGACTAGTAATAAATATAAAAAATGAAATTGGACTTCTCTGAATTCTTATAAATTAAAAAACCAAGTCCATGTAGGTAGAAGACAAATTTAAAATGAAAATTAAATGGAATTTAGTAGAGTCTATGCTCTTTGAGAATCAAAATAGCAAAAATAAATACATAAATAAAAATAAATAAAAGAAAAGTAACCAAACTGCTTTTGTTAAAAGTATAGATTGCTCTCCTAAAGAAAATATGACTATAAGGAATATACCTCAATATAGTAAGGGACACATCTGAGAAATGTACAGCTAACATTACACCAGTTAGGAGAAACTAGCAGGTGTCTCTTCTAAAATTTGTGATGAAATAAGGATGCCTGCTCTCTTAATGCTTATTGAATACAGTGCTTGAAATCTTGGGTAGAACAATAAGACAAGAAAAGGATAAAGGTCTATGATCAGCAAAGGGAGAAAAAAAATTACCTCTATTAGCAGATGATATGATCTTTTATGTAAGGGACCTAAAGACCTTACAAGAAAATTCTTAGAACTGTTTTTTTTAAAGGAAACCAGCAATATAGAAGTTCAATATGCAAAACCCTGTAGGTTTTCTATGTATCAATAGCAAACATGCTAGGAAATAAGCTAGGAAAAGTATGTCATTTGAAATAGCTTTAAAAATAATAAAATAGCTAGAAACAAACCTAATGGAGCAGATAAAAGACCTATGCAATGGAAAATGTAAGTGATCAGAGAAAGAAATCAAAGACTAGAAATTGAAAGACCTCACAAGCTCATGAATTAGCAAAACTAACATTATGAAAATGGCATTATGACTAAAAATAGTTACAGGTTTAACATCATTCCTACCAAAATTCCAATGACATTTGTCATAGACCTAGAAAAAATAACCCCAAATTTTATTTGTAAACTAGCGAATACATGACTAGTCAACGCAAATGAACCGAAAATTAAAAAATTTGAGTGTCTCAATATCTGACCTTATACCTTAGACTACCGTGATAAGAACAACATACCATTTTGGTACCAAAATGGACACACTAAACAGACTAGAGGACCCAGAAATAAATCCACACAACTATTATCCTACTTTGTGATCAACTTGTCAAAGACTGACATGGAGAAAAAAAAGACAACCTTTCAACCAACAGTGCTAAAACAATTGGGCATTTCTATTTAGAATAATAAAATTAGATCCCTATTTCTCACTCTGAATAAAAGTCAACTTAAAATAGATAAAAAACTTTAACTTATGAAACATTGAAGCTGCTAGAGGAAAACACGAGGAAAAATGCTTCAAGACACGTGAAAAAGTTTCAGAGAAGAACTCTTGAACCGCACAGGAAATAACCCTGAGAGCTGGCAGATTGGATTACATAAAATTAAATAGATTCTGTAAGGTAAAAGAAACAATCACCTGAGTGAAGAGACAGCCTAGAGAAAATTGTTGGTAGCTACTCATCAAATGCATGGGGAGGGATATGAGATATATAAAAAACTGTAAAAGTTGGACATCAATCCTCTAAGTGGCCTCAGTATTTACAGATGCTATTGGCCTATAATAAAGTGTGCACATTTGAATATGTGTACCCAATCCTCACCTTTCTAAATGGCAGAGCTTATGAGATCTAAAGAAAGAAGAAAATGTAAATGAAGGTATGTTTCCAAGGACTGAGAAAGATTGGACAGAGGAATAAAGGCTCTCTATAAATGTGTCTACCTTCTATGGAGCTCCAGGGGTGTGGAGACAGAGTGATGAAACTGTGGCCCATGACAGGGCAAGGTGAAGCATCTTCCTGGAAGGTAAATTCAATTAGAAAATTTGAAAATGATATTACAAGTATTTTGTCTATTGTAGAACTTCTAACCATACTTTAATAAGAAACTTAATGTGGATATAACATGAAATAAAATACTCACATGGGTATTTAAGACTTAACATTTGTGTTGTTGTAAGTAAAATATTTGGTAGAATCAACTAATAGTATAAGAGGCTTATTTTTGGCTCATGTTTCAAGGAAATTTCAGGATATCCTGGTGGCAAAGCAGGGCAGCAAGAGAGATCCACGGTGGTGGGAGTTTTGTAGCAATGGTTGTTCACATGATACAGGCTAGGAAGTAGAAGAAGCAGATCATAACCAGAGATAAAGACTCATTCCTAGTGACCTACTTTCAAATCCAGACCCAGTGACCTACATTTAAAGACCCACCCCAGTGACCTACTGGATCATCCAGGTTCCATGTCATGAAGACTCCACAGCCTTCAAAATAATGTGTCAAGATAAACTGTGAATTCACAACATAAGGTAGTAGGTGATATTTCAGATTCAAATTATAACAAAGAGATGTCAAAGGAACATTTTTGCCACTGGTTGGTTTGGGTGTCTCGAGTTTGTGTTCACTACCTCGTGCTCATCAGAGTCTTTTGATGGTTAGTATCTGAGTATTGTGTGAGCATGTTGTCTGAGAATATCTTAACTCTCAGGAACATCCATTGTATAGAGAGAAATGGAACAGCTGCCACATGCTGTATCTACCCAGTGTAATATATTTTCTCTAAGTGTGACTCCATATATCAAACTGGTTCAATCTTGAATGACTTTCATCAAGCTGAAAATCAGAAAGAAATACTAATTTTGTGTATTACGCTTTAGGCATCTGGGTGCTCAGTTATCAGCCCAAGTTAATGCTCTTTATTATTACTCTTGTTATTATTACTCTTGTTATTATTATTATTATTATTATTATTATTATTATTATTATTATTATTAATTTGCATGAGGATCGAAGCCTGGTACTTGAAACTGAACCACACAACTCAGCTTACTACTGGACTTTTAAACACCACTTTCCTATGTAAAGAATAGACACACCATCCTGGAAGCTCTGAAAATTAGGAGAAAATAATTAAATCTGCCAAAATGGCCTAAAATATGACAAGACATAGTACAGGATCTATTTGCTCTTATTAGTTGGACTTCCTATCCAGGTGAACTTTATGCCACACTGGGCTCAGCATGCATCATTATTAGCCTCATGGGGAAGTTTCATGCTTAATTTAAAAAGCAAAAAGAAACCAGACAGAAAAACAATGCAAAAACAAATAGGAAAGGGAAGGTGGTGTGCCCATTTCACAAATAAATTGCATGAGATATCTTGGTTCACTTATCTGGGCTCAGGGGAAGAATAGGTAAATCACTCATAAAGAAGAATATTTGCAGAGTACTAAGAGAAAGATGGGCTCATAATCCATAGAAATAGATTCTAGGAGATTGATGTGGGGATTTGCCAGCTCCCCTACTTCCAACCACTTAGAAGTTCCTCTCTCATTTTACCAGCAGCCTTAGCCTCCTTTAGCCCTCATCCCTTATTGGTCTTTCAGGCAGCTCCTAGATTCTTTGCCATAAGTGAGACTGGCCTTATGCCCACATCACAGCATATACACAGTCTAGCTTCACAACATATACTGGAGAATGAGTCTACATGAGAAACAGCTTTCCAATCCAAATTAGGACACATGTACATCCAAAAATGGTTTTCAAGGGTGTGTTGTTTTAATTATTTATGACCATGGGTCTTCCTTTGTTTTCTGGATAAGATTAATCATATTTTACATGAAGTGACCTCCTCTTTCTTTATGTTCCTTTCTACACATATTTTATATCAGGGGTAATTAGCTGTACATTCATACATATGCACACACATGCACATACATGCACATGTACAATGCACACACTCACACATGCACACACACTCACACATGCACACACACACATACACACATGTATATGCATGCATCCATATGTGCACACACACATTCACATGCACACAATTGCCAGCAATAGTAATGACCATTCTAACATCATGAGAAACATCATTGTTTCCTTTGTTCACTGCCGTTAACTTCTGATTTTTCATTCTTGCAGTCCAGGTCCCCTCCAGATACCAACAACCTGTCTTTATCAATCTATATTATTCAGGATCCCTCTTGTAGTGTGTTCATGCAGGGTCCATTTGTTCTTAAAGTAAAAAATTCCTTAAAATGTCTCATACTCATTGATCCTTCCTGGATCTCCTTTTCTTCCCCAGACTTCCCTGATGACCTCTATTGGTTCTTGTTGAACTTCCATGGTCACCTACATTAGTACATCAAGGAGCTTCTCATGTGAAGTGTTCTTAAAAAGAAATCAGAGCCCCATGCAAAGAGACATCCCACAGGAAAAGTGTAACAGTGCCCACATAAGACTTTAGGTAACTCTCAGGGGGGTCATGGCCTTATTATTGGGAACTAAAGATTTTCTATTATGTGAAAGGAGGAGACTTCTTAGTGAGCTAGTCCTCAGCTTTGTGCAAAGTCATTCCCACGAGATTGAAATATAGTATCTCCAGGTCCAATTTAATCTCTATTAGGCACTCAATGGCTAAATTAAGGACTTTATGGATACCTAATTTAGATAAACCTTTAACTATTAACCTCCAATAATGTCATCATTTTAGTGAGTAGGAAAGAAAACATCTGGGTGAGTTCAATTAGCCGGGGGCGTGGATGTGGGGGTGGCTGCAGAGTCTGTGCATTCTAATTGCGTCTCATTGACCTTGCTGGGAGATTTCAACCATGCAAGAGGCTCCCCGTTGTCATGGTACCCCAGAAGTGGACAGACTCTGTCTTTGTTTACAGAATTTTTGTGGGGTTCTCCATCTTGTCTAACATCCAGACATAGGGATCCCCTCAGTTGTGACAAAGAAATTTTTTCTGCATAGTCTGTACTCTATGTCAGAGACTCGTTTATTTTTCTGCTCTTTAGAATTTAGAATAAACTTTTCTTGTCTATTTTTGTTCTTTTCTATGCAAAAGACTTGAAGACTTTCATCAGCTTTGCAAAAGAGAGTTTGGGGGGTTTGCTTCAGTGACCTTGCTCTCTTCACCAGCCATGGCTGCATGTTTGTGTTCTAGGAGGTTGAACTGTGCAAGAGCACCTGTGGGACAGAAAAAAGTTCTCACTGCTTCCACACTTGGCAGTTTTCAGCATCAGTAACCTCACTTTGACCTCACAGTGTGTCACATTCCTGTTCATCTATTTAACTTATAACTCCCTGTCCCAACACTTACCTTTTGGTGGTTTTTTCCTTGAGTATGTGTCGTTCTTACCATATGGGTGTGCTCAAAAAAACTAAGAAATGGGAATGGGCTATTTTATCTTATTGTGCCTAGAGGAAAATTCCAAGGTGAAAATCAGAATGTAGGAAGCTCTATTCTGAGGGTGATGATAGGAGAATCAGTGGGAGTAGAGAAAGGTATGGAAGAAGAGACAGAAATTCTTCCAGGAATGGGGTTTCTGGGGCTTTGCGAAACTGCATACATTTGCCTTAGAGTTATTCTAACTCAGGAGCTAGGAATTGGAGCGATTATCTGCCTGGCATTCATTCGTTGAAGGCAATTTCCAGAGCAGTCCTTGACACCTTTGATACCACTCAGTTATGTCCACGTTTCAACCGTTAGAAGTGTTTGCAGATGGAGGCTCCTTAATGCAGGATGTAACTGTTGAGGAAGATGATTGTGTCTGCCACCTGCTGTCATGAGTCTGCTTACGGGAACTCGTGAAATATATTTATGCAGGAATGGAGAGATGGCTTATCATGTAGGAGTGCATATCATTTAAGCAGAAGACATTGGTTTGGCTCCCAGCATCCACATCAGGCAGCTTAAAACTGATGATAACCCTGGTTCCAGGAAACCCAACACTTTCTGGCCTCTATAGGCACTGTTACACATGTAGCAGAAATAAACACACACACACACACACACACACACACACACACACACACACATCCATATAAACAAATCAATGAATAAATCTTTGAAAATATTTATACTAAAATAAGATGTGAAAAACGCTAGCCTTGCATTTTGGAGAGACACAACATCTTATTAATAAAGGTTGTTTCCCTAGCCTGGGCCAGGAAAAAGTAAAAGAAATTTGATCGGTTCAGCTATGAATTAGTTTTTTTTTCTAGAAATAGTTAGAGTTCACAATAGATAAATTATTTTTCAGGTTATTCATAGGAATATTGTTTAAAATGCTTTATGAAGTAATAGACTAGTAGTAAGAGAAAGACAGCAGACTGTTTTGATTAGTTGGGAATCAATGAATGGAATGGATCCCAAGGAGAGGAGAAAATGAATGTGGTTTCAGCATTGAGCATTTCATGTGAGACAGTTGTCATGAAACATGAGTGCTCTGTTGATAAGTGTCTGGTTAGTTCCTCAAGACTTAGGTAATAAAAGCTAGGTTCTCAGCGTGGCAATGTTAAGAAGTAATAAGACCTTGAGGAGGAGGGGCCTGTGGGAAGTTGTTGGATCTTTCTTCTTTTAAATCAATAATTTATTTTAAGTATTTAGTTGTCTGGCCTGCATGTATGGATGTGTACATGTGTGGCTGGTGCCCTCAGAGGGCATAGAGGTCATCAGATCCCCTGAGACTGGAGTGACAAACAGGTGCGAGCCATCATATGAGTGCTGGGAATTGAACCTTGGTCCTCTGGAAGAGCGGCTGGTGCTCCAGATTCTTCTCTCTAGCTGCAGGTCATTGGACTTCTTGGGGCATGATGTTGAGTAGAATACTGGTCTTCTTACAGTCATGAGCTTTGTTCCTGCCTGTATTAAGTCATCTCCTTCACACATCCTCTCGCACTCTGTCTTAGTTAAGGTTTTGCTGCTGTGAGCAGACACTATGATCAAGGCAACTCTAATAAGGACAACATTTAATTGGGCCTGCCTTACAGGTTCAGAGGTTCAATCCATAATCATCAAGGCAGGAACATTGCATGGTGCAGGAGGAGCTGAGAGTTCTGCATCGTCATCTAAAGGCTGCTAGCAGAATACTGGCTTCCTGGCAGCTAGAATGAAGGTTTTAAAGCCCACACTCACAGTGACACACTTACTCCAACATGATCACACCTTCTAGCAGTGCCACTCCCTGGCCCAAGCATATGCAAACCATCACACACTTGTATTGACATATGCCAAAATATACTTTCCAGAACAAACTGATGCCAGGAACACACACTTCAACCCCCAGAACTATGAGTTAATTAAGCATCTTTTGATTAGAAAGCACTCAGCTTCAGGTGTTTCATTTCAATAACAGAAAATGAACTTAGTTCATTCATAGGACCATACAAGGCTTTGAGTCTGAGCCAACTTAGATCAGATTCCTAGGTTAACACAAAGACTAGGGTGTGGATGGGGCATACAATTACTAGGGTAAGGATATGTTTATAGAGGGAACACACTTGAAAGGAGGGAGAACAAAACACTCAGGGGAGGAAATAAAGGGACCAATAGAGGAGCAGAGATTGGAGAAAAAAATCATCCAGAGACTGCCTCACCTGAAGATCCACCCATTTATGCAGCCACTAAACCCACATACTATTGCTGATGCCACATAGTCCTTACTGGCAGGAACCTGATGTGGATGCCTCCTCAGAGGCTTTGCCAGAGTCATACTGATACAGAGGAGGATGCTTGCAGTTAACCATTGGACTGAACATGGGAACCCCCAGTGAAGGAGCCAGAGAAAGAACTGAAGGAGCTGAAAGAATCTGCAACCCCATAGGAACAAAATTATCAAATAACCAAACCTACCACAGCTCCCAGGGACTAACACACCAACCTATGAGTTCTCATGGAGAGACCCATGGCTCCAGGTGCATATGTAGCAGAGGATAGCATTGTCTGGCATCAATGGGAGGAGAGGCCTTTGGTCCAGTGAAGGCTTGTTTTCCCAGTGTAGGGGAATGCCAAGGTGCTGAGGTAGAAGAAGGTGTTTGGGAGAAGAAGCACCTTCATGGAGGCAATGGGAGGGGGGTGATGGGATTGGGGGAAGGGGATAAGATCTGAAATGTAAATTAGAGAATATTTAATAAAAATAAAAGCACAGAAAGGAGGCATATAAAAAGAGCACATGCTTACATGAGGAGGAGAGGGAGGATGCAGAGATGTTAAACTTCCTGAAGAAGACGAGTTATAAGAAAAAGAGCTGCAGAGATGGTCGACATAGATTGAGCAGGATTTATAGTTATTGGAAGAAGACACATTGCTCCATCAGGTGTCCTTTTTCTTCCACACATCAGAAAGATGGGAATTTTTTAGGTATTTTTGCTCATGGGTATAGAGAAATCTTGCTCAGAGTTTTCTAAGAGAGACTCTAGACATTTTGTTTTAGATCCATCACAGATGACATAGACTCTTGCTTATCTAATAAAAGCCACTTGTATGAAAAATAGCACAAAATAATAGACTTTGAGTTACAAAAAAATGGAGAACTAAGATCAAGGCCCAAAGATGCTGAACCCTATCCCCTGGGTGGAGAGCAGCAGGATCCTGGCCTGACGGCAGGCCAACCTCTATCAAAGTCAAAATCTCTGCCACTGCCAAACAGCAAAGTTTGGTTTAATTTATGCAGGCTGAAAGTCATCAGCACTCTTACCTAACTGTCAACACTGTGACCCACAATAATGGCTGGCCTGACAAGATATGCCCATTGGTGCAATAGCATCATGAATCTTAGGGTGGTAATCAATAGCTTTCTGATTGGATTTAAGATTGCTCCACAGGAGAGAATGCACTCCTGGTATTATAAGCCTGTGGCTGGGGAGGTTTTATGCCCCAGGGGAGACTGCAATACTGTTATTTTACTAAACGGACACACAATCAAAAAGCTTTCTAAGTATTTAGTCTTATACTCATAGATGAGTGTAGGGACCACCCCTCATTAGAAAACCTTATGCATTAGATAGTGATTAACCCAGAGACCCAGAGTGTGGAAAATTAGAGAATGTGGATTCTAAGCTCCTACTGTGATATCTCACTCTCTTTTCCCAAGGCTCAGGGAAATCATAAAAGTGGGGGTCAGGAATATTGTAAGAATCAGAGGTTGAGGAGGATGGTGAGAAATAATGCCTTTTGGGTGTGTCAGGGCCCTGGTTCACATGAACCCACAGAAGCTCTGGCTCCCTGCCCAAGGATCAATACTCATATGTGAAAAAATGAAGTCTGACTTGTACCAAATGCTATATAAAAAAGTTACTTGCAAACGGAGAAAAACCCTTAATTTAAGAGCCCACAAATAATACAGTCTTAGAAGAAAACATGACAAATATTTCATGGCATTGAATGTGACAGTGATTTCAAAGATAGGATGCCAAGAATACAGAAAACAAAAGAAAAAGCTGAGCCTGGGAAAAATGGAGAGAGAGAGAGAGAGAGAGAGAGAGAGAGAGAGAGAGAGAGAGAGAGAGAGAGAGAGAGAGAGAATGAGAATCATGGAAGAGAATTGTAAAACATGTATTTGAAGAGGTATTAATACCGATACCAGGTCAAGAATTCCTACAACTGACCACCAAAGGAACAATAACGAAACCTAAAGAACAGGGGCTGGACAGGTGTTTCAGTGATTAAAGCTTCCAGAGGCTCTGTATTGAGTTTCCAGCACCCACATCAGGTGGCTTACAACTGCCTGTAACTCTAACTCAAGGGATTCTGATGACCTCTTATCATCCCTGCAGGGCACATTCATAGCCGTATATATGTATGTATGTATTTATGTATGTATGTATGTATTGTGTATGTATGTATGTATGATCAGTGACAAAAGTGGAAGAAGAGATAGATCCTAAGAGCATTTTTCTCTTGTCATATAAAAACAACACAAGGTCAGACCATGTCATTAGACTGATGGGACAAACTTCCAGAGAAAGCTTTAAGTAAGCGAGATCATAAGGAATGACTTTGCTCACAAAACAGAGGGCTGGAACCAGATCCTTCGGGACTCCTTTCCTATGGAAAGACGTCATACATTGTCCCTAAACAATATGGCTTTCACAGGTGCAATGTATGCACCAGCAGCTTGAGGTCATGCATGCCCAGCTATGCAGTCAACAGATGGTTTTTAGTAAGGGCTGCAGGTGAGAAGAAAGTGAATTATTAAGAAAACAAAAAACAACAACAAAAAACCCAAACCAGATGGTTCCCTGTTCTTTTGCCAGATGCAACCCAAGCACCACCTGGAAGGAATTTAATCGTTTGATATGTATTTAAATATAGTTACTGTCCGAACTTAACATGTTAATTGATAATGATTATGATGAAGACAATAATTAGGAAAGATAGTTTTATTAACTTGGGGTCCTAGGTCATTCAGATGATGATAATATTGAATTAGTGGTATATCTATTGATTAAGTAGCTAGACCTAAGTAAGCAAAAGTTAAAACAATTAAAAATGGAAATGGAAGCCACAGTTGAATCACAGTGCACCACTGGAGACAGACATTTGGAAAGTTAAGTGTCAAACAGTGCTCAGCTGACTTTGGGACAGTGCAATTTCTCTCTCTACAAAAGCTTTATGTGTTGTATGCAACATTTAATAGTGTCAGAAAAGCTTTCTTATGGGGATATTTGGTTCTTCACAATTTCATAATACTACAGCTAATTCAAAAGAGTTAACCCATTTACATGGCCACTTTTCAGATCTCTTAGCAGTTGCATTTTTCTAAATCATCCAACTGTAGACTTACTCTTTATGATAGAAAATTTATTGGAAAAAAAGCATTTTTTGTGAATGCAAATAATTACCTCTTTCTGGCCTAGGCCCTCTCTCATCATAAAACAGGTATATCTTATATGAATATAAATAAAATGATAAATAATAAGCAAATAATTCATTGTACTTGAAAGTGTACTTCACCCACTAATCAAGCAAGTTACAAAAGAGAGATCTAAAAGTCTTACATGATATTCAGAGTATATATACTTTGGTTGTGATTATTTGTATCCTCTCTAGGCAAGACATATAAGATGAAATAAAGAGATTTTGTTTTCATGTATAACTATTATTCCAAATTAATGAAACTTACAGTCTTATCTAATTTTTCCACCAATTTTGGTTAAAGAGAAACATTGGAGAAGGTTTTAGATATTAACTACCAATAAGAAACCAGAGCAATATTTTTGGCATTGTGTTAAACAATACAGGACCACATTAACTTCACTTCATCCTCTAACAACTATCTGTACTTACTTGCAACATTAGCCTGTGAACCAACTTGAATATCTCACTTATCAACAATAAAACCTTGCTGTGAGGACTCCCTTCCAGACTGCAGCTGTGCCCCAGAATCTACACATCACGGAATCTTCATAATGGATACAGACCACCCAGTTCTCTGCTTTAAAGATCTGCCTTAATGTCTCTTACCCCAAGCTTCTAACCTTATAAGTAACCCTAGAATGCTCTACTTCAGATGTGCTAAGGCTCTACCTGGAAGACATTGCTTTCTCCTGTGTTGAGAAGCTTGATAACCTTGACTGTCCATCAGCAGACCATTTGATTATCTTCTTGAGGGAGTTGACAAATGGTACTGTTGACCATCAAAATGAATTCAAAATCTAGATGGGTGGGCAAGAAGGGCACCAGTGGTCACTTCTTGCCTCCCCCTTCCCTAAACTTGTGTTTATTTAACCTTTTACTTGGAGTAAAATGAAATATTAAAGTCTTTGGACTGCGTGAGTAAAGATCAGTTCTTTTTATTGGGAAAAGATTATGTCTCATGATCTCCTGGGACAGATTTTCATACTAAATAACATATTTGACGTGGTGAATAAAGTCAATAAAAACTACTACAGAGCATATTTGGAAAATCATTTTTTTCTGGGCAACTAAATAAAAAAGTATTAAAGGTCACGAGGACTTATGAAATTGTGGAGCAGAGGGACAGTGTGGCCTCATAAACCAAATTCTGGAAAGATTGGGGGTTCACTGATGAAGCAATCCTAGCCTCTAGCTGACATCTCACACTGCACCCTCTTTTCTGATTTTTCCACTCTGGAAGTGGAAGGCTCTTTCCATCTGTGGAGTGAGAGACACCTCATTTACCTACACACATAAGAAGCATCTCACAGACACATGGGCATCTCTCCTCTCCTGTCTCCCATGCATGTGTGTTGATATTTCAGCTAGACTGTGTAGGAAGAGCAACAGATGTGCATAATAAAATTTCCTGCAACCCCTCACATGAAAAACAGGCACTTGATTTGAAAATGTAAACAAAGTCCCACTAGAAAATAAGCCTTCGGAATCCCAGACAAATTCATCTCTTGTGCAGCTTAGTGCTTGGTTACCTTCTACGAACTTAAGCTTCTTGGCTTTGTGTTGTTTTTGAGAATGGAGAGTTAGAGAAAAGAGCCATAAAGTCAGTCTCCTGCTTAGGGCCCCTTGCTACAATGAGGTGGAGGCCACTTTCAATGGATGGGCCTTCTCCCATTTCTCTTTTGATGACTCTTTACTATTTCTATCACGAAGCCTTCCAATCCTAGTACACTGCCTCCTTCACTGACCTTTCTCGTTTCTTGCTTTGCTGCCTGTCATTGTAGGTTCCTAGAGTTAACCATTTCCTTTACTTCTGTAAGGCCTGATTTTACCCCATCCTATGGACTGAGTTTTGTGTCCTTCTAAACTGCTTGTGTTGAAACCCTAACCTTAAGCAACTTAGAAAGTGACTGTATCTGGAAGTAGGTTCTGCATAAGGGAGGATTAAATTAGTATTCAGTCATCTGTATATTTCCTAATCAAATCTGACAGGCCATTTTAGAAGAGAAGGACATTGGCAGGGACAGGCAGTAAGAATATTCAAGACAGAAAGTGTTGTGAGGCCACAGGGAAAGCAATGTTATCTACCAGCCAAGAAAAGTAGCCTCAGGAGAACTCAGCTCTATTCTGACACATGGATTACAGAATTCTAGTCTTCAGAAATGTGTGACACAAACATCTTCCATTTAAGATGCTTAATCTGGTGTTGTTATAGCAGCCTTACTTGACTAATACAGTCCAAGAACATTCTTGTGAATGGACTCTCTTCTTAGTTTTTGTCAGTTGCTCTGCCCTGTGTGTGTGTGTGTGTGTGTGTGTGTGTGTGTGCAGAGGTCAGAAGACAACCTCAAGTATCCTTTAGGAGCTGTGTCTCCTGTGTTTTGAGACAGTCTCTCATTGCCCTGACCTCACCTTTTAGACCAGGCTGGCTAGTCATCAAGTCCCGGAGACCAACCTGTTTCTACCTCACTTGCGCTGGCAAGTGAATGCCACTGTGTTTTGTTTTTACATTGGTTATGTGGAGCAAACTCCATTCCTTGTGCTTATGTGGCAAACATTTGACTGGCTGAGGCAACTCCGCAGCCCTCCGTCAGTCTCTCTCTCTCTCTCTCTCTCTCTCTCTCTCTCTCTCTCTCTCTCTCTCACATGTATGTATGACACTATGGATAACAGCACTACTACATGCCTTATTCATTCATTCATTCATTCATTCATTCATTCATTCAGTTTACCTCGGGATCCTTCAAGGGCTTTCGAGTCAGTTTTCCATTGATGCAGTTTTCAAAAGACTTATTCCTGGGATACTACCCAAGCAAGAACTTAGTGCTTAGGGTTTTAGGCAACAGTTCATTTCAAGTCTTACTGAATATTCAAATCAGTGTCCCATCAGCTGACAGCCCAACTTCCCTAGCTCCTCATCTCTGTGCTTCTTGCTTTAGTGGATGTACGGATTCTGAATTTCTCATTTGTCTGCTTGCCCCTCACTCTATTAGCTAATAACCTATTAGTTCTTAAATAACTAGGGCTGGACTCACCTAAAAGGATGTGACAGTGGAATGCCATCTAGCAGTGCACATAATTGTCCCCTAATGTACATTTAATATTCCGTATTCAATTTGCCTAAAGTAGGATAGACCCAAACATTCAATGGACCAAATATGGAGGAAGAAAGCAATTTTGTGTACAATATGCTGACAGGTTTTTATGGTCATATTTAAATGCTAATTTAGACAGTATATATTCTTTTGTTTTTGCTCATCTTTACTAAGATGAGAGAAATGGGTAGTTTGACTCAATTAAATTAAGTTCTTTAAAAATCTGTGCCTGCTGCGTGTCCTGGCTGGGACTGTGAGGAAATAATTTCCAGCCACAATTTTACAATTCAGACCTTGACAAAGAACTGCTACCCCAATGACATCATGAAAAAAATGCCTTAAAGTCAATTAATTTCTGTGTCATCCTTGCTCCTGGTCATTTTGCATTTTGGATAACCTGTCCTATTGTCTTTACAAGTACACATGCACTTGTCAAGCCTGCCGTCCTAATGTTTGGCTTAGAAAATATGGTCATTGTAATTATAGTTCTTCCCAGGGTCCAGGAAATGAGAGTCCAACTCATAATCCTTTTATCATCGAGGTGGATGATTTATTTCTTACCAAATGAGAGTGGAGAAATTTCAAGGGCAATTTATCTAATTTTTCCTCCATATATATATAAGAAACTTGCCCTGATCAGAAAAAGCTTATTTCTAAGAAAGAATTTCTAAGGATACTGATTTCTTGTGTCTTTCCTGGCCCTCGATAGACCTTAAGTTAATGCCCCAGTGAAACAGCAAGAGATCATTGCTGAGTTGTCTTAATGATTATTTTGCTCTCGGGTTTCTGTCTTCCAAACCCGAATGAGTAGCGTATTCTTTCATCTCCTCTGTCTGACCTTCTGTGTCACAGCTACTGTTCTCTTTGACTATGCCTACGGGGGAATTCATCCTAACCCTGTCTTTACCAGAAGCCCTTCTGTGTCTGCTTCAGGAATCTACTTGCTTGTCAGTTAAAGTTCTTATACCACGTGTCAATATTTCTTGTTTGTTCCTGTGAAGCCCTTTGGCATCGAGAGAGACTACTTGTAACAATACATACACTGTTATTATTTGAATGTAAAAAAAAAAAAAAAAAGTCTCCCAAAGATTCACATGTGTTTGAACACTTGCCCCCATGTGGGGGCATTGATTTTGGAGATTATGAACCTTTTAGATAAGAGGCCATAGAGACAGAGCTTTAGAATTCTAGGCCAACCCAGTTACTCTTAGAATGTTCCCTACCCCTCTGGTCAGCTCAGATGCGACAAGTCACACCTCGAGGTCCCTGTAGATCTAGCTATTGCAGATGGTGCCATTTATCCCTACCGTGAAGGATTACAACTCTATAAAACACGAGTCCAAATAAGTCTTTGTTTACTTCTGCTGTTGATGTCAGATGGCCCGCCACAGCAAGGAGAAAAATGGATACTTTGTAACTGGATCTGGAATGAAGGTAGCCGGTACCCGCTACTGACCTGGGGTCTTAACGAAAAGAGCCACCCCAGGGTGAATTTGACAGTCAGCCTATGGATGCAATGAGGTTTGTGAGTCTGAGAATTATCTGATGCATCTGTGTGTTTACATTCGGTTACAAGTCAAGTAACATATTCTTTAAGGAGAATAAAAGCACAGCAGGCTCCTGAAGGTTTTTGGGCATTTCTGTATTGTGCAGTTTGTCGTCTAAGAATCTACCACAGCCAGTCCCAGAGCATGTGGTGAGGCCGGATGGGGTAGGTTGGAGGTAGGGCAACGAGTCAGTAAGCTGTGTGAAGATAGAGAAGGGCTTGCCTGGGAGTTAGTAGAGTCTTGTTAGTTTGTGGGTGTGATCTCTGCACATGGTTGCTAAGGGGGACAGAGTCATCAGCAGAAGGGGAACACTAGAGATAACACCAAGCTTCTAACCTCTGTGGACACAGTACCAGGCTCACAGTTGTTTTCCTTTCTGGCTGTCCATGGCATTTGCTGGTTTTCTTTTCTCTAGCTCTCTCTATACATACATACATACATACATACATACATACATACATACATACATACACACACACACACACACACACACACACACACACACACACACACACACTCCTGTTTACAACCATCTCTGCAGATCTCTCAACTTGGTAACTGGCTCATAGATGATATTCAGATATTCAGAAATATTTATGATTCCTGGTGATGGAGCTCTGTGTTATTGTGTTATAGTGTTTGTCAAACATGCATCAGGCCCTGGGTTCAGTTTTCAAAACCATGAGAAGAAGACCAATGGAAAATTACAACAAACAAACAAACAAACTGAAGAACAGTTCAGTGTGTGACTTAGTGAAGGGTCCGGTTTTATGTTGTTGAGATTAGTGGCCCAGATGGATGTCTCAGCAGGTTTAATGTCACCCGTTCTGACGCTAACCCAGAAATGACAACTGCATGCTCATAGCATGAGAACTGCCTCTCTGTGACTTTCTAGCAAGGCCTTTCCCAAGGTTGCCTGTTGTCGTGTGTAAAAGCAGTTGTGATCATGCTGTCTCTGTAGGTTAGCGATCTGAGTGTCCCTGCAGTGTCTGGTTCCATTTGAGCCCTGCAGTTACTATGTGAAGTGGGTACAAATGCTTTTATTACGGCTATTTTACAGCGAACATGGTACAGTAACACTGAGCTGAGAGCAGTAGGCAGATGTGGGGTCCAGTCTACTTGCCTGCCTCCTAGAATCAGATGTCCTGTTTACATAGCATGTGCTAACATTCCTTTAATGGTCAATTACGAGTCCCCCCCCCGCCCCCACTGGTAGTGTTTAAGGAGAGAATTTCCCATCTACCTCAGGTTTGTTAAAGCCTCCTGGGAAATGTGAAGAAGAAAATGACATTCAAACATTCTTTTCCAATTTAAAGTCATCTTTCCTCAGAGGTGAACTTCGGGGCCTTTCTGGCAGGCAGCCAACGTGAGCAGCCGTGCCTAATACACAGGTCTCCACAGGGAGGGCTGTTAGCCAGAGGGAGGAAAGTCTGCCCTCAGCCTTCACAGGTCTCCTGTGAGGAAATCGAGGCAGGGTCTTGAACCCAGTGAGATGGCGCAGGAAGAGAGAGCATCTGGTTCTTTTGGAGGTGTGCGGCCCTTCTCCATGGTCAATATTTCCTGTATCCCAGTATGAAGAAACCCAAGGCTGAAGGTCACAGATTCAGGTAACTTTCTTTCACTTAGCCTTACACTCCTTGTCTATGAAGTGTAAATGATCAGTTTTCTTCAAAGACGTATGTCTGGGATGAGGTAGACTACACAAAACACTCTGTCTAGTGCCTGGCAGAGAAGGCAAACTGTTCTTCACTGTCTTCTGTATTTCCTGTGTTCAGGTACCTGCCTATTTAAAGAAGATGATCTAAGTATTTACCTCTGCCTGGGGAAGTACTCTGTCACACTGTGCCCCATGCAGGAGTGAGTCAAGTGTCCTAAGTGCATGCCAGGGTCTCTCCTTGTCCAGTAGAGATGAGTTATGTTCACTGGTAGGCCCTGTCCTGTGTGCCTGGGGAAGCCTGTTCTCTGTTCAGAGAATTTGTTTTATCTCTGCCACACTGGTCTTTCCACCAATTGGAGTATCAGTCATATCCTTGAGATGATGGCGATTTCCTTTTATGAATTCTCAGTTGACTTTGGGAAGACAGAAAATGCTCTTGTCCTGGCTCTGGGAACTCTAGCCTTCTTGTGACTGGGATCAGAGTGCACGGTAGAGGGGCAGATTAAATCAGAACTTCTTAGAACTTGGACCCACACTGACTTGTGGCTTAGGAGGTAGCCTGTGAGTGGACAGAGTAGGAGTGGATTTTGACAAGAGCCCAAATGCTTTCATTTTTATATTTTTGTAAAACAAAATTTTATGATATTAGGAATTGACCTTAAATTGGTCGCTTGTGCTAGCTAAATGTTCCTCTCCCCCTAAATTCTATTTAAACCCTCTTTCTATTTTTGTTTTGTTTTGTTTTGTTTTGTTTTGTTTTGTTTAAGGCAGGTGCTGCTAAACTGACTAGGCCAGTCTGGAGTTTGTTTTGCTACCTGGGCAAGCATTGGACTTCTGGTTTTCCTTTGTCTGCCTTAGTATCTGGGACTATGGACTTGTACCACCAGGCTAGTTGTATTAAGAAGCCACTTCAGGAACAGGGGTGCAGCTACAGCTTCCTGGCTGGTACCACTCATGTTCCTAGGCAGGTCCATTGCTTGACCTCCGACTTTCTACCATGACATCTGTCAATCCCCATGCCTGGTTGTTTTGTGAACCTCAGAGGAAGTGGAAGTTTAGAAGCCTCTCTGAGTCAGGATACTGCTTATAGTCTCTGATGATGAAAAACAGCATCTCAGATGAATCTTCTTCCTCTGGGTCTCACATATATTAGGGACATGCTTGGCAGCCAACAAGATGTAGTTGTGTTGGAATTTTCACATTAATTCCATTCACGTGTTTCTCTTATATGCACACCATTCTCTAAATCTGTCTGATTCCTTTGAAATCATCTTATACGTGGATAACAATATCTTCACAAGGAAGCAGCTATATGTTGGTGGTAAGGCTGAGTTACCTAATTTTCTTATCTTTAGTGGAATACTCATTCTTCAAATAAGGGAGGAGTACTTTGTTTGCTAAGAATTGATGATGATGATGATGATGATGGTGGTGGTGGTGGTGGTGGTGGTGATGGTGGTGGAACAGAAGCCAGGGTCTTGCAGATGCTAAGCAAACATTCTAGCACTGAGCTACATTCACAGGTAAAATGCATAAGGATAAACACATTACACACATTTTAGAGAGGTGTATTATGTATCTCGACCTGGTCTTAAACTGAGCAATCCTCCTGCACCATCCTTCAGAGTGCTGGCTTAACAGGTAAGTACCGCCTGATATTTTCTTATACTTTCTCCCAGGCTCTATCAAGATGATTAAAATTCCTACAGACTTCTTATGTTTTCCTGATATGGTACTCAGGTAAGTCGTATAATAAAAGTCTAGTTTTTCTGTGGAAGATTGATACCTTGCAGGCACATTCGTCCTATGACATCATGGCAGGGCAAAAATGCAAACTTCAGAATTGCATAATTGGTCTACAGAAAAAAAAGACACATTGCAGAAAAATCTGTGATTTTTCATTAGATTAGATTTGGAAGCTGCCTGGTTCTTTGCAAAATAAACTGAACCAAAGCAAAGACAGTTAAGCACAGGCAAGAATGTGGATCTCGAAAGAGTAGGAAGATTTACAAAGCAAAAGTTTGGAGTTCTAAAGATGTGTTTCATGTCATTCTGAAGGATTCAGTTTACTCTTTCTGAAGAATGGGTTTTGACTAGGTGATGCCATTTTGGGGGGTTGAAATCTACTTACTTTATTTCTCTCCCCAGTCTATCTTTGCCTGCTACACTTTGATGGATTCTCGTAAAGCTGGGGAGAGACTTCGTGGTTTATATCTACCATATAAAGTTACAGTACTTTCATTCCTCATGAAGGAGTCACTTAGTCTGTACCTGTCTTTAACACTGTAAGTGCTTATCAATTTACCTCTTAGCTACCAGCTGAGCGATACCCAAGATCCAGGGAGAACATGTGTGGAAAAGCCTTACTGTTTCTTCAAGCTTCTGTCAGGTCTCCAAAACAAGCTATCTATTTGACAAAACTCAAGGTGTGAGGGGAAGCCCAGTTGGGTTTTCAAGAACTAATTAAAGCACTGTGCAGTTTCTTGAGAAATACCTTCTCTTGCCTCTTTTCCCTGGTTTCTTGAAAATGAGATCAAGGTTGGAAAGCAAATCATAGACTAGTTCCAACTGTGGTTTTGTTTGGGCTGTGTTGACATATTAAAGCCCCATTGCTTCTATTGCTGGCATTGGAGCAAGATGGGAGCTTAGGGACAGGCCAAAAGTGACAAGCACAAAAGGCACGGTGCCACCTCTGTGTGAGAATTCAATTCACTGCTGAAACTGTGCCCAGCAAAACCAGCAAAACATTGGCTATTAACTGGTCAGCTTTATTCCCAGAGGAATAAAAGGCACGCACGCACACACACACATACACACACTTCAACATGAGTAATGTAAACCATTCCCCGTGTAACTCTGGCACTCCACACTCTTGGGAAAATAAAAATAAATGTTTATGCTGGCAGATTGTACAATCTCCTACTACTTCCTTTATTCCGTCCTGTGCTTTTAAATAGAACACATTAAGCTCGCCAGGGGAAGCTGGGTCTGACACAGCACTGTGTCCCTCTTCATGAAATGAAAGCAATCTGTCTGACGAGGACATTGAGGACCAGTAATTTACTACCTCAGCTGTAATTTTAAATGCTCCCCCACTGCAGGGATTGATGCTTTCTTCCTATAATTATAGTGGAATCAAAAGACTAGCACACTAATGCATTGAGCTACGATGCCAGCTCTTTTTAATGGTGGCTTCTCAGCCAATATGTTTTTAATATGTCATCCATGCAGGTTGTCTGGATCAATCCTGTCCCTTCTCTCCCTGCCTACTTAAAGAAAAAAAAAACCCTAAAAATATTATTATTACTTGAAAATTTTATGTGGAAAAAGAAAAATAGCCATTAGTTTCGAATTAAGTCAATCACGGTTGCCTGGTTAGTCTGTTATAGAATATCTTTTTGAGACTGAGATCCAGGGAGAAATGTTGAGGACTGCCTGAAATGGGAGCAGCTACAGAAAGGTCAGGTGCACACCGCAGGTGCACTACTCAACCTGGTCTCCGAAGACAGCATCTTTCTTTCTTTAGAAAACATCCCTCTGCGATCCCTGTTGTGGGATCTGTGAAAGAGAAGGCCTTGTGTTTCTTTGTAGTGCTGTGTTGTCTCATTCACTGTTTGCTTGTCTCCAACCACAAGTCATGGCACCACCACATTTATGTCACTAGTATGTGGAGACCAGTACCCCAACACCATGCATACTCTAATCACACCTCCTGCACAATGGAGTAGCTAGTAACCAACTCCCAATCAATGGAAAACTCAAGAGGGACCTTCATGTCTATCCATCGGATCAGATCTGGAAACTCGTTGCCCGCTTTGCCAGACCATCCTGCTGAAGGATTAAAGATCTTCTTCTTAGGTGTGGAGCAGGCTAAGAATCATTGGTAAAATAATTACCTCAAAAACATGAGGATCTGAGTTTGACTTCTAGAACACATGTAGAAAGCCAGGCATGGTAGTACATGATTGTTGTACTAGAAATGACAATATAGAACAAAGAAACAGTTGTGTTGCTAGACTCCACTGGCCAGTCTGCCCAGCCTAACTTACTTGTTGACGTTCTGGGCTAGTGAGAGACCCTGTCTCAAAAAAAAAAAATAGTTGTTCTTGGTTACACACACACACACACACACACACACACACACACACACACACACACACACAGTGTTGCTCATATGCATCTCTCCATCCTATCCCATCCCAAATTATCTGCACAAACCATATTTACCCTGACAGACATGGCAGCCATATGAACGTGAAAGCTGGTGCTGATAAAAATGATCTGCGATGGTTGGAGACAGTGAAACCCTGAATTATAGAATATGAAGTCTGAGAGAAGCCTGCCAAGATTTTGTTACCCTGCAGATGAGGACAATGTAGTTCAGGAAGCTGGAGCCACTTGCCTACATGGCACAATTGGGCAGATCACTTGATCATTGGTTCATGTGCATTCTACTATGGTGACACTCTCACTCCTTCCTGGTCTGTCAGGGTCACCCTCTAAGGGATTGGCAGTGGCCCCAGTTTCAGTCGCTTAGTATCTTTCCTACATATAATACAGATGGTAGACATTAAAGGAGTCGTTCTTATTAAAGAGAGCAACTCCAGGCTGTTAACTGCTGAGAGCATGAGTCTTTCTCTAGTTGCCAAGTGTTATTTTTTTTTTAAAGACAGCACTTACTAGTCAAATCTTGACTTCTCCCATCTTTCCCCTCTTTCCCATTTTTTATTTAAAAATTATAATCTGAGGATGTATCTTTAGAAAGTACTAACAATTTGAAAACCATTAGTTACTCAAATTTCACTTACGTGCTCAGACAATAATTGCTCCATTTTTTGATACCACTGTTTTACATTCTTATGTAAGTTAAATTTAGAGGCCTATGGAGGAGTCCCAAATAATCAGAAAAATCTAGATTTATGGGAGAACACTAAATTAAAAAAAATCTTGAAATCAATTTAATGAGTCAACTGATGATCATTTTTTTTGTTTGTTTGACAAATTCACCCATTCCTACATGC
Organism: Micromys minutus; assembly: GCF_963924665.1. NCBI lineage: Eukaryota > Metazoa > Chordata > Mammalia > Rodentia > Muridae > Micromys > Micromys minutus. The sequence goes on along the minus strand of NC_137975.1, from coordinate 61,853,592 downwards.
ATCAAAAAATCTAAAGTTGTCTCTTGTCAGGTTCTTTGGGAAGAGAAAAATATGAGAGATACTATGACAACAAACCAAATACGGAGGTAAGTAAGTGTGAATAAATGAACTTGAATGCATGCCAGTGAGTGAAGGCTGAACAAAACTCTTGGGGGATGTTGATCCATTCAGTCTGTTACAAATGTCTTCAAATGGACAAGAAGCTGAAACTTAAATGGAAACAATAGTACCTTGGACTTTGTTAAGATAACATGAGAGAATTCTAGATTGCCTGGAAAGCAATTTTGAGCTCCAGGATGTAGCTCCATGAACAAAGTATCTTAAACTTCCCCAGCCCAGTTTTGAGAAAGATACTGTTCACAAACCCATTTCTCCTCATATGTTGCAAAACTTCAGATAGAACAAAGCTGCTTCTAGTACTTTCATACTAGAATGTTGTGGGTTCTGTACTTCATCAATGTATTGGTTACTCATGATTCAACTCTAATATCTACATCTTTTCAAATCTATAGATGATCATTTATAAGCCAGAATAATCATTAAAGCAAGGATATGTTGCTGTACATGGGTTTGATCAATGGCATAAATCAGGGTAATTGAAAATGTTAAATTAACAGAGGTTTACATATAACAGAAAAAAAGAAGCAACTTAAAAACCATGACTAATTCAAAATTATGTTAAAGTTATATTCAGAACAAATATTCCTGTCCCCTCTTCAGGAATTCCACTTATCTCTGTGTGAGTATGGTTATGTAAGATCCCCTTAACAACCAGTATATGTTTCAAATACATTCATTTTAGTCTATTAACTTAAGACATGAGGTTTTAATAAATTTTCTGTTTCACACATTAGCTTATTGGTAGATGATCATTAGAGAGAAGCTAAAAATGTGCTGAGTCCATGGCTGGTAAGAACCATAGAGAGGCTCACACAAAGGAATTGGTACAGATTTAGTGGCTGGGTACCCTGCTGGGGAATGATCCCAAGGGAGTGGTTTTTCCAGCCTCAAAAGGATCAGAACTCACTATCTTACAAAGGATTTCTTTCTGTGGAGCTCTCTGGAGAGTCTGCTCACATTTACAGTCTCCCTCCTTGCAAAAATCTACTCACTGTCTTCCTTCCAAGACTCTAATTCCCAGAGCTAGCAGAACTCTGTTTGCATGTCTTCACTTTCCCAAAGATAACCTACAATTGTTATTCCCTTCTACAACGTTATATACACTTTTATTTATTTATTTTTTCAACATGAGATTTTTGTTGATTCTTGGGGGGATTTCACATCACACACCCCTATCACATTGACTGCCTAGTCCTTCCCTGTCCTCTTCTCCTCCACCCTTGTTAATCCTACCCCAGGGGAGGGGAAGAGTTCAATGTGTGTTAACTATATATTCCCTGGGCATGGTCAAACTCTCAGTAACCTGGCCTCTAAATGATGTTGAATATACATTTTTAAAGGGAGTGACTAAAACTCATAATACAACCCTGTGATTTCTTATTAAACTTTAGGTTTCATAATTCTTTGCACTGCCATAACCTGTAATATTGTAATAGAATACTTTTTGCATTCATATTCTAACATCTATTACACTATTCATGCTACTCTGATTTTTGTCTTTTTGTGAGTTCATAACCTTTGTACATCTAAATTATTAAGACCGAATGAAAGATAGTATTCAATGTCTTATAAATGTAGATTATTCTCTCTATAATCAGTTGTCTCTTGAACTAAACAGTAAGATTTTAGTTGTGATCGTGTAAAATAAATGACAATTTAAGCTTAAGCATGCTAAACCCCAAAGGGGGGAAACACACCAGTCAAAGAGTTCAATAAACGCATGGAGTATTTATTTACTATGTGTTAGCTGAGGCTAATGAGATGAACAAGACACCTTATCTACTTTCAAGATGCCAGGAGTACTGACATTTCATTAGAGAAAATGAATGTGAAACATGATTTGGAAACCCTGTGGCAAGTGTCATGGTAGAAGAACGCATGGACTGAACAATGAAACCTTAGCGATGATGACAGTAGCTTCCTTTCCTAAATGGGTGAGTAGCCTCAAATAAATAAGATGGCAGTTAGATGAGGGGACTGCATGGGGAAAGACAAAGATATTAAGCTAGCAAAAAAAAAAAAAAAAAAAAAAAAAAAAAAAAAAAAAAAAAAAACAGTGCACAAATGGAGGTGCAAGGATCTCTATGCTACTTGATGTGAGTTAGGTATGATGGGCTGAGAAGGAGGGATCTAGACCAGGCAAAGTCCTCTTTGTCTAATTGAGTATTTTGACTCTAGAGCTATGACAGCAATTGCTTCCTTTTTAACAGTCTAGAACCATTCCAGAATGAATTTTATGCAACAGAACTTTCCCTTAGAAAGTCTGTAGAATGGAATCATGTCTATTTTAAAATATGTAAATCATTCACAAGGGTTTTTTTTCCCATGAAATTGTACTCATCCAATTTAGTTCTTATTATGTATTCACCGTTGTTTGGAAGTCAGTGAATATTTTCTTCTTTCCAATAATTGCTCATATTTGGAGTGGAGGGAAAGTCTTGCACATAGAAAGCAAGGTCTGTCTGAAGCTTTGGAGTTAATGTGCATATTAAGTAGCTCAAAGATCAGTGGTGCTGAAGGGAGACACAGTGAGATGAGGGTCAAAAAGTGCAACCCATCATGAGGCTGTTCAATACAGTCCAGTGCTTTGTAATCTTACATAAAAGCAGAAGGAAGATTATTAGGGGAATGTAAGGGGACCAAGGAGAAGGAAGGAGTTAGTAGCAGGGAGTGAGGGTGCTCAAAGAAAGAAGATAGGTGGAAAATATTAGCAAGACACATAAGATATATGTATTGACAATGTTGTATTGAAAGTTAGTATTTTATGCGCTTACCAAAAACAATTTTAAGGGGTATACTGGCTGGTTTTGTGTGTCAAATGGATACAAGCTGGAGGTATCACAGAGAAAGGAGCCTCAGTTGAAAAAATGCCTCCATGAGATCCATCTGTAATGGGGGAGGGCCCAGCCCACTGTAGGTGGGACCATCCCTGGGCTAGTTGTCCTGGGTTCTATAAGAAAGCAGGCTGAGCAATCCAGGGGAAGCAAGCCAGTAAGTGACATCCCTCCATGGCCTCTGCATCAGCTCCTGCTTCCTGATCTGCTTGAGTTCTTCCTTTGGTGATAAAGAGCAATGTGGAAGTGTAAGCTGAATAAACCCTTTCCCCCCAACTTGTTTCTTGATGGTAATGTTTTGTGCAGAAATAGAAACCCTAAGTCAAATGGCTTCAGGATTTTACCTTCAGGCCAATAGGATACCAGCAAGATATATATACAATCTGAGTTTCATATATATCTATATATCTATATCTATATATATCTATATCTATATCTATATCTATATCTATATCTATATATATATATATATATATATATATATATATATATATATGCCCAACTCAGATTAGTGCAGATTAAGGGTTAGGTACAAAGGTGGCAGTGTTAGAAAGATGGACGGCAAGCTAGCTAATTTTTCTGCAATTCATGAAAGATCCAGATGGCATCACCAGTGGGGTGAGGACACAGATGGAGGGTAAACAGGAATGCTGTAGAGTGGTCAGGATCAGCAGTATGTGATGCTGGTCATGGAATTGGACATGGTGCCCTCTGCTTCAGAGCAGGCACTGGAGCCAACTTGTTGGGATTTGTGGTTTATTAGTCTGGCGACTTACTAAGCCTTTGGTACTGGGGAAACCACCTTTCTCCCTGAGTCCAGTCATTCTTTCTGTTTCAATTAAATAGTGAATTGTATCTCTTGTCTGATAGCTTTGTTGTAAAGACATTGTATCACTTGTCAGATACATTTGTTATGAAGACTTGTGAGCAACTTTCATCAGTTCATCATGTGGAACAATGTAAAACCATATTCCACAGTAGCAGACACTGGGTTTGGGGGTTAAGGAAGGGTGTGTTTATGCTAATTTCAAGTTCCTAAAGCAGCCATTGTGAAAGAGATCATGGCAGAAGAATCGTCTGGGAAGTGCAAGAAATGATCCTGTGTTATTTATTATTTGTCTCTAATGTGAGGAATTCCTGATAATTTGTATGAAAATAAGAAACAGCATCTTCTAGTACAAGCAAGAGAATACAATCCAGGAAGAGGAAGATGTTTGCAAAAGATAGAAAAGTGGGGGGGTATGTTTAGGAGGGTTTGCATATGTTGCTGAACAATAAAGCAGGTTATGGAAGACTCAGGAAGGGAGGGGCAACAGGAGAGATGGGGAGCAGGACTTTTCATCAGGAGCTTTATTGGACAGGTCAACATCATGGTCTTTATGCCAAAGTGGAAGGAGAATCATTGAAGTGTTTTAAGTCAGGGAATAATTAGATTTGCATTTTAGAAAATCACTTTATCACCAGAGGTACGGTTATCTGGGTGAGAAATGATGCAGAGTTAAATTAAAGGGTCTGCTCCAGGAGATGCAGAAGAGCTGCACGTCATTAAGGGAATATGAATTTATAGGCCTTGTTGATTTGAAATTGGAAAGTTGTGAGTGTGGGCAGTAGGGTAATGGGTTGGATTGGACAATTTGAGTGAAGTTTTGTAGCCTTCTTGGCTGAGTCAGCGGTTCACATTTGTAATTCCTGAGCTTAGAAGGTATGGGAAAGAGGATGGGTGATAACTGGGATCAAGTGAGACCCTCTGTCAAAGATATCAAAGCAAAGCCAATCAAATCGAGCCAAAACAAAACATAGACTATATCTCTAAATGGGAATGATTGGAATTTTATATCAGTTTTGAAGTATGTGTGTCATTGGTGAAAATAGAAAATTGGTAGCCATATAACTTTTAGGAGTAAAAGAAATCTTTCCTTGTTGAATCCCATTGCTGAGTTCTATGAAGTATTGGTTATACTGTTGATACTTTCTCTCTATACACGTTTGTGTTAAAATATCAACTTCCATTTGTTCAGTGTGTGTGTGTGTGTGTGTGTGTGTGTGTGTGTGACTGTGTTACTTGTATGTGTGTCTTAATCTATATGTCTCCTTTGAATTTTTAGTGGCTGTCTGAGATGAGAATCTAACAGCAAGAACAATAATCATCTTCTGTAGGATCCCATGAAGGGTGTATACCCTTGTCCCTGCCCTCTAAGATACAAAGAGAGGTAGGGTAGATGGTGGCTGACTAAAGCTGCAATGAGGGACCGATATTTTACAATGGAAATGCTGGGAAACACAAGATTGCACAAAGGGATGAAGAGCTCTATGACCATGGTCCATGGTGAGTCTTTTAGAAACCGACTGTGGAGTAAGGTTTGCCTGATTGAAAAGATGAAATGAGTGTCAACCTACAATCTAACATATTCCACCCAGGAATGTGTTCCTGAACAGAACCTCCAGGGTGGTCAGGAGAGGTATAGGGTATAACTAGGGAACTCTGGAAAGCCTAGTGTGATGGTTAACACTGACAACATGAAAAAGTCTAGAATCACCTTTCCTCAAGTATGCCAAGGATTTTCCAAAAAGGATCAGCCGAGGAAGAAAGGGCTACAGTGAATGTGTGAGGTGCCATTCTGTGAGCTAGGGTTCCGGACTGAAGACAAAGAAAGGCAACAGAGCACCAGCCTGCATCACTCTGCTTTCTGACCGTGGACACAATGGGACCAATCCCATTAAACTCCTGCCGCTGTGACCGTGAATTTCCCATCATTGTGAACTGTATCCCCACAAACTATAAGCCAAAATAAATCATTTTTTTTAAAGTTGCTTTGGTCACGTATTTCCATCACAACAAGGCAAATAATGGATACAGGATACACTGTCAGCATCCAAGAAGATAGGCTGATAGAGTATAAGCCATAATACGTTTCAAGTAACTAGGGAAAAGCCAATCTAACTACAAAAGGATCATGTGTCTGTAACAAAAGCGTGATGTGAAGGTCACTTATGTTCAGGGTCAAAGTAGAGGAATAATGGATTTTCTTATGCCTGTCTCATTCTACTTTGGTTACAAGCATATGCTGTCATGTCTGGCTTATTATTTGGGTCCTGAGGATCAAACCCAAGCTCTTATATTTACATGGCAAGCCCTTTACTAATGGAGCCATGTCTTCTACCCCAATGGTTCCTACCTAAATGGTTACTATAATGGGATGGAAGGCAGGAAGGGGCTTTGTTCTAACTTTATGTTTTCTCCCAAATAACAAATTATTTGCCTCTAGGACTCAATCGTCTTAGTTGTGAAAGGAGAATAAAATTTCCCCTGCCTCTTTGAAAGGGTCAGGCTGCATAATTACAACTGTGCTTTGCAGATTGGTAAATTGTAAACATATTCCCTAAGATTTTTCGATGACTAAAAAAAATTGAAAAGAGACATGCAGAAAAGAATATGTCATCTTCTTCTTATTGTCTAATGCAATATACACATGATTAAAAAAATCGTAAAAGAAAGGAGTCCTGAAAATGCCTTATGATTGATGGATATTTTGTGTAAATCTGGACTCAGATTGGAAGTGATAGCATTGGCCAATGGAAAGAAAATGCGTAAATCAATTACCCTTTTGTGCCTTCACTTTATCTCAAGATACCAAGGCCACAGAAAATGAGTCCCAGTCCCAGGAATGTAGCCAAAGAGATAATTGCATGAATTTCCTAGGTGTGGGAAGGTGGTGTCTATTCACATTCAAACACTAACATTTCTGTTTCTCTGTGAATCTCATTGAAAATCATTTGTCTTAAAGGCAGTTAAACACCACTGTGAGAAATTTCTCAGCTTCTTTGAAAACAGTAAAGACTCCTTGCATTTTCAACAAAAAGAGAAATGTATTTTTGGAGGTGAGAGATTGTCACTACACAATTAAAGAAAGAAAAAAAAAGAAAACCTACAGAAGGACAATACCATCAGGTATGGAAGAGGGATGGGGGAGGGAGGGGGTTTTTAGACACAAGCAAAAAGTCTTTGTGTGAAACAATGGCGGGCCATGAATGGATCATTTGTAATAGAAGTTCTGAATGGTATGGTCTACAGTGGTATGGTCTGCCTCTGAGCATAGACAGAGGTCATGGAGTTCTACTTAAGGAGGGGAGAACGCCAGTTTGTAGGGGACAGGGTTCATGTTTAAGGCTTGTCTCCTCTGATGGTCTTAGGCCATGACTCTCTCCAGGAAGTTCCCTGACCACCCCCATGGGCTTTAGTGTAAAGAACGCTGTATATAGAGCTCATGGTGGTCAGGGCTTTTGAGTTCTGCACTGAGAATGTGTTCACAAAACTTTCAGTTCTTATGGGATGAATTTGAGGCTCTTTTTAGGAGGCCTAAGTTGTCTGATTGACAACCTAGGAAGCCGAAGGCCCCCCAAATGCACTTGGTGAGTAGTTATTGCTGTTGCTTCCATGGCAACACACCCAAGACTGGGGGAGACAGGTAAGGTTTTAAAGACAGCCTTCTTTTTATAACTTTCCCTTACCTTATCCTTCTTCCAGCTGACCGTGGTTACCATGGCAACTAGATCAGAAAGGCCATCCACAGCCAGAACTCTGATTTGCACTGTGGATTTTCCAAGTGCCAGACAATTCCTTGCACATCCAGGGGAAGCAAAGCAGACTTCAGCAACAGCACACCTGTGTGTCATCTGAGGTGCATCCAGATGGAAACTGCTAGAAGCTGCTCGGATGCCACAGATCTCTGGGATGTGAACACATCTTCCCCGGGGTGGGTCTGGGCTGAGGTCTATGGCTTTGTGCCACCACATTAAGTCTATAACTGACAGTCCATAATGCATTTCCTTTACAAACAGAGCTATTGTGCTGCCCATGGCTTAAGGAATAGCAGTCTGGGGGCAAGTCATAGTAGTTCAACACAGATGCTCTTTTTGCATTTGAATTGCACAAGCATGCAGTACACTTAGGAACTGACCTACCTCTTGCAGTCACTAGTGACACGAACTTTGATAATTCAGTGTTTACAAGCCTGGTTTCATAGTCTATGAATGAGAGTATTCCCCCCCCCCCCATGGTACACTGCATGATTTGCTGGTTAATATTGTTTGTCAACTTGGAAGGATCCAGAATTACCAGGAGACAAGCCTCTGGATATGTCTGTGTGGGTTTCTAGATCGGGTTAATTGAGTAGGAAAACCTACGCTAAATGTGTTTGACCTCATTCCATGGGCTGGAGATCCTGGGCTGAGTAAAGAAGGAGAAAGTGAGCTGAGCACATCAGCGTTCATCCTTCTCTGCTTCCTGAGTGTGGAAGCCATGCCATCCTTTTCAGACTCCGTCCCCATGAATTTGCTGTCATGATGGGTTGTACTGTTGAACTATGATCCAAACTAAAAGCACTCTTCCTTCTTTCCTTCCTTCCTCCATTCCTTCTTTCCTTCCTTCCTTAAGTTGCTTTTATCAGGCATTTTCTCTCAGAAAGGAGAAAATTGGCTAATGCATAATGCTTTACACAAGGAAAAAGAAGCACATACATGGGTAAAATGGGAACCAAAATAAAGTGTTTTCTCACCCATCTCTTCAGATGCTAGCTTTCGTGTTTCAGAAATGTCCTTAATACCACTTTGTGTACAATTAAATAGAGACTGTATCTATATATCCTCTCATTTAATGTTGAATAAATATTGAATCGTAAATATTTTAAATGTCTTAGAAAATACCCTGTCAGGTGTGACTTTTCCCACATAGCCACATATATGTGGCATTTTTCACCTGCAGGAGGGCTGTGCTCATGGGAGAAGGAGTATCTTAAGAGACGTTTTCTGCATTTGAGTTATTATAGATGGTCATGGTGGGACCTTAAATTAAGCCAAGGTAAGTTGGCCAGTTGTATGTGTGATCGATACTTTTGCCTCTTAAGTGAAGAGCTTCCTTCCAACAAACATTCAAAAACCTTAAAGTCTGATGCTGCAAAAACAAGTAATAGTTTTTTGAGTGTCAATAGTCTTGTGGTGAGCTTGATGTCCCAGTGTAGGGGAATGACAGGGTGGGGAGGCAGGAGAGAGTGTGTGGGTGGGAGAGCACCCTCACAGAAGTAGGGAGAGCAGGAATGGGGAGGGGGCTTCCGGAGGGGAAACTGGGAAAGGGGATAACATTTGAAATGTAAATAAAGAAAATAGCCAATAAAAAAAAAGTGTTGTAGTTTCTTGCCAGACCTAGACTCCAGCTCTGCCCATTTCCCCACATGATCTTGGTAAAAGCTGAGCTGCAAGGCCAGCGATATTAATGCCCAAGATACAACATAAAGCACAGACTAGGCTAAGACCTCCATTTTCCACCTTGGTTTTGACACAGAGCATGCAGGTTCTAGTGGCTGCCTCGAGTTACAGTTCTGTCTCATTGTCTGCCGTATGCTCTCTTTGTATTCCTGTTTGAGTGCCTTAACATCTCAGTTCAGCTCTCAGATCTATTAGGTGGAATGTTTGCTCTCGATACATTGACAGCTATTTGGAGCCTTTCTGTGTCTCTAGTTAGTGACTAACATCATCTTTAGGTATTGGCTGTAGTAGAGGACAGCAATCATGGGGTGTGACGAAAAGGAAGCTTTCAACAAGTGACATCAGGAAAGTTGGAGTGCAAAATAGAATGAAGTTGGATTCACATTCACATAGCATCAGATTAAAAAGTTAACTCAAAGTTGACTGAGGATATGAATGTAAAATTTACAACGACAGAACTGCTAGCAAAGCAAGTAAAAAGGTCCCCCCCACCCACCCGAGGTTTTCAGCTATGATACCTTGGATATAACATCTAAAACTCCAACAAGGAAAGAAAGAAAAATCTCACCAAATTAATTCAGAGTGTGTCACGAAGTATCGTTGAGAGGAAGAAAACTCACGGGAATGGGGAGACAATTTGCAAATAAACCGCATCTTCAATACCCAGAATCCAGAAAGAACTAAAACTCAGCAGCATGTGAACAAAAGCAATTTCTGGAAAAAGGTGATAGACTCAACTATGCCTGCTCCCAAGGAATGAAACATGCTGAGTACTGCTTCTTACTGGAAAAGCAAAATCAAAGCTGTGAGATGCCACCTCACACCCATTAGATGAGGATGTGGAAAACAGGGAACTCTTTCAAATTTTACATGTTTCATGATGATGAAGCTGCTATGGAATATAGTATGGTAGTTCCTCAGAGGGTAAATGCAGAATGACTGCATGATCTAGAATTTTCTCTGCTTTGTATATATTTAATGTAATCGAGAGGATATATTGAGTAAATGTGATTTACACTGATTTGTGCAGCAGCATTAATCACGATAGCCAACAGGTAGAAACAATCAAATATTCAGCAATCTCTAAGCAAAATATGGTCTAGATAATGTAACGGGGTTCAGTCTTGAGCAGAATTCTGGTATGTGGGAGCATAGGAAAAGCTTGAAGACTCTGGTAGGTAAAGTGAGCCAGGCTCTGTGATAATAATCTCAGTCATCAACTTTATAAGATCTAGAAGGAAGATAGACCTCTGGGCTTGCCTACTGGGGATATCTTAATTTTCTTAACTGAAGTGGGAAGGCACACCCATATTCCTGGATGGTATGAAAAGGAAAAAGTGAGCTGTATATACGTGTTCATGTCTCTTTGCTTTCTTAATGTGGATAAATCGTGGACAGCTGCCTCAAACTCCTTCCCACCATGTGTCTGCTGCTGTGATGAACTATATTCTAGAAACCTGAATTAAAATAAGTCCTTTGCTCCCTTGAATTGCTCTTGCCAGGATATTATCTCAGCTACAGAAAAAGTAATTAACACAAGCACACAAGGAAACTTACTGAGTGAAGATTAATTTTAACTGGACACAAACTAAAATATCCCAGAAAGAAAGTCTTAAAGAGGGATTATCTAGATCAGATTGACCTGTGGATACATGATGGAAATTGTCTAGATGACATTAATTGAGGTGGGAAGACCTTTCTACTCTGGGTATCACTATTCCCTAGGGAGAGGATCATGAACAACACCCAAGTAGAGAAATCAAGCTGAGTGTAGTCATAGTCCTTGACTATGGATGTCATGTAACTAGCCGCTCCAAAGTTCCTGCTGTCTTATTGTCCCCTTAGTGATGATGGATTGTCGTTTGTAATTGTGAGCCAAATAAACTCTTTATTCCCTATGTTTTTTTTTTTTTTTTTTTTTTTTTTTTTTTTTTTTTTGTTGGGGGGATTTTGCCAAAGTAACTGTAAATTAAACTAACACACCATAGATATGAACTGCCTAAAACAGTTAAATTCACAGAGATGGAAACATTGACTACTAGAACTGATTTGAGGGAAGCATGGAGAGTCAGTGATTAGCAGACAGAGTTATGATTCAGGAAGATGAAAGAGGTCCTGAGGATGAATTGTGACGATTCAACACAAGCACACTCAATACCTCCTCTCTCATTCTGACTTTTCAATGTCTTTGGAAACACTGGGATACTCTTTTCTCTATGAGTAGCAACTTGACAATATTTTTATATGGTCCAATTTTTCTTTCCCTTTCAATGTCAGAGAAACCCACAGGTAAATTAGTACATCTCCTTAAGCCTGTTAAAGGATGTCTCCTGGACATGACATAGATCTGGTGCCTCTAAACTTACAGATTAGAGTTTACAGTACTAGACCTGCACAAGATCAAGTCAGCTAAATTATAGCATGAATGGGAGAAGGACTCCCAAACCAGAATAGCTGAGGAAATATTGGTACCTGATAGTATAAAGACAAAGAGTCTTGGTGTGTTTTGCGGTGTGTGTAGCCATGGTAGGTTGCCCAGTTTTCAGTGTATGACCTTATATTCTTGCACATATGAACAGCACTAATTGAACTGGGTGGGTTATTAACAATAAATGAATAAGCAAATTAGTAGATAAGTAAATAAATATAATAACTAATTAATTATTGATTAATTAATCAGGCATAGAGTTGAGAGGGGAATATGTTAGGAAGTATACAAGGATAGTGCAAGGAAGAACCAGAGAGTGAATTTATTCATATTTCATTGTATATGTGCATAAAAACATTAGTCATTTAATTAAGAATTTTATAAAAGAATAATTATATATATATATATATATATATATATATATGTCTTGCACATGTAATTGTAGTCCTATTTATATCATACTTTTGGCTATGATTTTAATGTATTTCTTTTCCTATTTCAACACACTAGAAACATTGTAATCACTGCCTTGAATGCTCTGTAAGTGAGCTATTTACTGTGTGAAAATGAGCCCTTTAATCCCAGAATATATCATTTCTCTCTCTGTTTTTTTCATCCTAAAATTCTTATGAGATTTAAATTATAGATCCAAAGAAAATGGAGATAAAAACAAGCTGATTTCAAGGTCTTTTCTCTCATCAAGATTATTATTACATCCTGGTTATATTTTTTTTCTGGAAATTTTTAGCCCAGGTCTTTTAGGGTCTGGACAATATTGTCATTGAAACCCCACAGTTTTAATATGTTAACTATCATAGCATTCTGAATAGCAACTTTACAATTCAGCAGTTATTTCAAGAAAATTTTACAGTTATTTTGCTCCAGCTCTACAAATGTGTGTGGAAAATAAGGATTAGTACTCCAGGGAGAGAATAATTTTTAACAGCATTTTGCTTGAGAGATTTTTCTCCATGGAAAACTTGGAAATCTCTTTGTCCCTATGATCGGAGGATGTTATTTGTAAGAACTCTCAATGAGGCTTTTTATATGCTAACATAATGCCAATGGATTATGAGGAGGTTTCCACTACTTTTAAAAATAATAATAACAAAAAAATGACCCTCCTCTCCATTTGCAGCATATCAGCAAACAACATAAACCTGCTGAGTCCAGCTGTTACTTGGAGTCCTGGTGACTCTCAGTTACCTCTGTGTTGTGGTTTAAGTCCAAGAGTCAGGTTTATCCTCTGAACCACCTTTGTCTGAGAGAGTTTAGCATTTACAATCGTGAAAAGATACAAAAGTCCATGAGTGGCTGTAACAGGCTCTTGTTGAATCAAGTGAGAATTGAGCTTGTTCGCGCTGGTTCCACTTTCGAAGTATTTACAAATCAGCAGAGCTGGAATTTCCCCTCTGGTTTCAAATGGGGCACAGAAGTGACTTAAATGAAAGGCCCTTTCTGATTCCACTGTGTGCCAGAGGACTTTTCTTGAATGAAGGAGCCAGCATCTCATTTATTAACAAAGCAGATACACATCAAAGCCACTATTGAATCTGTCTCTCCCTATTTATTTTGCTTCCCCATCTCTACAACCTATATTTCTTGTTTAACAAATTGCTCTTGATGTGACGTATTCACAATATGCCCATAAGCGCAACTGAAACACAATTTCCTGCTAGCTCCAGTCAAAATACATTAATCCTCTCGATATTTCCCAGGACAATACTATCTCTCATGTGCAGACTTTATTTCTCTCATTTGGCTGCAAAGGAGAAAAATCCTTGAAAATTGGTTTGAAACACACACACACACACACACACACACACACACACACACACACATCACGCATGCACACGCTCACACGATCAGAGCTAAATTGTTCCTGCACACAGTTTTCCTTCAATACTCTTATTTTCAAACACTCATGTGTGAGTAGAATTAAAGATGGAAACACATTTGGCAGCTGAGTCTCTGTGTTGAAGCCACAACCATGGTTACCATTTTTATATCAATCAACTGTAGTGCTTAAGCGGTATCCCTTCCGCTTATTTTAGTTTGTGAAACCTGAGCACAGTGCTTATGAAAGAGGAAACACCCAAATGCAGTGCATTTTCATGACTACTCGACTGGGAGACCTGTGTGAACTGCTTGACATAGTTCAAAAACTTAGATGCAGGTAGGCAAAAGCATATAAATAGAAGGTGGGTGCATATATACATACATACATGGTTATACATGAAACAGACAGGTATGTATAATGAGAAGTAATAAATAATGTATAATTTATTATATATAATACATAATGTATAATGTATAAGATGTAATATAGAAAATAATATGTAACTATATAATATACTATATGGTATATGGTCTGTGGTCTGTGGTATATGGTATATACAACATACAATATACTGTATACAATAAATATATAATTAGATATTGGGTGATACATGTACACATCAGTAGTTTTAAATAGCAATCAGCATGGTCTCAGCTTTGGGGAATTCAGAGATCAATGGTGCTAACTAGAACAACCTCTGGCCCTTTAGTATCACATGAGAATGTGAGAACAGAATTGTGAGATGTTTCCAGGCTAGATATGTGTGAGTGTGTAAGAGGAGTTGAATCTCAGACTAGAGTGCACAAATCTGCCATTATTGGGGCTTAGCAAAGGAAATAAATGTATTTGTTTTGAGGCTGGAAGAGAAAAGGCAGTACTTTCTCCTTAGCTTCTAACTTGGATTTAGATGATTTGGAAATCACTGGTTCCAAAACCAAGTCCTGTGTTGGATGGAGTCATATTTAGGAAGCCAGAGAAAAGCAGAGTAGCAGACTGAACCGCAGTTCAAGCTGTGTGTGTGTGTGTGTGTGTACGTGTGTGTGTGTGTGTGTGTGTGTGGTGTGTGTGTGGTGTTTGTGTGTGTGTGTGTGTGTGTGTGTGTGTGATGTGTGTGGTGTGTGTGTGTGTGTGTGTGTGTGTGTATGGTTTGGTGTGGTGTGGTGTGTGTGTGTGTGTGTGTGTGTGTGTGTGTGTGTGTGTGTATGTGTGTGTGTGTGTGTTTGCACAGGCCTTGGACAGCTCACCTGGGATCTCAAAGACTTCAGTGGACTGGAGCTGAGGGAAAGGACCAGGAAAGTTTGTGATAATTTGGTGCAACCCAACCTAAAGACAGGGAGCCTTCTGGATGCTTACATTTCTTAAGCATTCTAGCTGCAAACTATTTACAGGAAGAAAAACAAAGAGTGAACATGTTTTGTACGCATCCCACTGAGAAAGATAGAATTCAGTTTCTTAGGCCCTGGAGGGTGAAAATCCACAGGAACTGGGAGACAATTTTGTTTGGGAACATAACTTTTCTCTTTCTTTTGTTTTTTTTAAGTTTTCAGGAAGAAGGGGACATAGTGAACCATTTAGTGAGTGGAGTCGGCTGAAGCTTGACATTGGCTCTTCCATGACATACTCTAGTCCCTGAGTGCTAGGATAATGACCATAACCTCACAATGCTGGTTTTGGACTGGGGTTGGCTAGGATAAAAGCCATAAAACACTACTTGAGACATCATCTAAGGTACAGTCAGACAGAAAAGAAGAAGAGACGGGGTATGATAGAGGATGAGGAGAGGAGAGAAGGGAAGAGGGATGGAGGAGAGAGGAGATGGTACATAGCTCAGCAGACATACTTTTGGCATAAGTTCAAGGCATTATAAAGTGTGAAAAACTATGTCTGTTTTACAGTTCATGCTTTCAGGCTCATGTGTACCAAATGTAGGCTCAAACCTCAGCAGAATCAACAGTGCTCAGCAAAATAAAATGATAACCGTTCTTCTTTGATTGGGTTAAAGCAATTGCCCTTGGTGTGAAGTTTGTGTTTGACATGATTCCACAGAAGGGGGCTGAGGGAAGAAAACACAGATGGATGGTAATTAATCGAATTTTGAGTTGACTGAAGTTTTCATTGTACAAAGTTAAATATTAATATATTAGCTACTTATTTCTCAAAAATCACAGAAACTATCAGAGGAGGACAGATATCTATTTTCCTATTTTCTTTGTAAAAGTGTTTGGCCTAAAGTATCCATTCTGTTACTTTTTTCGTAGTAAAACACCTCTTAAACATGTGACTAATTCATAATTTATAAACTGCTATGGACCTCTGAGGCAGACACATTTTTAAAAGATATTACATATAGTCACAGACTCAGAGAAACGAAGTGTTTACAGAATTCTACAGTCAGTGCCGCCTTCTTAATGGTATTCAAAAATGACCCGGTGGAAAATGAAAATGGTAATATTTGTTCGCACCACATGACCGGATCTGAGTAGCCAATGACCTGTGTCTAGCTCGCTAGAGTGTGATGTATTATCGTGGCTACAATTTGCTGCAGGCAGAAATCTTAATTAAGGCATTTTCTAAAGAGTGACCTTCAGGGAGTACATTACCAAATTGGTGTGAAAATAGACAAATGGCACCAGTGAGAGAGGAAGATGAGGGATATATATTTCCCCTCAAAGACTGCTGCCATTGACACTGGTAGGGCTGCGCGGCCCTTCCCAGAGCAGCCTGATCCACTAGGAAAGACCTTATTACTAGGTTGAGCAGAAACTCTTCCAGGCTCTCAGTTAGTGAAGACATAGCCCCTTCCTCCAGTGCAAATATCCAGGTTCTGCACAGAAGAGTGTTTCCTGTAGTTTTTATTTTATGTATACATGGTATATGTGTTTGTATGTGTTTATGTGTGCCTGTGTGTTTGTATATGTTGTGTGTATGTGTGCATATTTGTCCATGTGTCTCTTTGTGTGTATGTATGTGTGTATATGTGTGCATGTGTCTGTGTGTGCATATTTTTGTGTGTATATGTCTCTGTGTATATGTGTGTTTTGTTATGCCTGAAACTGAACTCAGAACCTTGTGCTTGTTTATCAAGGACTTTGATGTTGGAGCCATCTTCTTAGCCTCAAGTCTAGGCTGTCCCTTTTTATTTAACCAGTCACACGTATGTCTGGAATTCTTTAAGTGGATAACACTGCCAAATGCTTGGAGTTCTTGAGGGCATTGTCTGATCGTTAGAAGGAGATGGGGCTGTGGTTAGCAAACCAGGACAAAACAGAATCACGAATCGAGTTGGACAGTCTTTAGTGTAAACTGTACCTTCTCTTTCGAGAACGGATGATGTCTCCTCTGGAGGTAAAGATGGATTGCTATGCTTCAAGGTCCACAGACTGCTGGCATTGGGCCTGCCAGTAGCTCAAATCAGTTAGATTATTTTTTCCAGATTTCTCCAGGCTGTGCGAAGTATGGTGGCCAAATGTTCTTTAATCTGCTCCTTTCCCTGGCCAAAATTTTTGTCGTTATTTCAACTCTTAGACATTTGACCAGCTTCTCATTAACTTGAGTGGGCTCACAGAGTCAGCTGACCTTGTCCTTCTTTGGCAGGGCATGCCCATGTATTTCTGGAACACATGAAATATATCAGGGCCCAGAGCTAAGTCATCTGGTGGCATCTGGACATGAATCTGCCATTTGCCTGGCACAGCAGCTTGTGATCTAGCATTCTTCTGTCATTCCCAAGGAAGAAATATCTCTACAGCCTTAGCTTTGTGTGTTGGCTTAGAAGTAAATCCACAATTTTATATTTTCTCTTTATTCTCATTTTTAGAAAAATTCTTTTCACCTCTACTACTCCTACCCACACACCTTCCTCATCTTGTATTTCAGGTATTTCAGGTCAAACCTTCTTTTGTGCCTCCTTTTCTCCTTCCCTGGATATATATATATATATACACACACACATATATACATATATATATATACACACACATATATACATATATTTGATTATATATTATGTATTTATAATATATATTTTCATATATATATATATATATATATATATATATATATGAGGAAGTATGGTACTATCTTTTTGGATCTGTCTTTTTAGCTTATCAAAGAGCTATTACATTTGTGTTAGAAGAATGAAGACAATAATGACAGTCCCAGAGCTTTAAAAATGTGAAGTTGATAAGAGATGAAAAAATGGGTTTTTAAATAATAATAATTATATCATTATTATGTCATTTATCTCAATATGTCTTGCCTTAAGTCAGCTTAACAACGGATTTCTCAAATAAACATCTTTAAAATCCCACCATAAGAAAATGTCCAGAACAGCACAGCTACCCTATGGCAAAGATATTAGGTGATTTGCGGCTATTTAAAGGCATTCCCTTGGAAGGAAAAATAGGTTAAATTCTGTAGGTGGACTGTTGGCCAATTGGGACTGGACTGGAGTGGGATGGATCAGGTTGGTGGGGAGGAGTGGAGGGAGAGAGTGGTGTGAAAATTAGTGTAGAAGAAAATTCCTGGAGTTTATGAGGGAGACCCTACTGAGGACTATTGCTATGAACGATATGAAGTCTGATCTGTCCCATTTTGTAGCTAGACAAAGCTTCCAGTGGTGGGACTGGGTTACAACTGTTGAGTTGTTGGCTGAGAGGGGCGGTCTTATGAAGATCCCTAAACAACCTAGGGTGATGCTAGTAAAAAGAAGGCCACTCTCTGAAAACTGGTGAGAGTCATTGCCAAGAGTAAGAACTACTCAACTCACTGAGCATAGAGAGGTTGAGCTGATGTCGGCTTGTAGCCTTCACCCCTACATTCTAGTCTCTTTGTCAGAAGAAGGCTATAGAAAGGACATCAAATCGCTGCCTACACAGTCTTTCCATCTGTAAGATGTGCTGGCGCATTGCTGGTGCAGAACTTGTGGGAGTGGCCAATGGATGTTCAGTTCAACCAGAGGCCCATGGCACCAGAGGAACCCCATGCCCTGCACTGCCTGGATGACCAGGCACCAGAGACTGGATAGTCCAGAGACCTAGGATAGAACCAAACAAGACTGGGGGAAAAAATCAATGAAATAATTCTTAATGATATTCTGTGTGGTTTGTGTAGTTGTCAGAGGCTTCCTCCAGCAATAGATGGGAGCAGGTGCAGAGATACAACCAGACATTGTGGGGCGGGGAGGAAGAGAGAGAGAAGGGGGAGAGGGGGGGAGAGAGGGGGGAGAGGGAGAGAGAGGGTGGAGAGAGGGGGGAGAGGGAGAGAGAGGGGAGAGGGAGAGAGAGAAGTTTTAAAGTTGGAAGGGAAGGGATGGGGGGTTGAGGAGTAACTGGGGGGGGGAGAAAATATATTCACAATATACTGTATGACAGCCCCAAAGAACTAATAAACATTATTTAAAATGAAAATAAATGAACTAATAAAAATGGGCTAATGATGTGCATGACCATGTGCACATCTGGTACTCCAGCCCTGTGGGAATCTGGGACAGGAAGATGACTGAGACATTAGCTACAAGCCTAGCTTAAGCTTCAGAGACAGACCCTATCTCAAAGGATGATGCAGAGACTAATAGAGCTAGGTATGTTTGTTCCCCATTGGCCTCTGAACACACACAGGTGCACACACTTTCATCTGTACACCCATACTATACCACATACACACCATAGGCATGTGTGTGCCACACGCGCATACACTTACATGCATTCATACACACATACACACACATCACTCTGTCTCTCTCACATATACACACAGGACAGACACAGGACACACACATGAAAGAAAATGGGGTGAACGAATTTAACAGAGAATTTTCAGAAGAAATACAAATGGCCAAGGAATATTTTTTAAAAGTGTTAAACCTTCTTAGCTGTCCGAGAAATGCAAATTAAAACCACACTGAGATTCCGTTTCACCCCAGTCAGATGGACAGCATCAAGGAAATGAATGGCAACAGATACCGAGAGCGTGGGAAAAGGATTTTCCATTTCCTGTTGCAGGAGGGTAAATTGTTGCAGTTATTATAGAAATCAGTGCAGAAGCTTCTCAAAAATTTAAAACAAGACGACCATACAATCCAGCTCTACCATATGTGGACACACACAGCACTCTCTATTTTACCACATAAGTGCTCATCCATGTTTGCTGCTACTCTACTCACAACAGTAAGAATGAAAATGTGGTTCAGATATATAATGCGATTTTATGCAGCCATAAAGGAAACCGAAATCATGAAGAGTTCAGGGAAATGAATGAAAGTGGAAAAGATTATATTAAGAGAAATAAACTAGGCTTGGAAAAATAAATGCTGCATGCTCTTTCTCCTAGGTGGGTCGCAGCTTCTAATTTTTATATATTTATTTTGGTGTGGGAGCGAGTGTGTATGAAGACCAGGAACTGTCAAATGACCTATGACCTTGAGGAAGAGAGGTGAGAAAGTGTATGGGGGGGTTGATAGAACGCTTGTGATTTGAAAATGGAAGCAGGATAACTGAAGAAGGGTGTCAGGCAGTATGGGGGACAGAGAGATGGATGAGAGACAAGAGTGGGTGGGAGGAGGCTCAACTGAAATTAAGTATGTGAAAAAAAATACCATGAGAAAATTTGCTACCTTGTAATCTAATTAATGTGATTACCTGAGTAAGACCTGTGCATTCATGTGTGCGCATGCACACACACATGCAAAGAGATGTACAGAAAACACACATGTACACACACACATACACACACATGTACCCACATGTGCACACATGTACACAACACACACACATGCACATGCGTACACATAAATATGCACATGCTCACACACAATCATGAAAGAGAGTATATGTAGGCTAATGGACAGGCATGGATATGATCGTAAAATGTTTTGCACATGTATGAAAGAAATGGAAGGACTATCAGTGAAGTAATTCTGGAGAAGGAGAATCAGGAAAATCAAGCTGTTGTCTCAACCAAGGTAATCAGAACCCTGAAGCAACACAAGCAACAGCTGCACTTGGGTCTTGCCTTTCTTTCTCAAAGCAAGCGTAGCTGTCACTCGGTAAAGCTCCCAAGTAAGCAGCTAGGAGGCTGTGTTTAACCTCTTGGTTGGGGGAAGGAAGTGTGAAAAGTAAGTCCTAAAGGATCATGCCATACCTGCTGATAATAAAAGAATATGTGGCTAAAGAAATCTTTCCTTTAGCTCTTACAACATTGCAAAATTTTGTGGAGACATTTTGTTGTTGTTAATGTTCTGGTTGAACTAGTTTTATGTAATCTCATTGGCACCTAGTATTCTGACACCTATAGAATATTCCAAATGTCCTTCATTTGATTTAAAAAAAAGCCCCAAACCCAAGAAGAATCCTCTTGATAACAAGTCTAAAAAGGACGAAAAGCCTCTAAGCTGTGTGTTACAACCTGATCTGAAACCTTGTCACCTCAATTGTCATTCTGCTTGACAATTAACAGTACCAATTAGTTAAAAAGTCCAGAGCTAAAGTGAATCTGGTTTGTGGAGAATGACAGTAAAATGAGGAAAATCAGATTTAATGAATCCTGCCACCTTGATAAACTTAGCCTTCATCTGTCTTGGAGCATGTGGTCCTTTCTACTCATTCCCCCTCCCCATTCCGCCTCACAATAAGGTTGTAAGTTCATCTGGCCTAAGATTTCAGGAAAAGGAGAAAAAGAAAATGAAAAGCAAAACCAAGACAAAAGGCCTGCTTTGATGTTCTGCCTGTGTTGCTCACAGCTGAGTGGGTCTCCTCTTGGAGTTTCAGTCTTACTATGTTAAAATGTAGGGAACCCTTCCCCTGCTTGCTTGTCTGTAGAAAACGCAGTGGAGAAAGTGCAGAAGATAACTGGCTTGGGAAATGCTTCAGAATGAAAGTTATTGCTATTTCTCTTAACCTACAGTCACTTCTGTTGTTTAGTTTGTAATGTGGGTATTGATCCGCATTTTTTACTCAGTCTCTGCTTTCTGATTTGAGGGAATGAGTTTAAAGTAAGCTAGGGAGGCATATAGTCTTAGTTACGTTCCTATAAAGACCATGGCCAAAGTCACGTAGAGAGGAGAAAGTTTATTTCCGTTTGCAGCTCTCAGGATGTTCTCCATCACCGAGGGAAGTCAGGATAAGAACACAAAGCAGTAACCTGGAGGCGGGGCCTAAATCAGAAGCTATGAAAAACTGCTGCCTACTGGCTTTTTCCCTGCTAGCTTGCTCAGCCTGCTTTTTTACAATGCACAAGATTATCTGCCCAGGCATGGCAAACCCACAGTGAATTGGGCCCTCCCCACCCAATCACTGATGAAGAAACTGCCCAACATACTTGCTTACAAGAAATCTGTTGGAGGCAATCTCTCTATTGAGAGTCTTCTTCCCACTTAACTGCAGCTTATTTCAAGTTGAGGACAACCAACCAGCACCCTTGTAGAAATAAAATGTAGGGATGAATGAGACACACCAGGTTGTAGCAGGTATGGTGGTTCACACCTTTAATCTCAGCATCTGGAAACTGAGGCAGAAGGATTGCCTATGAGCTAAGAACCAAATCTAGGTTACATAATATGTTTCAGGCAGTGAGATTGTGTGAATCAAGCAGAAGAACAGGTTGGCCAGGTTTTAGTAACTGCTATCTAGAGAAATAAAACAGATAGTGGGGGGAGCAATCATAGCTGGAAGGAAACTTCATGTTACTGTGGGTTATACAATGTACCTCCCCTCCACAGATAAGAGATAAGGCATTTTGCTAATCCATATGCACTCAGAAGATGAACTTGACCTTTTTTAGACATATGTTCATTACAGATGGTGTTGGGTTGGGCCATGATCCAATATGGCTACCATCAAGTCAGAGACACGTTTGGAGAAAATTGTGACAACTAAGACAAAGGTTGCAGTGTAATGGTAGATCTTTAGAAAGTGGAAAGAGCCTGGAAGAATCCTCCTCTACATACATACATAAGACATCTTTGAGTTTTGAGTTTCTGGCCTATAGAACTAGGAGAACTATGTATCTCAGCTGTTTAATGCTCCACGGGGTTATTGCTTTGTTCTAGCAGCCAAAGCAACTGGTTGTTAGCCTGAAAAGGTTTCTGTCCAGGTACAAGACTCGAGACAGAAGGGAGAGAGAGGCACACACAGCATTTTATGAATGGAAGAGGAACCTACAGTGTGGATCTTATGAATGGAAGAGGTATCCATGGTGTGGATCTTATGAATGGAAGAGGTATCCACGGTGTGGATCTTATGAATGGAAGAGGTATCCACGGTGTGGATCTTATGAATGGAAGCTGGACTGTGAGATGACTAGAGGATAGGGATACAGATGGCAGAAAGTCAAGAAGACCTCAGGATTCTGCAGAATAAGGCAATGAAAGCATTGTTACTGTCTACTGTATGCCTTGATCCATGTCATACTATGTTGATGGGCCCAGCAATGCCATACTAAATGCTGGCTAAGCATGGCGCTACTTAACAATGCCCAGAACATGTCTGCAGAGATGACTTGGTGGTGAAAGTCTTGTTCCTCTTACAGATGGAGCCAAGTTTGGATTCCAGCCCCCACATATGGCTTACAACTATGTGTAATAATAATTAACTTCTGGCCTCTGTGGGAATCAGGAATGCACAAGTAGCAAGTACATACATGCAAGGGATACACTCAGAAACATAAAATAAAATGAATAAAACAGAAAAGTCTCATGTATTTTAGAACTATATGACAGCATTGAGGATGTATTTATATGTTTATGTACATATGTGTGAAGGTGTTTATATGCATGGAGGCCAAAGTTCAATGTTGAGTGTCTACTTCAATTGCTGCCTGCCTAATTTTTTCATCACTTGACCTGGAGTTAGTTTATTTTTCTAAGCTAGCTGGCCAAGGAGCTTACTCAAATCTGCCTGTGTCTGAACACCCAGTGCTAGTGTTGTGGAAGCATACCTCTTTGTCTTTTATGTGGGTTCTGGGTAACTGTTTATGTTTCAGGCACTTGACGATCTGACCTATTCCCCCTGGCTTGCACTTTCAGTCTCTAGTCATTATTTTTCAAAAATGCATCATAACAACCTTTAGCCCAAGTAGAAGTCACTGTCTCATACACCTTTGGATTATATAATCACATTTTCTCAGGATTAAGACTTTGATCAGCACCATATTTACAATATTTTAATCCTGCAATTAGAAAATGGAGTATGTATGCTATTTACAAGGTTTCAGGTGGCACAGACTAGAGAAAACTTTAGTTCTTTACTGTTTGCTAATTTATGCTTGATAATTTGGTTTCATTTTGTATTTACTTATTTGAGTGTATTGTTTTTTAGAAGGTTTACTGTTCCAGTTTTACACCACGATATATTCAGATGAGAACAACATTTGTATAAGGATTCAGACAATTATGATGTAAACATTAGTCTCTGTGAGCTCCAAAGCAAAGCTAAATGAAGAATCAGAGGATTCAAGCTCACAGTTGTTAGCACTTTCTGATGGTCTGATCAGCCTTTTCAGTGGCCTATCTCAACTAATGGACTCACAAATTAATTCTTTCTTGAGTTAACCTAGTACTCATTAGGGTCAGTGCTGAGCATATACTGCCATAAGATAGATGTGGTCTTGTCCTTAGGCTGAAAAATCAGTATAGCCAAACATGCTAGAATCTAACCATCATTAAGTTAGGCACAGTGTAAATGTTATATGTTCATGATCAGAGGAGCACCCAGCATATAACCCCCCAAACTGATCTACCCCCACAATTTCTTTCTCAGGATACTGATTTATTTATTCAACAGAAAAGTCAAAATTTCTGTTTCTAGTTTAACACTGGCATAGATAATTTTTGTTTGTTGTTTGGTGATGATTAGCACATAGAATATAATCGATGGTGAACACTTCAAAGCTGACCTGAAGCTTCTCAGGTTCAGATGGCTAGTTCATCTCTATAGAAGTTCACTGAGGTAGATAGACATGGGTTCTGATTAATTTCAGTGTGTGATGTTTTTTTACTTGCAAGTTTTTTATGAAAAAGCCTATAGTTAAGGAGTTTTTAAAAAGAAAGTAAACACAACACCAAACTGTCCTGGTTTTTTTTATTCTTCTCAGTGTTAAAACGTTATAGAAACTAATTTATCTTTAGACAATACCAATGTCTCCTTATAAAAATTAGCTTGGGGTCTTAGTTTAGCAATCATCTTTCGGTTGAAACTCTGACTCCTGGATTTCGCCTTTTGCTTACTGTGAAGTTTGTCCGTATTTGCATAGGTGCGCTGAAATACTGTGTTTCTTAGTGAGTGTTTAATTTTTGAAAGCCACAATAATAACACCACCAGCTACGAATCTGGAGTGAAAACGACCCTTTGTTCTAATTTTCAAAATCTGTGGACGACAACAGCACCCTTGGGGACTATAACCAATGCAATAGATTAAAAGCCTGTTAAATGTTATTTTCAGCTTGGCAGAGCACCAACTGCTAGCTTACCCCTTAGCTCTGATCATGTTGAAGTATGGCAAACTTTCTATAGCCAGGTGACAGCACAAATGTGTCACTGTGGAATGCTTTTAAATATCCGTACAAGCAAATGTAATGAGGTTTACTATTTAACTCCTGGGTAGAAAAATCAGCCCGACAGACACAAAACAAACATCACGTGATTTTTCTCTTATGTGGAAACTACATTTTACAGTTGTACACGTGATATGAGCACAGGCAATGAAATCTATGGGAAGAGGAATAGGAGGAGGCAAGAGAGACTCATACTGGAGGGAGAATGTAAAGTACTGAATACACCTCAATAGAACTGCTTTTATGAAACTCATTACTTTTTAAACCTAACATAGATGAATTACAAAAACAAAGAAAAAATAAAATAAAATCTTCTTGTGACACTGAACGTGTGAGAGTGTGTATATGTGTGTGTGTTTGTGTGTTGTGTATTGTTGACATCTCAAATCTACTAAGAGCTTCAATCCACCTTTGATACATTTGTGATCAAGTACAATGAATACCTGAGGTGTTAGGCTTTAAGGAAAATTTTCCTGTGCCTTCCTAAAATTTATATCTGTACTGGAATTTGACGACGACAGTTGGCTAAAATCTATTATTGTTTTATATTGGTTCAATGACTTTTTAAAAGTGTTCTGTTTTTCCTATTTTAATATTTCTATTAATTCATAGGTATTATTTTCATTTTTTTTTCTGAGTAGACTGTCCCGAGTCATCTGCTAAGTTTAAATAGTTTCATTCTGATTAAAATTGCATTTTCAGGAAAGAGCACATGGCCTGGCTGATTTGCGAATTGCTTTCTCCTGTGTAGTAGAAATATATATTGCTGATCTGAATTCCTTTAAGGTTTCTACAAAATCAACCCATGGGTAAAGTTGATGAAAGTATGCTGCACAAGAATGGTAACCTGAGTTTGATACTGGAACCCAGGCATAAAGCCAGTTGAAGTGGCACGTATCTTCTTATGCTGAGGTAGGAGCTGAAGACAGAAGAACTGCACAGAAGTTTGCTAAGCCAGCTAGCTATGAATGTGTCACACAACAGCAGAAGCAAGAGGGATCCTGCCTTTACATGGTGGGAAGAGAAAATTAACACCCAAAAGTTGTCCTCTGGCCTCCATATGTGCAAGTGTTGAGTATAGACATAGACACACACACACACACACACACACACACACTAAATAAATATAAAATAATAAAAATTACAATATTTTCTCTTATAAGATTTGGATTATGGAGAACTACTAGAAAAAAGAAACCAGATAAAAATGTCCACACTGTGCAATATATACAAACTTTGTTTCAAGTAAGTATATTTAATATCTAGTTAACATTTGTAAATACTCATAATACTCCTTAAAGGACACAGAGAAAACTTTCAGTTTCTGAATTATATTGGATCTATCTTAGACTTGTCCAATACAAACAAATCAGTGCTTGTATGACAAATATTTAAACATTTATATTTAGGTTGACGCATGGAATGTCAACCCAAAAGGTAGGCTTGAACAGGCAGAACGTATACTTGGCAATGATTCGGGGCAGATTTTAGTTCATAAAT
Organism: Micromys minutus; assembly: GCF_963924665.1. NCBI lineage: Eukaryota > Metazoa > Chordata > Mammalia > Rodentia > Muridae > Micromys > Micromys minutus. Next base: position 61,827,061 of record NC_137975.1, on the reverse strand, counting down.
TATATGAAGTTTTGACGGGCTATAGATATGTTTCATGACACTTAGAATCTGAAGAAAAGTGCAAGCCTTTGTAGTCACCTTGCTGGTCACCATCATTGTCACCATCAATAACATAATCAACATGATGGCCATCATTGCCATCTTCATCACTGTTTCATCATCACCATCATCAATATCATTACCATTGGAATCATCATTAGCAACCTCATCAACCAAATGTCATTACTGCCACCAACATTATTGTCATTGCCATTGGCCTCATCACCAACATAATTATCATCACCATTGATGTCATTATCAATAACCTCATAAGCATCATGGTCATCATTTTCATTAAGACCATCATCATAATTACCATTTTCATTGATGTAATTGTTTTCATCAATAGCAGCAGTACCATTAGCAATGATTTTATCAAGATCATCATCATCATGGCCATCGACATTATCCTAGCTTAAATTCTTTTGTAGTGATAAAATACACTGGTCACTTCAACTCAGAGGAAAATAAGAATTTATTTGTTTTACCATTCTAGCTTAAAGTCCACAAGTGCAGGGAAGTCACAATGGTAAGAGCTTGAAGTAGCTAGTTACGTCTATAGTCAAGGGCAGGGAGAAATGACTGAAAATATGCCCACTTACTGTGATGAACTCAATTTCTCCAGTCTTACACATTTCAGGGATCTTTTCATGAATAGTACCCTCCCTTTCTGGGCTCGATTGTCCTCTGTCTGTTAAATTAATTAATACAATACATAAAGATGTACACACAGACCAACCTAACTTAGACTGTAATTGAGACTCTTGGCCCAGACGATTCTAAGTTTTGTCCATATGATAATTAAAGCTAACTATCAGAGGCATCTTCAACATCATGTTCATCAGTGCCATCAGCATAAATGTAATCATGAATGCCATTAACATGGTCATAGTCATTATTATTATCACCACAAGCACTTTTATCTCTGCCTTAGTTTCCTTGATCTAACTGCTATAAAATATCTTGACTAATATAGTCAAGAAAGGGTTTTGCTTGGCTCACAGTTCAAGGTTACATAAGCTCCTGTGAGAATTCCCTGCAGCAGGAACTTGAAACAGCTGGTTGCATTGCACCACAGTCCAGAAGCAGAGAGCAAGTGAACGCATGCATCCCTTCAGGTCCCTTTCTCCAGTTATATAATCCAGGATCTCAACCAGGATCAGGGCCGCCCACAGTAAGCTCTTCACCTCAGCTAGTGTAGGCAAGATCATCCCCATAGTCATGCCCGAGACCAGTGCCTCAGGTCATCTTAGAGTCTGTAAGTGGACGTCAACATTAACCGTCACAGTGATCATGGATACATCAAACCATTGTTACATACTCCTCTCCATCTCCTCACCATATAACTAAGCTTCCATCACACATAGCTCCATGAACACCAGGCTGTGGACAACAACTAAACTAGATTAATGGGCTCTTTGGAAATGCTGGAGAGACTTTTAAAACCTTGTTATGTCTTTCTCAATGGTGACACTGATTCTGTCTGAGGTACTGAAACTCCATGTTTCTTCTACCTTTTGCCTTCAGAACCACTCCTTCGGGTGACATTGCCGGCTTAGGCCCTGTATCTAATTCAGTTTTCTTTCTGTGCCCTAGAGAGTTTTAAACTTAGGCTGGGCTTGGTAGTGCCTGACTCTGATTCTATGACTTGGAAGGTTAATGAGGGAGGGTGCCGTAGTTGGGGGGGAGGTGCTGGGGAAGAATAGTGAGTTCCAGATAAGTCTGCTCTTCAGCAAGATTCTATCCCAGCCAGACTATGGTGGCACACACCTTTAAACATAGCAATTGGAGGCAGAGGCAGGTGGATCTCTGAGTTGAAGGCCAGCCTGGTCTACAGACTGGGCTCCAGGACAGGCAAGGCTGTACAGAGAAACCTGGTCTTGAAAAACAAAACAACAACAAAAAAAAGAGTATCATCTGGGGAAAAAATTGTAAGCTGACTGAGCATAAAATATATGGAAGCACTGGTATATTTTTTTCTCTCTTTAGAAAATTACAGAGGGCAGATCTGGTATTACTTTCAAACCATCATTCCAGGAGACATTTTGTTTTTACAGCTGTCAGAGGAGATTACATGAGAAAAATAATGGCAATCTCCCTAACCCATCTTAACACTTACAGGGTGACTTTAAAATGAAAATTCATTTGCTAACATAAAAGAATAATTTAATTAATCACAGATTTATTTATTCATGAATGTCCAAAACACAAAAGGAAAAATATATTCTGTGGTGACTTTCAGCCAAGTTTTGATTAGAAGGTAACAGAAATAAAATAGATTTATGCATTAAGAATAACCTGGGCTATTTAACAAACACTGGCTATTTTTGGGAGGTAACTAAACAGAACTAGAGTTTTTGCTTTTTAATTTTGAAAAAGGGTTTCTCATATATAGCCCAGGGTAGCCTCAAACTTTTGATCTTCTTTAGCCACTGGAGTACTGAGCTTTGTGTACACATCACCAAGCCCAGTGTTCAGTTTTTTTTTTTCCTATCATGAACCGGCATGGCAGAAAAAAAAAGCCATTGTCTGAGTTGAATATTTTGATAGTAGTTTTCTTGTAGACAAGACAAAGAAATTATCACGATGTCATAAGAATGAGAGTAACAAAACAAATCACAGCCATTTACTTCGGAACAGCAGTCACCCAAACCTGGAGACAAAGGCTCTACAGCATTGTTTGGAAGAGCGCTTAGAAGGCTTAAGTGTTTCATCAGTAAAAGGGGTCTTGATGTGTCCTCCATGAGAATACTTTAGAGAGTCCTGAAATTGCTCAGAGTCTACCATGCATAGATACATAATTTTTCTAGAGCTAATTTTCTGGATACTTCTGTAGGTTGTCAAGGGTAGTTTCATCAACCATGTATTTTCTAGATAGTATATTGAAATTACAAAGCTGGATAAAATAGAGTTCTGGGCCCCACGCAAATCAGAATCCCCGAGGGCAGAACTCAGGGCTAAGGATAATGGGTTCTTCACATCCTTTCCCTTGCATACTGGCTTTTCTGTTTCTCACAGTTACACTTAATTTAATTAAAAACAAAAAATAATTAAAATCAATTTAGCAGGAAACAATCCTACAGAGGGTCTCAATCAAAGGGGCTATAATATATCAGTCTCTCACAGTCTGTTTTGATCCAAGGGTAAAATGTAAACCAGTCAGGGGAATTTATGGACTTTGTGTCCTTCACACAATCCTCCATAAATATCATTTCTACCCACTGGGCATTTCAGGAGGATTAGAAAACAGAATTCAAGGTTTTCTTCACTGACAAGAACCTGCATGGCAAAAGTCCAGTGCTTTACTCTGGATGAAGCCACAGAATTTGCTAATCAGCTGAACAGAGGGCAAGATGAAGATTATGTTTTTGTCTTGCTAAGAGTTTTGCCTGAGTGAATGGGTTACTGCCTATCTGATCCCGAAGTAGGTCAGTGGGTGTTACGCTTCGGGAATAGCCTGGTGAGATCTGAAATTAAAACTGCAAGAGGGAGGCAGATCCTGGAACACCAAGGCCAATTGTTAGCAGCCAAGTAACCCAGCAAGAAAGCATGCCACACAGATGACATCTACTTGGGAGTCAGCAGCAACTGACCCCGTATTTGCTGAGTTCACATGGAAACAATTTCATGCTAACCCTAATTGATATTGGACTGAGATCCTTGCTGTGGCTGGCCATTTCCTTCAAGAGAATACAACTGTCCAGTTATTATTACTACTAGTAACTTAGAGAAGACATAGTAATAACTCACTTCTTGGAGCATTTTTAATGTTGTGTTATATCCATGAGTACCAGGAAAAATCACTTATTCTGTGCTATTCAGAAACATATGGGCATGTATACACATACACACACACACTCTCTCTCTCTCTCTCTCTCTCTCTCTCTCTCTCTCTCTCTCTCTCTGTCTTTCCAGATGGACAGTATGTAGTTTTGTTAACTTTATGTAGCCTATAAAAATCTTAACAATTCCTCTGATGTTTCCTCTCATCCCCTACCAGTCCTGAAGGAATAGTGCAGCAAAATGTGGAAGAAATGGATAGGGTACATTACTTGTCTTTGAAGAGGAACAAGGCTACAGTAAGTGAAATCGAAACTACAAGCTACACGCTTCCTCTGTACTGTGGGCTCTTCACTTTGGGGATGTGGAGACAGCTTAGTTGGTAAATTGCTAGCTAGCTGTGTGAGCAGAAGGAGCAGAGTAAGATCCCTAAAACCCATGTCAAAAAGTAAGAAATTATGATGGGAACTTGTCATCAGCATTTAAGAGTGGAGACAGGCAAACTTCTCAGGTTCCCTGGCTAGCCAGTGTCACTGTGCAGGTAAATGAGAGCCCTTGTCTCACAAAAGCAAAGTGTGCAACACCTGTGGAATGCCACCCAAGGTTGACATGTGCACTTGTATGTATACATTCATTAACACACATACATTTACACACACACACACACACACACGCACACACATACACAGTCTAAACTGGCTTCATTTGAGTGTGTGCACTCTGTGCACGGGAGAAATTTAAACCACACTCATTCCAGCCTGTATTAACTTAGCCTTTATTTTTATTAAACTACTGTTGGATGGAAAAAGAAATGGGATTACATTGTCTAGTAATTTCATATAAAAGTTCTTTGGGCAGGTGAGAAAGATTTATTTCTTCAAAACCTTTTGCTAAGATGCCTGTAATTCAGATAGATCTCTGTAATGACATAACCATATGGTGTCCTTTCACTGTTCCGTTCATTTCCTTACTTTTCCTGTTGCGATCCTCAATATTATTTTAATTATAGTTTAAATAACTTTTGGAAAGTCATCATTAAGAAATACCAGAGAGAGTAAGCCTAAGCATATGTATAATGTACACATTTTATAATGGCATTTATCAAAGAAGAATGGAAAGATTATGGCATATACCTATACTATTTGAAGTTTTCTCATATCACTATCCTATAAATAATATATATACATTTAAGTTTTAAGAAAGAAAGCACTTTATTATGCAACATCAACCTGTCTTGGGGGATTTATTGATGAATAAGATGGTTTTGTAGCATCAACGAGTCAACACTTTTCCACCCATATTTTCTACAATATAATCTTTATGACTAAATCATGAAAATTGATACTCAGATTTATAGAGTGATAAATCTCATCAAACCCTAAGTTCTTGGGCAGCATAAAAATCTTTTCAAATCCAAAACATACTTTTGTATATTCAGCATCTTTTATTTGCCCTCAGGGATCTAGGTCAGTATGGCTTCCTAGGATCATGTGGTCAGCATCTCTAATGTAAGGACAAAGGCACTGTGCTGATTGACAGCTCTCTGTTTCTGACATGTCACTTTGATACCCATACTCATTTGAGAACCCTCCTAAGCTTAGTTCTAATCATACTTCATTTGTCACGGCTCTCATCTTTTCATTGAATCCCTTCATCTTTATGTGACAAGGGTCTTTGTCAAAGGTTATAATATTGCTCTTCCAGGAAGGCCATCCTTCTTGTTCTTTACTCTCCCACCTTTAGTTCTAACCCTTTGCTGAGTATAGTTGGTTGAATGGCCATATCTGGATTGTCTTTCTGATGACCTTCAGATACCATGCAAGCCTTTCTAAAGCACTCAAATGATCACACTGTAGTCCTGCCCTTAATACTAGTCAGAATTTATGTTAATTGTTATTTTTTTGCATGAAATAGTTTGGGCCTCAGCTGACATACACTTTCTGAAAAGGGATATAAAATGGGTATTTGGGGCCATTCAGTTATTTTATTTTCCATTTTCACCTAATGTTGCTTCTATTAAAGGAATAGAGAAACTGATACAATGCAAGTGAGTAGTGTGGCAATATTTCATAAAATCAGAACTCAGATTCATTTTTCCTCCAATTCTTGAAGTTTCAGATTTATTCTAAATGCTCACAGGAAATATCTCTCTGAATTTATTCAGCACAGAAACCATGGCATCCAACATGGCTGTCTTCTTATACTGCCCACAGGTAGACCTGTGCTCTAGGCAGGAGCCTATATTTTCTTTCTTCACAGTTCTCAAGTAACTCCAATTGGTTTTATTGTCAAGTTTTTATTGCCTTCACTTCTCCAAAGTGAAACAAAACTTCTCAAGTTTTATTGCCTTCACTTTTCCCAAACAGCCCACCTTTCCCTTCTCCCTTCATTCATCTGGATATAAATATCCTGGTGCTAGTTCATTTCCCTTTACAGACATGTCTGTATCTTTTTTGTACCTAATACACCCTTGCTACATATCACTGAAAGAGCCATGTTCCACCTGTGTGAATTTAAATATTTACAATTGGGCCTGTACTAAAAGCATGGGGTGTTAATAGCTGCCTTTTTATGTCTGCATAACATGGACTAACTATTCCAAAATGTCACTCTCTAGGTCAGGGCAATCTATAATAAATTCTTTCAGGTCATAACCAAAGAAGAAATAATAAGACATTGAAGTAAAATATTTATATAACTATATTTTTAAGTATTGAAATAAACCATCCACATTTTTATCATTCATTCATTTATTTATGTTGCTCCTAAGACAAGAGTAGTCGGCAGGCTCTTGTGGTGCCCAACATTCTATTTTGAAATTTCAGTGGACTGTGAAGTTCAAAATCTGAGACTGTGCTCACACAGCCTTGGGCAAATGACAAACACCCAGCATGCTTTACATTACTCCATTTAACTCCTACTCTACATAAATAGAAAGACCAGAAATGATAGTAACCCTGAAGAGAAGAGGGCAGTCACACATGATAGTAAAGTGGGTCTCTCTTTTTGGTTGTTGTTTTTCTTCTTTTTTGGAAACAAATAACAGAGATGCCAGTTTTCCTTTCCAAGGAAGTTTTATGGTTGGCTTAGCTGAGTCTTGGGGAGGTTAAATGATTTCCCTAAGGCATCGTCTGACACACATCCACACACACCTTCTCACTGAAGAGACCTGTTCTGCATGAGTTGGAACCCAAGCACCTTCCCTCCCTGAGCCATTTGCTCTAACTACCTCACCGAGAGGCCCCCAGTGGGCAGCTTGCTACACAGCATCCCCCAAGGTCTGCTGCTCTCTTTTCTTGCCATCTGTTTCCAACAAACATCTTCTTTTACTAAGAAAACTCCAAACCAGGAGCTTTCTTTCTTTATGTGTATGTGATGTTACAAAAAGGTGATAGTGTATTCTAATAATCATCTAATTGTTGCCAGTGATTTCTTTTACTATATGATAGTATGTGCTAACCCTTGATCTGATAATCTATATTATTGGTTCTTCCAATAAAATGATGTGCATCTAACCTTAACTATTATGTTTCTGGCTAGGTACAAGAATTCTTTCAAATATTTTATATAAATTAATATCTGGATTGATATTGGTCAGGAAAAATTTAAAGATGTTATTTATAAAAGTTTGTTTCTACATGACATCTGGAGACTCTTTTTATTGGGAGACACCATGAGCTATCTTTCTTTCTCTTTGGCCCTTTGCCATTTGAGGACACACTGAGAAGACACCCATCCACAAATCAAAGAGTAGAGTCTCACCAGATAACAGTTCTGCTAACACCTTGTTCTTGGAATCAGCCTTTGAACATAGAGATACATGTTTATTTTGTAAGTTTTTCAGACTAATACTGTTCATGGAGTTTTCCAAAGTTACTGAAATGCTATCTTCAATTAAACTGCTTCAGTCTCCTATGATAACCATCACTAGTTCTTCAAGTAGTTGTGGAGGGACTGATGGTGGTAGGACTAGATCAATAAGCAACTATAGCAAACCTGTATCTCTGCAGGAAGATGGAATATGATAACTCTATAGACTGTAATCAGGAAGTGGCTCCAATGGACTGATACAAAGAAGAAACCCATTGTAGGAAACAGAAGGTCTTTAAGCATCCTATTTAGGAACTAGCAAAACTCCCCCAGCTGGAGAGACACACACATAAGCACATCAACTCAAAGCAGGAATGTAACAACAGTGCCTTTGGGCAAACCTTTGCCTTCTGTGCTGACCACAGCCTTCCGCCCCACTGCTTCCAGCTGTTACCCAAACACACACCCAAATCCACTTTCAGCTCTTTCTTCCAAGCATCCAGTGGTGCTTGGCTTCTCCAGCAAATGTCTGTGCTTGATTCTGACAGTTTTCCAATGTGTGGCAGTTCATGTTTCACCTAACGGCACCATGAGCAGCTTGCTGGGCTGGAAGGGTGCTGAATCTGAGGGTCAGTGAAGTTGAGCAAGGGCCTGGTTTGAAGGAGTCCCCTATCTTGTTGCAGGCTGAATCTTCTAAGACACAGTGGGTTTTACTGTCCCCGACATCCCTGCAGCTTCCCCAGTTCAGGTGGGTATGACATTAGACCCAACAGAAGATACTCTGGGAAAGACTGTCTCCTGGTTTCTGAACCTGCACTGTCTCTACTGCAGGGCAGGGAAAGATGTCTTGCCATGGTTTCTAAGTCACCCAGGCAGCAGCGAAATGATAGGAACTTTAAAAATTTTACTTCTTTGCATTACTTCTCAAATTTCATCTCAAAATTACAATGTTTTCTAATAGTCACCCAGTGACCATCTAACTATCTGATCCATGTCCTACCATTTGCTGATCTCACAGAGAAGTCACCAAATATCTCCCTGTCTCGTATTTTCAAGCCACACAATATGGATATATGTGGGATATATATGAGCACCCAATTCACACGTTAACACGTTCAAATGAGATCACACTTAAACATGTAAATTCTCTATGGACACATGGACAGAAATCCCTTGGGAGCTCGAATTATTTTTCATTAGTTAATTGTATTTAAGAGGAAGTGTGGTGAATTGAGCTGTACTGCTTAGCTGCCCTAGTGGTTTCTAAGACCACGTTCAATAGAGGTCAGTCTTGACCATGGGACCAGTGAAGAAGACATAGAGGTTGCGTCTGGATCATTGCTAGCCCGAGTCACTGATGAGCATGGAGCCTCAGTTTGCTCATGTATAAGATGAGGAGAATTGTAAACCTCTCTAACAGAACTTTTATGAGAGTCCTAGGAAACCTTGCATGAACATTTGGTTCAGTTTACCATTTGGGTATTTGTGTTCTTAGCATCTCTTCTAGGCTCCATCCCACAGTTACCCACCAACCAGGTGTGCCTGGCTCAGTATAAAAGGGGCTGCTTGCCCCCTTCACACTCTTTTGCTCTCCCCCTGCCCCGCCCCCCCACGCCGCCACCTCAACTCCCCTAAGTCATGTGACTGATACCTCAGGGAAGGGATGCCTCAGCATAGGCTCCACCACACCATACTGTCCCTCTACCAAACATGTCCCTGGCTTTCCTTTCCTTATTTATTAAACAGCACATACTTATACTCACAGTCAAGAAGCTCCTGTGGTTCTAATGTTTCCCCTCAACTGCATATCCTGAACCTTCATTACCATATGCGGTAGTACAAAGAGACAGTGAGGTCAGTGGGAACATTCTGAACTTCCTTCTGGGAGAGTCCTTAAAATGCGCCATCGGTGAGGAACAGACTAACCTGCCAATGCCTTGTTGAGCTCGGACATCCTAGCATTCTTAGGAAACCAATTTCGTTTAGGAATCACCCAGTCACAGGCTTTCTTTTATAACAGTGCAACCGGGACATGACAAAAACCAATCTTGACTGTAATAAATGTCAGGAGGCTGGGGGTGGGGGGCGGGTTCCGAAAACCAAACCCAACCAGTCAACCAGGGCCTGCTGAGAGTTGGTTTATGTGTGAAGCAGATTTGTCTTGGCTGACCCTGGGCTTCAGCACAGGTCTGGCGGAGTTGAGAGGTTCTCTGACCACTCCAGAACAGCAGTCTATTCTGTGTCTCAGCCTCCTACGAGGAGTCGGCGGCTCTATTAAGACTACAATTGAGCCCTGTTCCAGAGCTTCATTGTGTAGCCTGCATGAGATGATCCGTGCACTTTCCAGACTTAACAGCGATAGCATGTTGAACTCAAATGCCACGTCCTGGCTAAAACAATCAATCTTTCTGACTTCACCAGTAAACATGTTCCACTGGGGGGTCACTAATATGCTTTTATGACCTCACTGTCAGCCATGAGGGCATTACCAAGCCTGATAAAGCACCCTTCTGAGGCTTCCTTTTAATTTTATTTTTTTTTATACAATCACGGGAGACGATAACCAATAAATTTAGCTTGGTGCTTCCTTACCAGTGACTCATTTTGAAGAAGCCCTTTGGGGTTTGTCAGGCCCCAAACCTTTCAAAGACTTTGTGCAGGATATTGGAAATGATATCTACCACGGGACCGAGGTTTAAGCACGGAGCTGCTACTGTTTTCTTTGCCATTAGAGTTACAACTTGGCTAAATGTCACTTAGTCAAAATGCTGCATTCTGCGGGCCTTGCCGACAGGACCGACTGTTTGTCTTTAATAAATTCATTGACTCACAGCGGAGGTATTAGAGGGTTTGTTTGAGGAAAGGATGTGGAAGTAGGACCAGACTGCTGATGCGCAGTTTCTCATTAGGTCCGTGTGGGCTCAAAAGTGCTCAAATCCAAATTAAGCTCCGGAGTCCTTTTGGAAAACATTGCAACAGCTGTGGAACAGAAAAGGGGGAATTTAAATGAGAGTCCCAGTTAGGGATCTTAAAGGAGTATTAGTTCGAGCCCTTTTGTTGCACAAATGTACGGGTACTTTCTTTAAATCAAAACTAAGGAGTGGAGAGCGTTAATCTGTATTTTATGTGTGCTGGGGCGGGGGGGGGGGGGCAGAAGGAAGGGGCATGCGCATGCGTGGTGGGAAAAGCGAGGGAACCTTTTGTGAGGCGTGGAGGCCGATTTCGATGTGACATCTTCCTCTGTCGCTCTCCACCTTGCTGTTTCTGAGCTGAAGTTTCTCATTGAACCTGGGGCTCAATGATTCTGTTAGATGGGTCGATAAGCCTCAGGGATCCTCGCGTCCTGCAGCGTTTGGATTAAAGGTACATGCCAGCGTACCCCACCTTTGAGACATGTGCTTGGGATCTGGACCCAGGTCCTCATGCCTGTCAGGAAGCACTGTGCTAGCCGTGGCCTCAGCCGAGCTCCCAAAGATGGGCGTTTTAAGTTTGCACCTTAGTGCTTGAATTACTTCTCAGGTTTCCCTATCTGAAAGCACTGCTGCAGGGGCATTTGCAGCTACTGTTTGCAGCCACTGGGTCTTTACGGCCAGTGATTATTTTCAAGTCAAAACTCAAATTCCAAAGATGTATTTATCTAACTATGTGAAAGAATTCCTTTTCTTATTTTTCACTTTCATATTGATAAATCTTTATGGAAATTTTGGGAGTAAAGAGGAAAATGGTTGATATCCTAAAGTTTGTTATAATTCTACCATAATTACTGGTACTCTTGGATTAAAAATTTCCCTCCAACCTAGGCGTTTCTTCATAAAAGTCTTCTAGATCTGTATTAAAATTCTAAAGACTTTGGCCACAAATTTAATAATAAAGTATCATCAGAAAAGAAATTTCCCATCCAAGATTTATTGTGTTCTTTTTACTTGTTTTGTTCTACCTGTGCATGCTTCTAGAAAGTCGGACATGGTATTGGCTAAATGTACTTACAAAACATCAGTGAACACTAATGTGCTACTAAGGCTCTCTGTCACCTGACTCCAGGCTGGGTAAGGTGACAGGTACAAGGATGCTTTACCTCATAGTTTAAAATACTTGTCAGAAACATGAGCACTGATGTCACTAATGCAGGCATAAACTTAGACCTGTGGCAAAGAAAAGCATTTGAAAAGTCCAAACAAAAATCGTGACAGTGGGGGACAGGACACCTGGGATCAACAGAAGGTGTAAGTTAGTTCAAACACAAAACCAAAAACAGTGAAATCAAAGATGGATGCTCAGGTGTCATCCAATTCAAGGTTGAGAAAGAAAAAAGAATAGGGGAGAATGGTGTATCACCTCAGCAAAGAAAACAGAGACACATTATTAGCAGACGAAGACAAAAGGGCACACAAATGCATTTGGAGAAATAATTGTAGAAAACACTTTAAATCTGAGGTAAGAAATGGAGAACCAGGTCCAAGAAGTCCAAAGATCGTCAGGTAGTCTGATTTCAGCTATCCACATAAAGACACTCAGGGGGCGAGGGGTGTGGCTCGAGGTGGAGTGCTTCTTAAGCAGGCAAGAGGCTCCAGGCTCAGTCCCCAGCATGAAAGAAATAAAATGACACACCTCAATCAAATGGCCAGAAGTTAAAGGCATGGATTGTACAGAGCATCAGCAGAGTGGCCACATACAAGGAAATCATCATTAGACTGTCAGCAGGTTCCTCAGCAGAAGCTTGTAGGCCAGGGGAGAGTAGCATGACATGTTCAGTATATCTAAGGGGGAAAACATCCCATCAACTAAATACTTCTCCTAGCAGTCCCGTATTTCTGAAATGAAGGTAATGACTTTCTCAGACAAAAGAAAATCTGACAGTTTGTCACCATTTAAGTTACTTAACAAGGGAACAAAAAAAAATGACAGATGACTTCCTAATATGTTATACAAATGGCCAAAAACTGTGAAAAGTGATGAACATCTTTAGTTGACAGAGAAGTACAAACATAATCTGAAGTGAGATGTCAATTAACAGTTAGATTGACTACTACCAAAAAGACCAAAGATGAGTAATTTAGTCAGTGCTTATAATGCTTCCACTTAGAGATCTGAGACAGTGGTCTGAGAGTTCGAGCCTAGGCTTGGCTATATAGGGTTTTTTTTTTAACAAATAAATAAACAAACATAAATGTTAGCTCGAGTGTGTAGGGAGAAAGAAATTGTATGCTGTCGGTATTGTTGCAAATTAGTTTAGCAATTTTGGAAAAATGTGGAGAGTACTCAAAAGCTAAAAATAGAAGCAGCATATGGCTAGTAATTTTATTCCAGAGTATATATGCAAAAAATTGAAATGAGTTGGCTGAAGAAATTTCTGCACTCCCATGTTCACTATAGGAACCAAAATAACCAAAGTCCCTGTCAGTGGCTGGATTTAAATATATGATATTACCTATGTACAGTGAAATACGACTCAGCCTTTAAAAAGCAGGAAGTTTGGTGGCTTTCAGAGCAATGAATATAGACCTAGAGGACATTTCGAGAAATGAAGTAAGTCAAGAGCAGAGGGGCAAATGCGGCAAACAATGCCATATGTGTCGTCTGCAAGCAGCAGAGAAGATGGGTTTCCAGTGCCTGGGAGAGGGAGGCAGCATTTCAGTCAGAGAGAAGAACAGGTTTTGCTGCCTTGTGTGTGTGACCACAGTTAGCAATGATGTGCATTTCAGAATAGCCAAAGAAATCACCCGTAAAGTTCTCAGCACAAATGATTAAGTATCTGGAGTGGTAAAGTATTAGACGGACTAATTTGATCATTCCACATTGCACACATGTATCCATGAGCACCCTTGTACTCTGTTAATATGTGTTAATAATTGTCAACTAAAAACAAAGCAAAACTGTTTTTTTTTTCTTTTAAAATAATATGACTGATGAGACAGAATAACTATGTTTTCAATTTTGCTTAAATCTGAATAGCCAACTGTGGCTGAAAGCTAGGGTGTTTGGCAGCACAAACTGAGACCGGTGTTACAGATTGCTACCTGTGAGGCTTAAGATTCTAATGTGTTAATTCTTTAAAACCAGTTTGGTGTGACAAGAATAGGAAAGGCTATATTAGAGCAGACTTTCCTGCCAAGCACATGGATAATTATGGCATTGGGCCATGTTGCACAAACTAGGAGAGGCCCAGTACTCATGAGATGGTAGAAAGAGAAAACTGAGTCCGAGAACCTCTGCCCCTGCCCCCTGGCCCCTGAGTGTACACCCATTTCTCGAGGTGACTGGCCGAGCCTGAGAAGGGGCAAAGAGATGAATTGGAGAGGTCAGAACATGGACAAGACAGACACTCATCATTGATCAGAGACTCATGTCTTAGAACAGTAGACAAATCTATTGGCAATGTTAGAATTTAATTTTAGCTGGAGGCTTTTGGGGACTTTGGGGGAAAATCGCTGAAGTGGTAATGTAGCAACATGTATAGAATGTCACTGGAGAGAAAACTCCACAACAGCCAGAAACAGCCCGAACTGGTGGTATTCAAAGGCTGAGCCAAGTTGGTCTGTACCAACATTTCCTGAGAACAGGGCACATACCATAACCCTATGAAATAGCATGTCGTAGCCCACAATTAGTCATTGTTTGCTAGTTGCTAACTAACTCGTTAGTGTTAGCAAACAGAACGGACAACTTTGTGATGGTTTCCTATTCCAAGTAAGGCTTTGTATTAACTTTATCAGGAGAACTTAAAGAAGTGAAACAGTGTTTTAGCTACAGAAAGCTTTGACAAGTCCTGCATGCAACCTACATTCTAGCTCCACTAGTATTTTATGCCCCTATCCCTAAACAAAATCTGTGTCCTGAAGTCAGTACTTCCTCAGAGACCAAGAGAAACAAATACCAAAATCTCTAAATACTATATTGAGATATTTGTTCAGTCGGTACATATGGCCACGAGGCAGTTTGTTTCTCTCTCTCTCTCCCTCTTCCTCTCTCTCCCCCTTTCTCTCTGTGTCTGTCTGTCTCTCTGTGCATGTGACTATGTTCATGTATGTATAAGGGTACACATGTGCATGAAGGTGTGTATGCACATAAAGGGAGTAGATATTAACCCCAGTGTTGTCCAACTTTGGCATTTGAGAAGGTAGGCTTCTTGGTCAATGGAACAGTAGGAACCTGCTTGTCTTCAATTGTCTCCCAAATGCTGGGATTATAAGCACATGCCAACACACCTAGCATTTAAGGAGGGACCTGGGGATTGAACTCAGATCCCCATGCCTACAGTTTTACTCAACTATCTCCCAGTGGTAGTGAAGTAGTTCTTGGCTGTTTTGTGCTCCGATTTCTTTGATCTCTCTTTATGAGATTTAGGGAAACTGAATCCCATTTCCTGATCTGTTTGTTCTTCAGATTTGCTTTCCACTCGTCCTAAACACTCACACATGTGATACTTTTGTTGGGTTTTTATCTACCTGATCTCTCTGTATGTACACATCTGGAGTTTGAGCCAGGCTTACATCTGAATGAACCAAACTGAATTCAGATGAAGCATCATAGACACTGTTGGTATTCTTGTAGTTCAGCTGAACCATGAGCACTGGCTCCTTACTTCTTTTATGGTAGAGGAGCAGTCTTGGGGTATGTTCCTTCTTCAAAAAACTCTATAGTTACTTCAGAAGCATAAAATTCTAGCTGCCTAATGGAAAAGTCCATCAACTTTGAGGACATAGTCATCATTGGCTGACTATTAGTTAATTACTGTTCTCTGTACAGTACTGATAATTACTGTTCCTCTGTAATTCTGCTATTCCAAACCCCTTCTAGTTTGCTTCTTGTGTAACTCTCCAATCTGATTTGAGATCCAGGCTGAAGATCTCTGATTGACAGCTACATTCAATAACTACCGATCCAGCACAGACAGAATTCCCTTCCTTCTTTCTTTTCCTCCTTTCCCCAATACAGAGACTGATTCAGATGCTTGCAGGCAGCTCATTACTCAAGCACTCATTCCTGATACACATACTTTGTACTCAGCATCTGGTTATTCATCTCTGTTGGCCATTCTGCACTGCAGAAAATGAGGGTTGGCTCGATTTCCTATGACAATGCCACCCTATTTCATAATAAGAGTTAGCTAGAAAAGAAACACTTTAACAATGTTGCTAGCCAATCGCACCTAATGCAAAGTTCTCCACAAGTAGTCTTGTGCACATTTTCAATTGTAATGCTATGGAAATAGAACAAAATCAGTTAGTGTCTGGAAACAATCTGCAAGATGATAACAGAGGATTGAACATGGCTGCTTTTGAAGTATTCAGATTTTAAGGTTCTCCGGCAACAATGGCAAATGGGAGATCTGCCAGGTCATTTATTTTAAATTTGCTTGCTTACAACTCAGCCTTACATGTTCTCAGATTGAGAAGTCATTAGTCATCTGAGATAGCAGAAATGATCAGGCATCTCCTCCACCCTGGTCAGTGCTTCCTTGGGTTTGCTTTGTAGCACCTGCTGTGAAGAGGAACATTTGATCCCAGTGATTCTGGCTGCTAGCCTCCTTGCCTACTGAAGGGAAGATTTCCATTAGAGAATCTTAAATTTGGAGTTTGAGAGTTGGATGCACCAAGTGTGCAAGGAATGAATGTCACTCAGATGCAGACCCTGAAAGTAACTCTTATTTCTGCTCTTCTTTCCTGGACAGTTGACACTGCTTAAATTCTTCAGAGATTTTGTGTTTAAAATGTCAAATATTTTGTTATCATTGTTGTTATGCTCAGACACACACACATCAGAGAGAGAGGGGGGAGGGGGAAGAGAAAGAGGGAGAAGGACTAGTTGGTGGAGGGGGAAGGAGAGGGAGAGAGAGGGGGATGTATATGAGGAGTTACCTATATGGGACTAGGAGCATCCAGGACAGAAGACCACTTCTGGGAGCCAGTTCTTTCCTTCTTCCTTTACTTGAATTGTGTGGACTGAATTCAGCATCTGCCAGGTTTGTTCAGCAAGTACCTTCACTTACTACATTCTATCACTGGCCTTTAGAGACATCTTATGATTATTTTTCTGTTTCAGATTATTTAGGTGAATTAATAATATAGAATCATTTTTTGTTCTTTATTTACATACTCAAAAACAAGGGTGGGACAGAAATTCTGGAATGTTGTCAATTTCTCCAGTGTAAAGCTGGTAATATCAACTGGTATTATGACAGCCCAAAGCTGTTAGGGTAAAAGGCAGACATTTCCAGTAGTAGCTTGGTAAATCACCTCTTGATACAGGTACAACAAGCAAGAGATAGAGACGATATTCTTCTATACATTAAAATGTGTGTTTCAATACTTCAGCTTTCCTTTTCTTACTTTCCTAATCAGCTCACACCCTATCCCAGCATTCACCTAGTGATCATGGTTTTTCCATGCTGGTTGACAGTTAATAATTTTCTAAGGTTCCTTACCCGTGGTGTGATGTTTAGCATTAATTGTCAACTTGATGGATTCTAGACTTTCATGGGAGATAGGCCTCTGGGCACAGTAGAGTGGGCTTATTTAAAGTAGGGTAAGCCTCTGAGAAGAGCTGTGAGGGACTATCTTGCTTTGGTTAATTGATATAGAAAGACCCATTTTAATTGTAGGCAGGACCATTCCTTGGGCAAAATTTCTGGACTGTAAAACATGGAGCTGAGCTCTAGCTTTCATTTTTGTTTTCACTTTGGGAAATATGATATAATTACATCATTTCTTATTTCTCCTCTCCCTTTCTTTACTCAAAACTTTTTAATTTACACTCCTCCTTTTGTACTCTTTCAAATTCATGGCTTTTTGAAAATTAATTGTTGTTACATATTCATGTGTATATGTATAAAATACATATTTCTAAGTACAATCTGCTCATTCTGTATAATATTATAATATATTATAAACATGGCCATTGATATTGTCCTTGTTTAGTTCATGTTTAGAGAGTCCTGTTGCTGAGACTTTTTAGGTGCAGATTCCGATGTCACTAGGAGAGTCACTGATCCTCTGGCACTTAAAATCCTTCTACCTCTCTATGAGTATGTTTCCTGATCCTTAGATGCGGAAGTAGTTTGTAGATATGTCCATTGTAACCAGACTCTACAACTCTTCATTTTGGTTGGCTGTGGTTTTCTGTAATGATCTCTGTCTATTGTAAAAAGAAATTACCTTTATGAGGGGTGAGGACTACCTTTTATCTCTGGATAGAAGGACCAATGCCTAGAATGCAGTTAGGGATTCTGTGGTTTAGTAATGGTTGTAGGCCTTCCTCAAAGATCTATGACTTCACCAACTCCAAGTACATTCTAGTACTTGGTTTCTCGTATCAGGCATAGTTTCCTGATTGTTGAGAGCTTCTAAAGGCAAATTAGGGATCTGTTGACTATATCCAAGGGATTCATGCCTCTACTGTTCCACTGTGATGACTGCTCCATGCTGCTGGTTGTTAGTGTGGTTCTCAGGTGTCAAAACTGGTCAGGAGTGTTGGTTACTTCTCTCTTTTGGATAATTTCACAGTGCTTTCTGGTGCCATGAAAATTTGCACAAATATTTGTCTTCCTGATTTCTTCTTTTTTATTGTGGGTGTGATGTGTACATGTAAATCTTGCTGCCCCAACTTCTCTTCCACGATGGACATACCTTGAACTGTGAGATCCTCAAAATCCCCAAACACCAAAAACCAAAAAATCTAAAACCAAACCCCAGAACACCAAAACCAAATCAACCAATCAAACAAACAAAAAATCCCTATCTTCCTTTAGTTAGTTTTCTCACAGAGTTTCATACACAAGGACTGAAGGGAAAGTAAGACACGGACATAGTTTCTAGAACATTCTAAAATGGCTGGGATTCAGTGACAGCAGCTCTTGTGGCAGGGAGTATGCCTCTGACAATGTAAAGTGATTTCATCCAATCTCTATCATTAGAACATGAGGAGGCTACATAATTTCACCGAATCTCTATTTTTTCTTCTAAATAACTAGACTAAAATCTCTAAAAGAAAATAAAACATTATTGGTCTTCTTTTTCCTTTATTACTACAGCCTCCAAATACAAGGTAATGCCTATTATACATTATATGGTAGGTGGTCACTGAATATTGGTGAGTAGATGCAAGATTGGTAGAATTCATACCTCTTTCAGCCTAGAGTCATTTTGAAGTAGATTTCCTTAGTGAGCAGATATTAAAAACAAAAAGGCAGTCTGGCATCAAGGAGACACTGGATTTTTTCAAACAGATCCGTAATATCATATGGGTCACTTGACTACTGGGTCTCAGTTTTTTTTCTTTTGTTTGTTTGATTTTGTTTTTATAGGAATGTAAAAACAGAGAGTCAGAGGTAACTGTCTTGCTAATTAATTTGACCATGATTTTTATTCAAGAACAAGTTATCACAAAGGAGATTTGTTCAACTCTAAGACAAGGGATAGACTTTAAAAAGATTTAATGATGAGGACTCTAAATTATTTTATTTTTTTAAAAATATTTTTCATAAAATGATCATGCTGTGTAGCCCAGGCTAGTTGCAAACCTGTGATCTTCCAACTGCAGTCTTTCTACTGTGGCTTCTACAGTTATTTTAAGATTTGAATGGTAGTATAGCTTCATTGTTAAGTTGCCAAGAGATTTAAAAGCACTATGGAATCAGACAAAACAACATGAATCTGTTTTTATTTTATCTTTTTATTTGTTTTTTTTTTTAAAGAAAGACTTAACTAAGCTGTGAAAACCTACCCAGAATGTGGATGAGATCATTTCATAGGCTAAGATTCTGTACTAGATTAAAAAAAAATGGTGGTGTGAGGAGAGAAAGCTAACTGAGCACCAACATTTCTCATTTCCTTTTCCTTAGTGTGAGCAGCTCCTCATGCTTTTGTCATCACAATATCTCTTCTTGATGAGCTCTATTCTCAAATTATGGACCAGGATAACCTCTGATCTCCTTAAGTTTCTTAGGTGTTTTGTCCCGGCAATGAAACAAAGCAACTGACACATGTGTACTCATTCCATGCACTCTGTACAGCATCTGTGAAAATGTGTTTGCTTAGTTTTTCTGCAATTCCTTAACACATTCCTGAATTTGAGAATAGGATGAGATCACAACTTGAGGAGAGAAGGCATGTCTGAAATGTCAAAGAAGATCACTTAGATTCAGTACTGTTACTCATTTCACCTTTAATCCTCTGAATTTTATATCTGTCTCAATAGGTAGCATGAGTCATCTGTTTGGCCCTGTTATTAACATGTACATGTGTTTCACAGTTAGATGAAATAGGTAAGGTAGAATCACAACATGGGTTGATTATATATTAGTTCAGAAGTGGAGTCTATTTCACGTCTGTTAATGTGAATGACATTATTTTTCTCTGAAACAAGAAATCTCTGCGTCCTAAGATGGCAGTGAATGTCACAGTTAAAAACAATAATCTCACATCCAAAGATCTGGGTATGAAATCTGCTAACCACTCATACTCAATCTTAAACAATAACAAAACGTCTGCAATCCTCAGTGCATTCATGAACAACCCTTGATTAAAACATTCTGTTCCATACAGATACTTTAAGAGTAAAGAAGAGCTGCATGGTGGTGATACATTTCTTTAATCCCAAGCACCTGGAAGACAGAGGCAGGTGGATCCCTGAGTTTTGAAGCCAGCCTGGTCTACAGAGTGAGTTTCAGGACAGCCAGGGCCGCACCAAGACACCATGTCTTGAAAAATAAAACAAAACAAAGAGGGGAGATGGAGTTTCTGGAAACCACAAAGCTGTCTAGATTAAGACAATTGTTTAACAAAGAATATTATTGTTTAAGTGCAGTCACTACTACTGTTCTATTGCTATTAGTTGCATGTTAAACCCCACAGGAAGAAGGGAAGTAATGGCTGATGAGGCAAATCATTACAGGGTCTAGTCCAGTGTATAAGAACACCTGCTTATAAAAAGAATGACCACCAGCCCTATGTCATGTGCATCTATGTATTTCAGACACATAACATACACACACACACATACACCCACACACAGACACACACACACAGACACACACACATACACAGAGTGACAAAAGAGAAAAAAAGCTAGTAAAAAAAGAATCATAAAATATATATAAAACTAGTCACAAGACAAGGGAAACTTGTGAAAATTCCTGAGAACCTATACTTACCCTGACCAACAAGATGTTATTTTCAATAAATATATATAAACACACACATATAAGTTCAAGTATATATTAATATTTACATATAATTTAAATATAAATAAATTTATATGTATATACTTAGTGAAAATACACATATATACATGTATACAATATGTATATAATATGTATACATATATATGCATGTGTATATATTTGGTTATGTATTTATGTATATACCCTTTTTCAGAAGAAACCTTGGGGATATCCTTTGATTTATTGGCCTGTTGCATTCCAGAAGTGAGCTGATTTTTCTAACTTTCAGAGGTCTCATCTTTCAGAGGTTGTCCCATAGCTTTATATTTGCACTTCTTTCCGTTTTGAAGAGCAAGGACGGTGAGCCTTGGCATTTGATTCTGTGTTGGAGTTTTCTTACTCTGTACTATTTCAAATTTAAGATTCTGAAGATGAAAAATACCTATGTATTATTAAACTAACATATTTTTAACTTGGGCTTTAGCAGCTTTTAGTGACTAGTGGGGATCTACTTTTTAGAGCATCACTGTGTCATTGGGTGGGGGGAATGTCCATGAAATCCTTGGGTGGTTTTTATGTGCAGCTCAGGGCCTTGTCAGCAATTCCAAACCATGTGTCTCATTTGTGCCTTTTGTTTCCCAGTGGTATTAAGACTGCCCACTCTTAGTAGAGTGAGGATTACAGTGTTATTGGTTATAAAGCCGTTAAGCTCTCTTTTTAGGTGTCTTTCACATCTTGATCTCTTTAAGCTAACCAAGCTCTCTGCTTGACTAAATCTTGGTCAAGATTTAGATGAACAACTGTGAGAGAGTGAACAGTTTGACAATATTATATGCCTCTCTTGGTTGCCTATTTTCTACTACCCAACCCCAATTTCAAGTGAAATAGTGAAATAGTGAACATTTCAATCAGCAAATGTGTCAGGCTACACTCTACACCTGTTCTTCCTTTTATTTCTTAACTTTATTTGAAAATGAACAAGTATGGCAAATATAATTAAATAATCTGACGACAGTGAGAGCCAATGATAGCTATTGAGAGATATGCTAGATATGAGGAGAGAACCTGCCATAAGTGAGGGCAGTTATGTAAATAAATGGCTTATATAAGCCATATGTTGGTGACTGGGAAGTTCAGTGGTAGAATGGCGAGGATGCTTTGAATGCTCACAGAGCTCTCGTGCTGGGCACACAAGCGGGGACATCACTATGCATTTGGAGTTGACTCACCCACATCAAGGATTGGCTAATGCATGGATCAAGAGTATCTATTACAAGGTCCTGCATTTTAATTGTAATCTAGTCTCATCACCTACAATCCTCCAATCAACAGTAGAATGGTTTCTTTATGTACAGTCTTCCAATTTCATGGCAGATCTTTCCTTCTTAGAAACAACTAGTGACTTCATTTGTCACCTGAATAGAAGTAATATCCTTTACTCGATGGCTTGATTTCCTCTAAACCTAGTTAGTGCTTCTTCATCTCATGTCTATAACTCTGTCTGGAAGAGATTCTGAATATTTATACTTCTAATCTGTTCTCATTTTTACCTCTTATTTTATAAGTGATTCATTCTATGCTCTACTGTTTATTTTTATTTATTTATTTATTTATTATTATTAAAATTTATTGCTTTCATGTAATTTCTACTAATCTGGTTAATTTGTTAACTCACCATCCTCTAATTAGTCTGTTATTTTTAGAAGCCTTTCATTCATTTATTCAGTATTTAATATTTTTCAGACAGTATCTTGGAGGTGAAAAGGCACATAGATTGACAGGTAGATAGATAAAATTGATATGTAGATACACAGAAAGATAGACGGTGGACAGATAAACAAGCACTTATCAATTCTAACATCCTGAAATGGTTTACTGTTTATTATAGGAATGTTCCCAATGCAATACAGCTTTACAATTAGAACTTTTGGTTTGGTAGAGCAACATCAAGACTGGTGCTCTGTGCCTAAGAAGCAGTCCCATCCAACAGGTGTTTCAATGTCAATGCAATCACTAAATGTAATTCTTACTAAGACTATCCACTCCTACAACTCACTCGGAAAAGCATAAATCAACTCCAAGGTACCAAAGATTCCTCAATTATTCTTTTCTTTTTCTACCATGAAGAGAAGCCTTTGGGGGCAGGCTTTCAAAGCCCACTGAAATCATGATTTTGTGTGTGTGTGTGTTTACTAAGTTTGTTTGTTGAATGGACTTATGATGAGTCAGCAAGAGAGCATTCTTTTCTAACCCAAAGCCTAAGCCTAGCAGCTTCCGTGTGATTGGATCTAATGAAAAATTTAATATCTCCCACTTCCTTCTTCTATTGCCTTTTTGTTTGGGTTTCATGGGAATCTAATTCTGAGTGTTTGTACTGGGCTGGTGCTTTCCCTTTTCTAGCCCTTGATTAAGTAATGGTTCAGTCAGTGAATGGAGTCAGGGTGTGTGTGTGTGTGTGTGTGTGTGTGTGTGTGTGTGTATGTGTGTGTGTATGTGTGTATACACTTTGCATGAATGCAGGTGTGTGTGCTGGATGTGCACACCTGCATGTATGTGTGTGCATGTTCTCTGTATACATATCAACACTGAGAGACAGCATGGAGACCAGTTACATCATGCTTTAAATATTTAATCTTGGGACTTGTAGTCTAACTGAAATAAAATGTGTGCACATAATCGGGTGTGTACACATCCATGCGTGTGCGTGCGCCCGCACGCACGCTCGCACACACATACACACAAACACACACAATAGCAAACTAGTGAGCTGAAGACATGCCTCCATGGTGAAAATAACCTGACTGCTGCTCTTCCAGAGGGCTTGGGTTTGATTACCATAATATACACAGTGACTTAACCAGCACTTGGAACTCCTGTTCCAGGGAATCCAACAGCATCTGCAGGCATCAGGCACTAACATGGTACACAGATAAACACACAGGCAAAATATTCACACTCATATAATAAAAATAATTAAATTTTACAATAAATTAAAATGGATTAATTTATTAAATTAATTAAGTTAAATTAAAATAAAATATTATCTTGAAATTTGAACCTCAAGATTAGAGACAATAATCCATGTTCACATATCACTAGTCCATTTTACTCTCCCATTTTCACAGCTAACTAAAATTTTAAGTAAGTATCCTTACTTTGGCTATGGAACTTGGTAATAAAATAATAAGTTCACCAGTAGGACTAGATTCTATAACCCAGACTCTTATATTTATTTACCACCATAAAGCTTGCTTGAAGTATTAATAACCATAGAAAGCTAGGAATGTGACTGAATTAAATAATTTGCTTCTCTTCTTTGTATTCGGAGAAGAAGACATTTATACTTGCCAAGTGTCAGTAAAATAACATACTGGTTCAATTATTACTTGGAACGTTTGAAATGACTGTGGGGAATTTAAATATTGCCATATAGTTTTGTTCAACAATTTCAAAAGTCCATCTGAGCAGGTTGTTCTGAAATGTGAAAACTTTTCCTTAAGTGTGACTCCATTTAAACCCTTTGTTCTTTGGCAATCTTGACTCAGTCCTATCTCTGTCTTCCTCCATTACCTGCAACTGTTACAGTTGAAGAATCTTTTAATAATTTTTGTATTTCAACAATGTAACAAGTTTAGCTAAATTCTGCCATCTGTCTTAGGCTATTTTCCTTCACAACCCTTGGAGACTTGTGCCTATGAGTTTTGGTTGGGGAGAGCACTATTACCACACTGTAAGGACCGTCGATATGCATGGTCTCTCCAACAGTATTGTTATTTAATTTCTTGATGGTGGTCTTTATCACTGGAGTAAGTTAAGGGAGAAATATTGAGAGCAAAGAGGAGCAGTACAATGGAGAAGAAAGGCATTACAAGAACATAAGAGGGAAACAGAAGGTGGAGAACCAACCCAAGCAAAATATCTATGAAAACCTTCTGAGTGTAAAAATTTAAAATATATATATATTTCTAATATAAATATTGTTGAGGTAGCTATTGATTCCAGGGTGACAAGAGGCTGTGCCTACAGTTATTCTTGGACAATTTTACAGGACGTTCTGAGTAGCTACTTCCTGAACACTTGATGGCATTTAAAACTTCTTTTATTTTTATTTTAAATCAGTCAAACAAAATAATCAAGAAAAAATGAGCCCAAATCGACACTTTTCACATAGCTGGCCAGAAGGGTGTTAGTTGTTTTAGTTGTGAAGGGAGCTGGTGATGACATCCGTCATTCTGGGTACAGGATGATTAGGAAGTTAAAAATATAATACTGTATGATGTTCTTTGGCTTGGTAAAATGGGAATAAGATATTATATCGGAATACTCTTCCTTCTGTTTGATCACACATTTTATTGAAGGCACAGGCAAGTCTTCCAGCATGAGATATTTTGAGTTGTATTGGTGAGAACATCGGAGAGATGATTGGGCAGAGGGAGCGAGCCAGCGGCAGCAGGGGGAGAGGATGAGTGATGGATCTTTGCCGTCGCTAACGTTCACAAATCTATCATTCGAGATGCACAAATTAAAATTATTCACCAAGCAAGAATGGCATTGAATTGTACCTTATAAAATTCCCAGAGTAAGTAGGGAAATGCCTGGCTGATATATCTGTGCAGTAAGACACATATAATCATGCCACCATCAATAACAGCCCTCACACTTTATGAACTCTGGTCTTTTTGAGGAGGCCATGAATAACCAGAACGCACAGCCTCTTGCCAAATGCACAGCAATGGATTGCATTCTGTGTTCGCCACCATCTGACTCCATCTGAAGCAATTAAAAGATCCATTTAACACGTTTCAGTTTTGTTAACGTTACTGCCCGATTGCACAACAGAACCATTTTGCATATTTAGTGAGTTCAAAATGTTCACCACTTAAATCACTACCTGCCCATACTTTTCAAGCCTTGCCTCATCTTTTATTTTAATGTGACTAACTCAACGTGTGATCTAGAACCAATTATTTATTGAGTCAATCCTGAATGCAAAGCAGTCAGTTAAAGAGTTATACACTTGATTTTTATTTATTGTTTATGGTAAGTTGATGAGCTTTGCATGTAAAAAGCCATTCTTTGAGTCATTCATACATGTATATAATGTTTCCTGATCTTTAATTTTGGTATTAAATATTAAGCTAATGTAAAAGTACTGGGTTTCACCATAGCACTTTCATACATGTGTGAAAATACATTATACTTCATTTTGATTCATACCATTTTTACCTACCCTCCCTGCCTTTGCCTCATTCTGGTTGGTCTTTTCTTTCTTTCAAATAGTTCTTATATCTACTTTCATATTACATGTAACCTTTTACTCTACTTTTCACTCACTCATTACTATTTTAAGCAAAATAAACTAGTCTCAGTGTCAAAGGTTAGAATGTGCTCTGTTTGTTGGAGCCACAAACTCTTATTGTCTCTTGGTCACTTGGCACCTCATAGCAGGGCTTCAGATTCTATCACTCAAAGGAAACTTATTGTTGACAGTCATTGATGACATACTTCATGACACCAAACTGAGCAGACAACTCATCTGTTTTAAATGCTGTAGAAAGGCATCCCATATCTACCATATTTCTTTCTTCTCTCTTGAAAAGAGTTATTTTTAATCATGTGTGTGCTCATGGGTGGGTGTGTGCATGTGATTAACTACCGAGACCAGAGGCATCAGGTCCTCCAAAGCTGAATTACAGGTGGTTGTGAGTCACCTGATGTGGGTGCTGGTAACTGGCTTGGTTCTCACCAAAAATAATGCTGGATCTTGACTGCTAAGACCACTCTCCAGCCACCATTCTTTCCTTCTTAACACATTTTCTTTGGTGTTTTTCATCCTGTTTCAACAAACTGATAGTAATCACCAACATATTCTCCTTTCTCCAATCTGGTAAGATTCTGATAAGGTTAATCCCTGCTTTCTCCATTCCTGTATCCTTGTTTAGAATCACCTAGTCTACACAAAAAAATGTCTATGTGATCTACCAAGATAGAACAACTCCCATCTCCATCCTCTTCCACAAGACAGATTCATGGTTGTTTCTACCCATGAATCTTTTAACATGCTTTTACTCAAAGGCCTCAGTTTATGAAATCCTTATTTACTGATTTTTGAATAAGATACCTAAGGCCATGTGTATTTTTGTGTGTTCCCAAACTCTCTAAATAAGTCTTCCATTGTATCTGCCTCTTTTCCTTTGCTCTATGCCTTCTTGACTCTCCTACTCACTCTATTCATTTCAGGCACATGCCCCTGCCTGGAAAAAATGCTTCTCCTTATTCATAGAATTGTATTCACTATTCAGGGCTCAGAACTTCTGTCCTCCTCAAAGAAGCTCATCCTGCTCATCTCCATCTTCCTAATAGGCCAAATATTTTAGTGAGAAGTGTTCACACAACATCTCATATTGTAATTGCTGATTAATCTGTGGCTCACTTGGAAGATTCCAGGTCATGTTCCACATAGGGTTATTGGTAGATTTTTCATGAGTAATACAAGGCTGAACATTAATGTGTCACGTGCACATTAATAGTTGTTGAATGACTGAAAAATTAAAGGATAGTTAAACAGGACTTGTCTCCCTGAATTTTGGGGTTATTCTACAATCTACCACCTTTAGGATAAAGTTAATAGGATGCTGCTCTTTAATATTCAAACTTTATCCTAGAGCCTCTTTGGTAAAAGAACTGAGCAACATTTATAGGCCTCTGGCTATTTATATTTTATACATTAAGTATTCCACAATAGGGGTTATACATCTATAATGTTCTATACCAGTTTTAAGTCAACTAAGTTCTGGACAAAACCAAATTTTATTTGTTGATGTTATTTTTTCCTTCAGAATTTTATATCTCCTCTAATTCTTTGTACCATTTTTTTTCTTTTAAGAGACTCACAAAATCAGTATTGATAACTGCCATTTTCTCTTATTGTCCTAATAAACCATAGAGCTTAAGTCTTCCCATGTGATTCTCTACTTTATTCTTGGGTGATGAATGGTTGTGCATTGTTTATGGAAAAACCAGTCATGGTCTTCACATTATGAAACAGCTCTGCTTGATCTCTTCTGAGCCCCCCGGAATCTGTCTGTGCAATTTTTCCTTTTGCCAGTCTTAGGAAGGAACTCAGGGGACTTCCTCAGTACTTGGTGACATTTTGCCTTTTATGCAGTATGTGTTAAAGAGAAGGCACTCTTTAAGGGAAAGGAGAATGAGCACTTGTCAGACAGAGAAATGTGTGCCAAGACAAATGAATATGTTGTCACAGAAGTGGAGAAAGAGCTAGAACACAGTGTGTGGAGAGCACTGGCCTTGTCCAACACACAATCTTAATACTCGTGGGGGATACCAGTTAACACACGGCTTATTTGGGTTTGTAATATTTGCATCCTAAAATAATTACAGAAGTGTGTTGAGGAAGCAAAGTAAGAAGTAATAGAGAGTATAGGATTTTCATAGATGCAGTAGAGAATATAGGATTCTTTTCCTACTGAGTTTGTATGAGACCATACAGTCTTCTTAGTTCTTTGGGATTTTAATTATCTTCAGATGGTTTAATACTCAGACCTTTGCCAGGTGTTTCTTGGCATGAAGCATGCTTCATCTTCAATATTGCTTCTTTCCTACCTTATGTCCTTCAAACACCCTGAAGACAGTGAACTGGATTGATGCAAACTCAAGTCTGAACTAGTTGTAAACAACACATTTCTACACACCCAGGAGTCAGTACTGGTTCAAGTTCAGGGTCTTCCCAGGACAGGAACATTTGCTGATGTGACTATAACATCTCTCATAGACTCGGCATGTTTGGCCCACACCTCTAAGGTAACTAACAATTGGCTTAGAACAACTTTGTCTTGAACCAAATGTGACTTGCCAGATCACCACTGGGAGTTTGCAATGCAGTTTATTTCATATTAGATGTGGTAAGCTGTGGACATCACTGGAAATTTACCTGTTGATATCAAGTAGTAAAAGATGACACTGCTTATATCATTAAGTAAACGGAGATAAAACCATAGCTTTCATTCCATTACTTGGTTGTAATATTTTTACTTCCTCATTTTATCAAGTCTCACTTCCCCTCTCTCTCTATCTCCATCTTCCTTCATTTATGAAATACAAGGATATTTAGCAATTAAGCTGCTGAAAATTTTGCATTTTTAGAAAAGATGGTCTAGAGAAGAAATTACTAAGGTAAATATCAGGAGAGATAACAGACATATCAGAGATACTCGGTCCTCTGATCAGTGGGGGTGATCTTGACTTAGTTCCTTCACAGGGGATCATCACCCTGATGAACACCCACATTTTCATAAGCCACGGGAGACGATGTCTTGATCAAACCTCTTCCAAGTCTCCCTTTCTCCCTATTCAGTAGTTTTTTCCATGTACATCATCAGAGGGCAGGTTAGCAACCTTTAAGACTGCTAAAAGGTCCGTCAACATCATTGTGTAGACTTGGGGTTAGCTCATTAGATGTTTCTGGTCAAGTTGCTGCATCTCTTTGGACTTTGTTATCACCCATGTAAAGTGGTGAGCTTGGCCTGTGTACTTGCGCCGTGAGTAGTGTTGCAGACCGGAATGATCAAAAACATATTTGTGTTCATGATGCTTCTCCTACCTCCTCTAAAGGGCTCTATTCACACTTTGGGAATTCTCCCCAGTTTTTGGATAAGGACCTCGGGACTCTCTTCATTTCCTTCAGTCTGAGACACTCAAGGTCCCTGGTGGGGAGCTGGGGATGTTTAATATAGTTCACTAATTGCTCACTGTGTTTACACAAGAGGATGCCTTCCTACATATTTTCCAACAATTCCAAACAGTGGAAGCTATCATTTTTGTTACACAGTTGCAGCTTATCATATGCCGTCTACAAGCATGAGGCACAGATGAATGTTAGTCCTCTTATGCCAAGAACGAGCCAATAAACACAGGAGTGCATCTTGTCTGAGTCCCAGCCTGTCTACACAGCAGAGCCTTGTTTCCTGCTATTGATTCGAAGGAAAGTAAATTACTGCTTTGAATTCTCTTTTCAAACTCTACAAATTCCAACTAAACAACACACCAGAATCCTGACAATCAAATTACAAAACTACATGGAGAAAGCCAGATTGGTGGCTTTTGAACAGAATTATCTCATTTATGTCTTTCTACCCTTTCCCCCTGACTTATTTGTATTCTTAGGGGTTAAAAATATCTTGTGTAGGTCTGGTGTTGCTCAGGAGCTTTTTAATTTTTGTCTCGAATTAGTCCCTGCCTTCCAAGGGATTCAGCATCTGGTCACTAGGCAGTAAGCAAACTTCTTTTTACAGGAGCAAGAATTGGGAGTTTCACCTGTCCATTATGGAAACTTACTTGGCAGAGCCAAGTATGTTTCAGTGGTCCCAGGATTTGAGCAAAGGTAGAGTCACTTTCAGTTTGCAAAGTCTGAAGATGACTTTAGTCATTGCATTCCCCTGTAGGGGTAGCTGGGAACCGGAAAGTAAAGGGTGAGAGCAAGTACAAGCATGTTAATTTTCCAAATTTCAAAGCTGGGCCATGGTGACTGTGGAGGCCAATAAGGACCATTATTCACAGAGCTGCCCCATGAAGTCAATTGCCCCTGCGGTGCCTGTTCTTGGAGAGATCATTTAAAATCCTCTACAAATTCTTACCCATCTCATCACCTTGTAATTTATACTTCTATCATGTGAGGGTATGGATATTGGTGCACATGCATGTGTGAATACTTGTGCATATTGAGGCCAGATGTCAGCAGCTGGCATCTTCTGCTGCTTTTCACCTTAGATTTTGAGTCAGGGTCTCTCACTGAACCTGGAGTTCAGCGACAACACCAATTAGGATAGGCCAGATGGCTGAGAAAGCTTTAGAAATCTTTCTATGATGCCTCAGTCCTGAGATTGCAGGTACCTGTTGCTACATCTGATTTTTTACTTGGGTGCTGAAGTTTAAAATCAGGTCCCATGTGTGCGTGACAAGCAGTTTACCTAAGCCATTTTCTTAGTCCATATTGTGCCCCTATTTTAAGGAAGTGGAGCATGAAATATGGAGAGTCCATCATGCCAAACCATAAAGGTTTGATTAATATCTGAGCTTCTGTGATGTAGAAAATTTAATTCCAATTAGGGGTATCTATTCCACCTTTGACCCATTCATTCCTGAATAAAAGACAGAGAGACAGACAGACAGACACACACACACACAGAGCGGGGAGGGAGAGAGCTTTTATATTTACAATAAACTTTAAACAAAACAAGAGCTGGGTGGTTGCTTACTCTTCATGTTATTAGAATCTATTTTTCTATCAATAACCATGAGTAATTACTTATTATTTATGATTTTTTTCATCTGGGCTGCTCTTAATGCGAGGGACATGTTTTTATGGCTCCTCTAACCTATGGTGGCTTCTTCTTCCTCCTCCTGCACTTTCTTCTCCTGGTTCTTCTCTGATCCCATACCTACACCTAATCCCTACCTATGTCTGTTCTGTTCATCTATTGGCTGTTGGCATCTTTATTTACCAATCAGAATTAATTTGGGGGCAAGGTCTATGTGAGGATTCTTCCATCTCTGGGACAACTAGGACCTGGTGGCTTGAACTTAGCATTACAATAGATAACAAAAGACCAAAACTCAACATCTCTGCATCCTTTTGATGTACTTCATGTCTCCAACATACACCTGATTTTACCAATAATATCTGCTAAACCTGAGATATTTTCTCTGAGAAATAAAGGACTTATTAAATAGTGGTCCATAGAATAAATAAAATGGAAAATGAGAATGGGCTGGGTTTTCTGAAATGTGTTGTTAACATGAAATAAAAGCACTGCACAAGCCTATGATGGTTTAATTGTGCAAAACAAGCAGGCAGCCAGATCTCTATCTGATATGAAAGCCAAGTTGGCTGAGTGGACATCACAGGAAGCTGCTTGGCCCTGGCAAAGAAAGGAAATTCTGGAGCAGAAAATTACAAGTATATACAAACACATGTGTGTCACCATCCTCAGAGGGGGCCCCTTCTTTTTATTGACTCTTGCCCCTAGCCACACCAGACTTGAAAGTAACTTTCCCATTTTTTGATAATAATGAACAGAAGTGATCAAATATATCCCCCAGATTGCACAGAATGGAAAGGCCATGGGCAGTTGCTGAACTTAAGACTCCATTGAGAATTATAGAGTTGGACCATGTCAGGGCTGGAACTGTAGGAGTCAGTCCAGTGCATGATGGTTCTAGTGCAAGTTTGAGAGGTCTCCTGATAGGTGCCTTTGCAGGATCCCTGGCAGTTTAAAGTTCTCCAATGTCTCCTTCAGTGATAGTCTCTCTATGCAGGTGAGCATAGGTATTGTGTCATAGTGTGGAGAAATAGGAAAGGCACAGGCAAGTTGCTGCCCCAGAGTTTGGCAGGGGAGCAACCATGTCTTTGCTTCTTTGTAATTATGCTTTTATTGCATTTTCTCTCCCCTCATAGCCATCTCACCATTTAAAAAAATATAATTTCAGAATCCTTTCTTGGAGCCTTGCAAGGGTATTAGTGCCATCTTGCTTGGATAGCATTTGCTCACAGCCACATCTCCTGACTCAGTCCACTTCAACTTACCACAGCTCCAGGACTCAGGAGTTGTGTTACAGACTCCCTTGGGGATGTTGATCGGGGATCTCAGGAGGAGATGGTACAGACAGACAATCTCCCCTACTGAAGTCCAATCTCTTCTGCCCTAACTCCCCACATGTGGGAGAAGAAGTTCCTAGAATAGGACAGAACACGTTTCGCCCACTGATGATGGCTGTTCTGATACCTGCTGTGTGAACTACTGAGAAAACGTGTGCCCCACCTTCACATGAACTCAGAAAAGGTGGCTCAACATGCATGCAAACACATAAGGATATTCAAGAACAGTAAGCCCTTGAGTTGGAGTAGGGCTTTTACTTCAAAGGAAAGAGCACCACGGGTGGGTCACATAGTTTCTGGGACCCAGTTCCAACTGGCAAATGGATAAACATCCCTGTGTTCATCTTAATGGGACACGTAGAAATGGCGGTCATTTTCAGCAGGTGAATTATCAGAAATTATTCAGTTAATCCCCTTAAATGTTGCCTTAGTCTGTGTTCTCTCGAGCCACAGAACTCACGGAATGAATCTCTCTCTTTCCCCATTTCTCTTCATATATATACACAACTAACCCAACAATGGCCAGCTGTGAATACAAAGTGTAAGAATCTAGTACTTGCTCTGACTCACAAGCCAGGGTGTCTCAGCTTGTTTTCTGCCTATATTGGAATCCCAAAGAAGCAGGCTCAAGTGCCAGGTAAGGAATGGATGTGCTAGCAAGGTGAGAAGAAGCAGGCAGAGAGCAAAAACTTCCTTCTTTCATGTTCTTATATAGGCTTCCAGCAGAAGGACTGGTCCAGATTAAGGTATTTATTTCTACCTCAAACTGTGGATGGGAAGTATGCATCTTCTTGCCTTAGGTCCAGATCAAAAGTATATGTCCTCCAACCTCAAGATCCATATCAAAGGTCTGTTGTCGTCCCCTCCCCCTTAAAGATCTGGATCACAGGTTATTCTTCCTACCTCAAATGTCCAGACTAGAAGTGGATTCATCCATTTCAAACAAAGCAGAAAATCTCACAGGTATGCCCTTCATCTCTAGGTTGTAGTTCAGTTCAGATATAGTTAAGTTGACAGCCAAAAGTAGCCATCACAGATGTAAAACAATGAAATAGGTCAATGGCTTACCCACTTTTCTACAGTGCATCTAATAAGAGTTAATAGTTAGAGCATGAGGGTGCAGCTGGCAGTCAATGTGCCAATCATAGGGTTAGTAGGTGACATCATGGTGTCCTGGGCTTGATGAGTCATTGCAAACACTCTCTGCTTTGCAGTATCACTTCAGAAGGCTGCTCGTCTAATATGGGCTATTTCACTGATTTTGTCAAGTCTTCTAGCCATGTCATCTCATAAAAATGACTCCCACACTATCAGTCAGGGTTCCCAGTACACTACTCATTGTTCTATCACCCCCAAGCTAGGCAACTACACCAGAGACCCTGAGACAACCCCAGGAGCAGATGGCAACCTTTTTCTAATCCTTAGCAGTATTAGTAATGATGGGAATCTAAAACATTTCCTTAGGAAGACACGACTGGCTGGTTAATGGCTTGAGGCTTATTCCCCCAGCTGGCCAATAATGCTTTTCTTTTGGTGAGTGGATGAAGAAGCACCACACCAGAGTCTGAAAATGTAAGAGCATACATAGACATAGAATGGAAGATTTTTTTTTCAATGAGCATAAATCTTGATAATAAGGCACATCTCAACACCTCAGGCTTGTCCCCAGGAGACCCACATAAACCTCAAGCATGTAGGCAGAGCCTGTAATGAGATCCCACACAAATGAGAGGGAGAAATTGTGTTTCATTATCCCTAGGGAGGTGCAGGGCTGGGGTCCTGCCATTCAACCTTCACTGAATCCAATGTTCATTACATTTTCCAATTTGCCCTGAAGAGTAACCAGCCCCGACCACTATTACTTGGGCAAACATCATCTTTTAATAAGCAAGTAGAAGGCTGTGACCAGGGCATCACCCTGGAGTGGATCCTACCAGGGATGCACAGTCATTTTGAGAGTACTTTGGGACTGCTTTAGGGCATCAAGAGGCCACATTAATTTCCGACTCTGCAATTCCTAAGCATAGGGAAGCATGGATACACTGCCCTCGATGAATACAGCATGGATTAATAATGGTCTGAGAGGGTAGCCTAAACTGTCTTGTAAATAATACTACAAGAATTAGAGGATTAAAAATTAACTTGGGAAATATTTGATACATAATCTATCTTTTCTTTGGAGATAATAGAAGCACAGTGCCTGTCTAGCTGAGTCCTACAACCAAAACAAAACTTAAAATAAATTCTTCTTTTTCATTATAGTTGACTGTTTTCTGACCCCATTCCCCAAATAATCCATATCTATGGGACCTGCATTTTGATAGTGCTTTAACCCAATTATTGGTGTATTAAGAATACCACTGTGATAACTGTATATACCTCCTTATATAGTCCTGTATATCCTAGTTCATCAGGATAAAACAATTAGGTTTTGATGATGTTCAGGTTAGAGAGAAAAAAAGAAGTAATGAAGTCCAGGATGACAGTGCTAGCCAGTGAGCTGATTATGCGGCACCGAGAAAACAGAATCAGTGACTTGTAGTCAGTCCATGAATGGTAGCTGACGCTCTGACAGTGGAGTGATCACTGCAATAATTGCATGGGATCCAAAGCCACAGAAAGGTGTCTTCCATTCCTTTTTATTCATATGTAGGAGAGTAAGCTATACTTCACTGACTATCAAAAGCTACTATGCAGATGCTCTGGTTGTAGACACTCCCCTAAAGCAAATATTAAATAAAGGGATGCAGACACCAGGGTCTTCCCTTCAGCTCATTCACCTCCCTAGTGCAGGTAAAGGTCTTGTAATGTAGTATGCAATATAATGCCCAGTGGCTATTCTTTTCAAAAGAAACATGTTACAAAAAACGTACTACCCCTAGTTACTTAAAGAGAACTATCTCCACTTTTATTGTTGTTTGTTTGTTGATGATAAGGATTCTCTTTGTAGCTTCAGCTGTTCTGGAACTCTGTAGACCAGGCTGGCCTTGAACACAGAGATCCATCTACTTCTGCCTCCCAAGTGCTGGTGTTCTTCTGGGACTCCTAACAATGGAAGTAGGGATGTGTCTTACTCTTTGCTTTTTGGGATCCATTTTCTCCTACTTGGTTGCCTTATTCAGCCTTGGTATGAGGAGATGTGCCTTGTTTATTGTTATTACATATTTAGTTGATATCCTTGGGAGGTCTGCTCTTTCTGAAGGAAGGGGGAGTGGATCTTGGAGGAGAAGGGAGGCTGCATAACTGGGAGAAGATGAAGGAGGAAGAACCAGTTCTTCAGAATGCAAGGTATAAGAAAAAAAATAAATAACAACGAAAATAAATAAATAAATAAATAAATACTACACCTCTCACCAAAACCCAACCAGCCACAAAAACAAAACAAAAACTTATTTCCATCTCAGCAGGACTAGGAGATAGTGTTTGTGTTGACCTTACATATATATCAGATGAACATAAACATCCTATTACAAGGTCATTGTAACCATAGGGTTTCAGCCAAAGCCCCTTGAGGACACCAGGCAGTACAAAGTTACAGATAAGAATATACCAGGGTCCCAAGTCAGGAAGGAATAGGCTCTGTGGTATTTTCTACAGTGAATTGATGGAAAGAGAGGACCCTATTATTCCTGGTTATATTAGGAGTGTCTGTTTATATGTTTAGAAATAAAATGGGAAAATTAATCTGTGTTGCTAGAAATCCGTTTTGTAGCAATCTTTGGAGAGTCTAGGATGTGTGGCAACCTGGTTGTAGTAGAAAATTCTGTTTTTTAATTAGATGCTTTGTAAGTGTGTGTGTATGTGTATTTTGAATATTTATTACATTTAAATATATTAAATGTATTTATTTAGTAAATTAATAAATTTACTAAAGTAACAGTAAATTTTTCTTATATGTATGTATTTATATTTCAATAGATTTTAAAAAATTATAGGTAACTATTGTAAAGGTATACTAGGTCAGTGAGAATAATCAGAGATTTTCAATTGATTAGATATTCAACCAAATCTAATGTCCCCTGGTAGTCTCTGAAGTACTTAGGGAATGCCCCAAAAGCACAAATTTCACAGCCAAGCTCTCAGACTAGGACTTGAGATTGTCTGCACAGTGATGAGTAGGTGTAATGCTTCTTCATTTTGGTATATTTAGAGTTAGAACACAGAGTTTTTTTTGAGAAGTAGCCATATTTGTGAGGATGCTTTTGAAGTAGTTTCACAGAGTCACAGGTTTGTTAGGTCATACATCTATGACACTGGCATAAAGAAGCCATTTGAAGTACCATTCTTACAGTTTACAGAATGGCTTTACATAGTATACATTTCAATATAGAGACACTGGGGTGGCTCTGAGTTCTTTAAACTCCTTCTAGTCCATTCGTTCTGTAAAACTTTCCAGCTATAAACACTACTTTTCCTGTTTCTATAGTAGTATTGTTTTAGCTACTAAATGTCTGTTAACTTGTATAAATAATGGTATACACACACATGCACACAGAGAGAGGGGGGAGAAGGAGGGGGAGGAGGGAGAGATAGATAGATAGATAGAGAGAGAGAGAGAGAGAGAGAGAGAGAGAGAGAGAGAGAGAGAGAGAGAGAGAGAGATTTTATGTCTTTAGTACTTCTCCTGCCTTGAGAAATAGTAGGGATCACTTAAGTCTCGGTTTTCCCATTTGACAGTATAAAAAAGAGAGTCTAC
Organism: Micromys minutus; assembly: GCF_963924665.1. Classification (NCBI taxonomy): domain Eukaryota; kingdom Metazoa; phylum Chordata; class Mammalia; order Rodentia; family Muridae; genus Micromys; species Micromys minutus. The sequence goes on along the minus strand of NC_137975.1, from coordinate 61,789,903 downwards.
AGCAGTTTCTTTCTATCCCACAGCCAGAATAAAGCTAGGAGTTTACAGTCCTTGAGAACCAAGATAAATTCTTTATATTGAGTATTAGTTATGTCTTTCATGGCTGGAACAAATAGCCATGAAAACCAGTTTGATGGGATGTAGTACATCAAGACAGGGTCATGATAGCATATGAGGTGTCTGGTGGTAGTAGTAATACTAGGAGGAAGAGCAGGAGGAGAGAAAGGGGGAGGAGGAGTAAGAGAAGAAGAGAGAGAAAGGAGGAGGAAAAAGAGGAGAGAAAGCAAGAAAGAGGAAGAGGAGGAAGAGAGAGAAGGAGAGGAAGGAAGGAGGAGACAGAAGAAGGGAGGGAGGAAGGAAGGGAGGAAGAAAGGGAGGAGGAGGAGAAAGAGAAAAGAAGAGGAAGGAAGAGAGGAATGGTAGTCTTTAGTTTACTTTCCTTTATTTTTATATTTTATCTCTAATCCAAGTTCATGGATAATTCCATCCACATCTAGGATGAGCTCTGCTTTCTCAGTTAATGTTGTCTGAAAACCTTTCTATAGACACTACCATAAGTTTGTCTCCTGGATGGTTTCATATCTAGTCACATTGACAACAAAGAATAACTGTCCAACAATGTTCAGCAAAACTTCAGCTTTCTAGAAGTATCCAATGATTGTTTTTTTTTTTTTTTTTTTTCTTTTTCCGGATTTCATTCTTATGTCTGGAACCATCTCTTAGGGAAGGTGAGCTCCGTGCTTTTTCACAGGAGAGACCATGTTCATCCTGGTTCTCTATTTCAATTAATGCTCACACTTGGGAATACTCCAGCTAACATCTGTTGCTAAGCATCAGAAAACACTTACTCAGACTCTTGAGTTGAAAGGAATATGACTGTGGTTGGAGAGACAAATGACAAAAACCAGAAGGCTGTGTGAATGAGTCAACATGCACCAAAACCAGAACCACATCTCCATCAACCAGTGCTGACAAATTCCACAGGATTGGGATTGAGCTGTGCACTCACCGCCCCCCTTGCCTCCTCCAGTCTGTCATGATCTGTCATGCATCTGGAGGTTTGCATTCTGCTAGGAGGCTGAAGTTCATATCTTCCCCAGACAACAGAGAAACCAGTCCTTTTCTTCCCCCAGTGGAGAAGATGTAAACCACTGAAGAGAACCCCTCCCAACTGTTAACACAGTCTTTACACATGAGTCAGAGGGAGAGATGAAATGAACATTCAGTGATACTTCAGCATCAGTGGAGCTAAGTTCTTGGTAAACACAATATACAGAAGTGATATTGTGCTGTTTCCTCAGATTAAATATATCTCGATCTCAGATTTATACTGGCACTTTATGGCTTCTGCAAATGACTGCCTCGGTGCTGCAAAGTAATTCCACGCTGTCATATTTGTCTTTGGAAATTGTAACAAATTATGGTGATTTATAACATCAAACTCAACTCTTCCATTTTTTCCCCAGACAGCAATGTCGCTGATGGCAAGATGCTGGGCAATTCATTTATTCAGGGTGGAAGGTGACAGTGAGGTATGCTTCATCTGCTGCCATGACACTTGCTTTCCTTTGAGAGGACCCTGTAGACATAACTCAAGCTGTCCTGAGACAGATCTCTTCCTCTGCTTACCTGCATCCTCCTAATGAGGTGTGACTCCACTTGTCTGTGTGAGCTGCCTTCTGCCCTGAATCTCCTTGCTCACTAACAGTCAATAGAAGTTAAATGCTAGACTGTCTTGTTTCAGTAACATCTGGGATCAGAGAATGTGGGTAGACATAGACTTCTTCCCTCCCATCATACTTCTTTTATTTCAATGTAAGGCAAAGCACAATTGTTTACTTAAGGCCCATGTCCATTAACCAGGTTCAGGAGGCTTGGGTGTGTGGTCTGAATGTGCAGGTAGGCTACTAGAATGCTTGGTTCAGTTCCCTTTCCAGTGACTAAGTCCCTTCAAGTTCACATGCTGAAGTCCTTGGTTCCAACTGTTGGTAGTCCCATGCAAGGGGATTAAATTTAATTGGAATTATGAGATTGTGGTTTTAGCTTCCTGATAAAAAAGAGACTACTATTGTTCTTTACCTATCTCCATCAAGTGAAGACACAGGGGAAAAGTAGCATCTGTAACCCAGGAAGAGTGGACTCACCAGGAACCAAACAACTGGATCTCCAACATCCATCCTCCATAACTCTGGAGATATATATATATATATTTATTGTTTCAGCCACAAAGTTATGGCATTTTTAGCATGACTGTCAAAAAGTCTGTGATCCTGATTCCATGCAAATATCATTCTATAAATCTTAGGGATGACTTCCTCTTTTCCACCTTGGTAAGAAGACACCAACAATTGGGAAAGCTCACCGAAGTTACACATATACTCTGGAAATCACCACCTCACAACAGATTCCAATATGAAAGAGATGATTATGTACCCTCCTTGATTGGTCACAACTGTAGAATCTATCTTGTGAACTTATTTAATAAATAGCTACAATTATGTTTATCAGAATTGTGATTTTAAAGGTGCAGGTGGTAAGACCCTACTTCCTGAATCATTACAGTCAAAGCAACAACACTGAAATAGCTTTCTTAGACAAAAGTTGGGAATAATTTTATAACTATAAACAAAAGAAATGGTTCAGGAGTCACCAGTCTCATGGGAACACTACGAGAATTCTAGTCTCTCTGTAGGCCAAGTAGAGTGTAAACTGATCCACTGCAATGGGTGCTTGTGTCTTCACTTCCTCCCTCTCTGGGCCAGTGCTGTGTCCTTGGACATCTCCAATATACTCAGTAGCATTTTAAAGGTCTATTTCTGATGCTGTTGTCAACAGCTAGTGAAGCCGGCATCTTGAGAGAAGTATGCCCATTTCAGAGCATGCAGTAGAGAAATACATTTTCCCCTCATTCAAGTACTCTCCGGTTTTACTAAATTCTAGAAGATCCAGAACATAAAAGATAGAATTCATGAGTGTATGCTGAAGATAGGCAAACAGCAACAATAATTCCAAGCATAACTATACTCTTGGAAGTTCAAATAAGCATTGTAAGGAGGCTGAAAACGTGTGCCTGACCTATCATGGAACTCAGATTAGCAGAGCAGAGCTATTTTGGACATAGTCAGCAGGGGATTCTTCAAGTAGAAAGAAGATGGGCTCTGTACAGGGGATGCAACCTGTGTGAAAGGCAGAGGAGGGTGCAACCAGATATGCCCAGAAAGTGTGTGACTGAAGTCCTTCACCAGTTTCGAGAACACTAGGAGTCAAACTAGATTTTTCTTTATTATAATCTGGCTGCTGGTTCTCTACATAAGACAGTTCATCTCCAGGTAGAGAGTAGAGGGGACTCATTGCACTTCAAGGCACTTTTTTATGGACTTTTATCTAAATGTGTCTACAGTCCTTGGAACTTGTAGGGCACCAGGTATCATTTGTAAGTGACAATTGAGGGGTCTGAGGCAGGAAGGAGAGAAAACTGGCTCGCGACAGCAGTAACAGCATCAATGAGACAGAAATCCCAGGAGCCTGAGGGCAGACTTCCTTTGTGGAGTTAGAACTAAGGTCTATCATTTTAGAATGACCAACTAAAGCAAGGACACTTGAATGGCAGTGGTCAGGCCTTGATATTGCCCTGGTAAGTTCCTGAACATTTAAAAGCCCTGCTGTTAATATTGTTAGAAAATAAGGGTATTTTGAGAGAAGAAGAGATCTAAAGAGAAGAGGAAGGGTAATGGGAGAGAAAAGTTACCTGCATGTCTTCGTTAAATATTAAGAATATAGATTTAACACACACACACACACACACATACACTCTCTCTCTCTCTCTCTCTCTCCCTCCCTCTCTCTCTCTCTCTCTCTCTCTCTCTCTCTCTCTCTCTCTCTCTGACACTGACAGGAGCCAATGAGATGGGAGGAGGATGGGGCAGATTAGTGGAAGGAAAATATGAGCAGAGAACAATGTTCTTTATGTATAGTGCAAAGGCCATTATTCGTTTGCTAATTTAATAGTGAAACACTGTGTTCTCAATGTTGCATTGCGGTAGGCTAAAATTTAAACATAAAGACCACTTCTGAGTACCTTTTAAATTGTTAGATAACTAAATCAGGGGAAATCCTCTCCTTTCACTGAGATGTTAAGAAAATGCAATATCATGTAAAGACACAAAATAGAAGTCAGAGTAAGACAATGGAACTTTAATGCCTCTAGGGCTCTACTGAATAACCTTACCATTCTGCAAGAAAGCCGATGAGAGGGCTTGGAAAAAAAGTCAGACCCAGAGGAGTCTGGCTTCTTAGGGGGTCCTAAGGCTAACTCCCCTGGCTAGATGAAGCTATTGTCACCATCGCAGAAGGGGCTTTAAAGAAACATATCACTGTTTGACAATTTTGCTTTTATTTACAGGGGCTGTATCAAACATATATTTTACTTGATAAGTGGGAAATGTCAAAATGAGCCCCATAGAAACTGGTGACAAAGGAAATCATTTCAAAAAAATTACATAATGTACAACAAATCGTGGAAACAGCCACATTAAACTCAGTTTGCACGCAACATGGTATTGTACAGTTTCTGACACTCTGTGGAGAGGTATTGGGTCTGAAGGAACTACATTTAAAAAGCAATTTGCAGAATTTCTGTTCTTTTAGTGGTTTGAAAGCAGTGATAATTTTTTTTTGGTAGTTGACAAGTGAACAAAAAACAATAATTGAATAGTACCATTTACCCAGAAGGCAAGCTGATAATTAGAAGTATAACAGACATTTTGGATTTTATCTGAGTAGTGGCAGATCTGACTTTTTTTTTAACACTAGGGACTAAATCAGGTTTTTATTATCAAGAGCAATAAAAAAAGAGAGCGGGATTATTTTCAGTTCTTCATCCTTGACTTTGCATGTGTTTTCTGGTCCCTAAACTGAAGTTCACATGCCTGAGATGATCCACTCAACAGCCTGTAGAGTAAACAGGATTTCTTAGTAGCTAACATGAACAGAAATCCAAGGTAAGTAAAGTCCGTTTGTGTTCCCCAGAGCACCATGGGTACCACCAGCAACCTCCTGGCCTGGCTGCCTCATGAAACATTCCATGGGAACAGGAATCACACCTGTCATCCTGAAACAGGATCCTCACTCACTCAGTAGGGATTCATCAACTACAGCTAACAGTGTTTGCAACCATGATCTTCAGCCTGGCTTCTGGTGTGGGGGGCATTTCAGACCCCACTGATAGCAACAGTGTTGCCTTTCCATCTTGATTTATCGGAGCAGATAATATTCCATTAATAAAGTACTGGGAGTCTTCCCCCTTCTTTCCTCTGTCTATCCTAATGTTGTAAGTAGATGACATCCTCAAATATCAAAATCATGATGTCAGAAATGAAACCCTGAAAAAAACCTTATCCTAGCATCCAGCTACTCCTTCTTAGATCCTTACTGAAGAAGACTGTGCACTCAGAACTTTGAAACTTTTATAAGAACAAATTCCTGGGGCATATGTCCTCCAGGTGGGTCAGCAGAACAAACCAAGGGCTCTCTCCAATCAATATGCTGGAAACATGTTCTAAAATAACTCTCTATTCCCTTTAACAGCAGATGCTGACAAAAGAGCCTGTTATTTAGTATTCCATTTTTGATAGCTCATTGTATCTAAAAGGAGATCAATTAAAGCTCTCCAAACCTCTCAAACTTAATTGAAGGACAATTTAGACCTCAAAGCAGCACACAGATTAGGCTACCCATTGTCGAATATATACAGTGTTGGAACTGCACACATCTCCCACAAACCCTGGACCAATGAAGAGGTTTCACAAAGAAAAAGAAAGGTTTAACACCAGAAGAAAGGTAAATAGTCACCCACTTCATTCTTAATGAACACAGGGAGTTTTTGAAATAATAATAAAAAAAAGTATGAAATACGATGTGATGGAAATATTTGTGCCTACCTTCTTCTGAATAACCAGGGACTTGTATCCATCATCTGTCCTTTGTAAAGGGGCAGCACAGGGCTAACTTACTAGTGCCAACAACAGAGAAGTATTAAATTTATGGCTTGTGCTGACACAAGGTAGCTATGCTCAGAGACTCAAGTTCATCCCATTCAAGTCAGTATTTTTGCCTGTATTTCAAGAACTTAGCTCTTACAGGGGTGGGGGCGAACCCTGCAGCCTTTTTAAAAAAATATCCCATGCATTATTCTTACACACAGAGAAAGACTGGCATTACGGAATGAAAAGAAAGTTGGAGAGTCCAGGAACTCAGTGTGTGGGTCATGATGGTTTCATGCATCATTCTTCTTGTTAATGCTGAGAAAATATCTGACAAAGGCAACTTGAGAAGAGATGGATTTGTTTTGGCTTCCGGTTGGAGGATGGGGGTCCATCATGTCAAGGGAGTTATAATGGGAGGTGTATGAAGGAGCTGATCACATTGAAGCCACAGAAAGGGATGAATGCTTGTGCCAAGCTAGCCTTTTCCCTTATACGCACTCTGGAACACCAGCCTAAGGAATGGTCCCATTCAAACTGGGGAGAGGGCAAGGGAGGGTGAGGGATTCCCTCCTCAATTAACCAAATCTAGAAAATCCCTTATAGATATCTTCAGAGGCTTGTCTCCTACGACATTCTGTCAGGTTAACTAACAATATTGCCCACTACTGTAGCTTCACTGCATATTTTTCAACCCACCAGGAAGGGGTGTGCTTATCTTGGGTGAAATCACACTATCTAAGATGCTTATAGTCATAAAATCCCACCCCACCGATGCATAAACATGAAAAGCTGACAGGAAGAATATGAGAAGCCAGGTGGGGCTAAGCTAGCCTGAGGTGCTATGCTGATGCCGTCAACTGAGCTGCTCAGATTTTAGGGCCACCAGCCAGTGTCTACCACAGTCTTCCCTCAGTGGACATAGCCGACACAGCCCCCATGGACAGCTGCAAGAAATGTAATTCCATAAATGGTGCAGACCATTAGATAGCACACCATCCCATGTAGGCTTTGGGGTGCATTTCTATACCTATGTATGTCCAGGGTAGGTCCAGATCCCTCAGGAGGAAGCATCACCTCAGGAGTTGTGACCTTGCACCCGACTCTCAGACCACTTTGGGCAGCCTGCATTTGCATGCTTATCTGCAGGGATTTCTTCCCTGAATTGCAACGGATGCCATCTTAGAATTTCCAAGCCAGGAAAGGGTGGTAGTTGATAATAGGATGGAGAGATGGGGGACTGGGCTGGAGGGAAATGTAACAAGCCATGATTGGGAGATTAATACCAGGGCTTGGGACAGAGTACGGAACAGCATGGCCATTTATGCATATATAGATTCTACTGTGATGTGGAATAACATCTATAAATCTAGGCAGTAAACAAAGTGTGTGTATACACGATGTGTAATGTATGTAATGCATGAAATACAAATAATATATAAGGCCCATATAGTATAAAACTATACCCCCTTTAATGTATCCATAGCATATCAATGTATGGATGAAGTGTAACAGGTAAAATATATTTAGTATTATATTTAGATTATTATATGCTGAACTATAAGTTTATGTAATATGTAAAGCTTATAGAGTAGATAAGTTCTGTGTAAAACTATATATGATGAACAAACTCTGAATGTGTATTATTCTATTTTGTGATACTCAAGTGAAATACCTGAGGATGGGTAACTTTATATAAGCAAAGAAGGTTGTTTAGCTCAGTGTTCTGGAGGCTGAATGGTTCCTATCTAGCAGTGCCTTTCTCATAGGCAGTCTCCCCCTTATAAAATTACCTAAATTCATGTAGCCTCTGACCTCAAGGACCTTTTTAAATCTTAATTAGTTCCTAAGGCCCCACTTCTCAATATTACTATGGCGGTTGGAAGAGAGAATCCCCTTCTTGGTTTAAGTTTTCTTTCCCCTTTTATTTTAAAACAGAGATTAAATTTTAATACATGAACCTTTATTTGTAAAGTCTCGATCACATATAAAGTTTACATTAAAAGTTCATTCACAGAGATATGTGTATTCTCATAAAATACAAAATATGTGCACAGATTTTTCTTTTTAGTATTTTATGTACTTGAAGTAATTTAAAAGGGTTGATATCAGCCAGGCAGTGGTGCTGCACACCTTTAGTGCCAGTGCTAGGAAGCTATGGCAGGCAGATCTCAGAGTTTAAGGCCAGCCTGATCTGTAGCAAGAGTTCCAGGAAGCTATGGAACAGAACAGAGAGTGGATTGCCATGTAATCAAAGGTATTTTCAATGAGTCAAAGCTGGTCGCAATCCTGAGTTCAGCATGAATTTTGTCTCCTTCTCTCTTGTCTGCCCTTGTAGCAGATTTGACAGCTAGCTAGCAAAGGATGCACTTCCAGATGTGCAAATACTCCTGCCATGTCACAGGACTGGCTAAAGCAGTGCGAGGGGATGCTGATGCTGGCTATGCTCAGTTTCGTTAAAAGCATTAGCAACCTTGATGTGAACACAGGCAGAACATCGGAAATTTTAGGCCAGACCTGTGACCTCACAGGATAACTAGTCAGCTCTCTGAAATACTGGTGTGTTTGGGACAAGGAAGGGTAGGGGACAACGCACAGAGAACATGGGTTAATTTATCTGTCACCCTGAGCTCCATTTGCAGACACCTTCTCGCTGGAGTTCTATGTCAGCTGGAGACTTTCCCAGATCCCAGTGGAGGCTCAGGAAGTGCAAACTGGGAAGGCAGTTCCAAAGCCAGGCCACGTCTCCAGTGGTCATCTGCAACTTTTGGTTTGAAAGAAAGATAGAAAGAAAGAAGAAAAGAAAGAAAAAAAGGAAGAAAGGAAGGAAGGAAGAATGTTTGTCTTTACTGTTCATCTAAGATTTGGCAGCGGAGGTGAAAATCCAGAGCCAATGTCTGAGAGCAGAGACTCTCAAGTCTTTCTCTGTTTTCCAAGTCTTTGTAGAAAACACTGCCTCATTTTTTTCCTCCAGTCCCCGTGTTTTCTCCATTTGAGACAAGAATGTAATCCCTAAACTGCATCTCTCTGCCCATTAAGGCAGTGGCTAAAATCTCTGTAGGAAGGCTGCCTTCGAACCAGGGAAGGTAATGATTTTTAGGAGACCACAGCTGGGTTAAGGGTGAAAACAATTCTTGAGAGGTCAAAAGGGTCCAGAACCTATTACCAAGCTGCTGATAACCATTCCAACTAAAAGGGCCCTGACAAATTACTCCCCACAAAGCTGGATAAGCCCTTGATATTCATCAGCATATGCTGAGCAAGGCAGGAACTACACCAGGGCTGGCAGCTGCAGTTACTAGGAGGGAGGTTTTGGGTAGGTGCTAACACATGTTTGTTGTTTTTTGAGAAAGAACAGACAAGGCAAATTAAGGCAGACAAGAAGCAGCTAGCTGACAGAGGGCAATTATGCTGCCGAGTTATATTTCATAAGAAACATAAAGCTGAGTGAATATCTTTTGTGCTTGAAAATGTTGATGCCTCTCTGTCACATTATAATGTGGCAGGAATAAGGGAGTACCTGGTGGGCCCCTGGCAAGGTGTCTTCCTGAGAAATCACAGTATGTGAGAGACCCAGTATAAAGAGGATCTATTGTGAGGGAAGGGAGGGGGTACCTGGAAGGGGACAGAGGGTGAGAAAGGGGGAACAGAGAAGAACAGAAAGAGAGGAAGAGAGAAAGAGGGAGAGGGAAAGGGAAGGGAAAGGGAGAGGAAGAGAGAGAGGGAGAGGGAGAGGGAGAGGGAGAGGGAGAGGGAGAGGGAGAGGGAGAGGGAGAGGGATGGTAAGCAGTTCTCTATCCCTGGTTTGCACCTGGTTTGCACCTGGTTTATACCTGGTTTGCACCTGGCTTGTACCTGGCTTGCACCTGCCTTGCACCTGCCTTGCTCCTGACAGCAGATGATGATGCAAGCTATTGCTAGGTAGCTTTTGGGCAGAGCCTAGCAGAATCATCTGTAAACCAATAGTGTTGAAACATAGCATGTAGTTTATAACTTAAAGGATGGAACAAAGAGGGTCAAGACAGAAATGAGGCACAGTTGGTAAGCTGAACACAAAGACTATCAATAATGTCACTTCAGCAAGGTAGTAGAAATCTTGACAGTGGAGTGTTAAGAGTCCTAGGAGCTGGGAAGATGGCTCGGTCAGTAAAGGGCTTGCCTTGAAAACATGAGGACCAAAGTTTAAAGCCCAGGGTTTACATTTAACAAAGGTTGGTATGGTGGCACTGGCTGCGGGGTAGAGACACGGAGATCACTAGGACTCTCTGGCCTGCTTGTGTAATTTCTGACCAGTGAGAGACCCTGTCTCAAAAGACCAAGTTTGACATTGCCGGACAGCTGAGACTGTCTTCTGGCTTACACACACACACACACACACACACACACACACACACACACACACACACGGGGTGGGGGCAGTCCTAGCAAGAACTTAGCAGGCCTGCATTGCTTAAACTCATAACCTTTTTAAGCAAGTGTAGTGTTTATGAATGGATGCTAGAGAAATCTGGGGAAAGCTCTGAGCCTCAGCATGCTTTGTCAAATAAGAGTGTTTGGGCTTGAGGTTTGATGCATATGGCACCAGTTTGTCAGGATAGTTTATTCTAATACTACACTTTACAGTGGGTTTTCATTTTCCTTTGGTAGACTTCCCAGTGAGGAGCTGTGGTCAGTTACAAGAATACTGCATTCAGTGGAACAAAACCCCTGGGCATAAGGCTGCCCTAGTTGGGGACATTACTCACGTGTTATCACCCATCACTGCTGGGGAAAATTAACGGTATCTGAAATGCCACAGAGAAAAGATGCCTGCAAGTTTCTGCCCAGTGTTTGCTGGGAGTTCACCCCACACTCCTTTCCTTTGTCAATAACAATGTTTACAGTTTCACTGTAATCGGCAGTGTCTGTCAACGTGTCACCATGCCGACGTCTGTTAGTACTTCAGGTATCATGAGCTTAGGGTAGTTGAGGTGACTGCTGTATAACCAAAGTCCCCTTCCCTGAGGCTATGAGTACTGAATAAACTCAGAAACAGTGATTTCAAATCAGTTTTGCAGATGTTGTATTCTTCAAGGCCAAGGTAATGTCCAAAAATGCATGCCCATCCATTGCAGGAGGGATGGGGGAGTTAGATGGAGAACACATTACCATATGGGTTACAATTGAACTCATAGATGTCAGTTTAAATGTACGGGAGAAATAGTCTAAGATGAGTAGAGGAAGATAAGCTCGCACAGCAGACAGAAGAAAGAGCAGAGGCAGGTGACATCCTTATCACAGAAGCCACAGTATTCAAAAGAAGATTGACCAGTTGTCAATCATGAGATACTTCAGTCACACTGTGTCAACAAGGTCAAATAAATTAGGGACCTGGAAAATTGCCACCAGTTAGCAGCAGAATTATTTTGTGACATGGGCTAATGGTTTTGTGAAAAGAGGAGCTAAGCACCAGGTTGCAATGAAGCATGCCTGGTAGAAATATGAATAAATTGCTAAAGAAGCCTGAATATGAAATAATCGAAGGAGGGGGGAAAGGGGTGTGTGTGTGTGTGTGTGTGTGTGTGTGTGTGAGTGTGAGTGTGTGTGTGAGTGTGTGTGAGTGTGTGTATGAGTGTGTGTGAATGTGTGTATGTATGAGTGTGTGTGAGTGTGTGTGTGTGAATGTGTGTGAGTGTGTGTGTGTGTGAATGTGTGTGTGTGTGTGTGTGTGTGTGAGTGTGTGAGTGTATGCTGTGCACATGCTCGATTTTGGAAATACCTGCAGAAGAATGATGCAATAGCGTTCCTGCAGTGGGGTGGGGAAAGGGTAGAGGTCTTCACAAGGCAAAAGCCACTAAGAGAGTAACTGCTTTTCTTAGGAAGATGAGCCCCTTTCTTAATCAGAAGTGATGGGGAAAGGCAAGGGTATAAGATAGGAGTCCGACAAAGGACTTGTGTGTGTGTGTGTGTGTGTGTGTGTGTGTACTTACTTTGTTTGGCAAGGATAAATTCCTGATTCAAGACCTCTTGGACTGAATGTGGAGTCATTCTTCCTTGTTATCCTATTGCTATACATGTGCTGAGCACACAACAACATTGTATTATTTCAGAAGAAAATGCTTGTGGAGTAATAAAGGAAGTAAGAGAGGAAGGGGGTGGGAGGTAGAGGGAACAGAACGGAAGGGAAAAGAGAGAGAAGAGGGGATAAGGAGGATAATGGAAGTGGGCCAAGATATCTGATCTTGTGTTTATGCAGAAAGGTTCTCAATGTGCCAGGAAAGACAACACTTTCTAAGCCCTCCTGTAGGACTCATTCAGGTCTATTTGAAGAGGAAGACAAACCAAAGAGTGCATCTCCTTGTTTTTGTAAATATCTTTGTAATGGGTGTGTGCACACTTGCTGTTCCCATGTTTCACATGTGACACCTGCTTCTATAACAATGAGTAAATATATGGGAGTGATCCCAGGGGATGCAGGAGGAGCTGGGGAAATGGAGCAGAGTCATGAAAAGTCATACTAGAACAGGGACAGCCACAGACTTCTATTACGTCATCTGTGATTCTGCAGGGAGAGTGGGTTCCAGTGTCTTGCCTCATTGTTTAAAGATCGAATCTGTACTATGTGCTTAAATATAGAACAGGAAAAGCCACTTGCAAGTCATAATAGAATTTGTGTATGTGTTCATTGCCTCTCCTCAGAATCTCAAATGGAAAAACATAGGAGGCTTTGCTTTTCTATCAAGTTTACTTAAGGGAAAAAAAGAAAAAAAAAAACAAAAACATTAATGCTTCCTAAATTCAAACATGGCTGAATTCAGTATGGTGTGCCTGGGGCAGTAAACCATTAATTAGTACTTTGTTTATTCATGTATTATGTAGGTTCACAGCAAATCAAAGGGTAAAGAATGCTTAATAGTTAGAACTGGAGGATGCTTCTGGGCTTCTCTTCCCCTTGCTCACTGTAGGGCAGAAAGACATGCTGTGCTGGACAGTGGTGCTGGGGCCCTTTGCTGGGCACAGGCTCCCTCTGGCCTGTATGTTTACTTGTTAAGTGCATTCTATTTTGTCTTTCTTTTTTCTCCTCAATGCTGTTCTTTTGGTATTTATGCATTGAGCTTCAAGCTTTTCTTAGTAATGTGGAGTGGAATATAGGGAATCCATCAGAGTAGGAAGGAAGAGAGAAAGGAAGGAAGCAAGAAAGCAGGGAAAGAGGGAGAGACTGGGAGAGGGAGGGAGAGAGGGAGAAAAAAAAGTACATTTTCAAGAGACAGGAGTGGATTTAAAGGTTAACAGTGATGTGTTTATAAAAAAGATGGGGGGCATGTTCTATGGAGGTGTGGTGAGGGATGGGGGAAAGGGTGCTTTGGTGGGCCCATGTTAAGGCACCTCTTCCTCCAGAGAGACCAGCCACATAAAGGTATAGTATAGAATAGAGTTTATTTAGAGCATGGGGAGGGGAGTTAGGGGAAGGTAGTAGGGGAAGAACGGGGGAGTAGTGAAGTAGAGGCCATCCATGAGCACATGGATAGAGGGGGAAGGGAATGGTGAGAGTAGGGGCAAGAAAGCAAGAGAACAAGAGGGGGGTTGCTAACAGCTCCTATTATAGTGTCAGGCATACCACCTGGCCGTTGCCAGGTAACTGTGGGCAAAGCTTAGACAGAATGCTAACAAATAGATGCACATATGAGAAAAAGCAAGTATACACAGAAACAAAAACTCCACATGCCCAGAAGAACCAAAAAGATGTATTTCTCTCTCCAAGTGGGTCCAGAGAACCAGGGTGCTTTGCCCACATTGCAGCTGACAATGGAGCCCTCTTTGTATTCACAAAAGCGAGGGGGATATCTGAGTTTGAGGCCAGCCTGGTCTACAGAATGAGTTCCAGGACAGCCAGGGCTACACACACACACACACACACACACACACACACACACACACACACACATCACTGTATTGCATTTATTTTCCTTCTTATACCTGGGATCAGAATTTTAAGCACCTCTTTGTTGCTTTGTTTTCACACAGTTTCCTGGAGGTGTTAACCTCAGAGAACCTTAGGAAATGCTTTTCTTACTGTACTGTTGGCCAAACAGCTGGTGAATAGCTTCTGTTTTCCAAGAAAGTTCATTCTTTGAGAGTTTTGATGTGATTATACTGAAAAAATTTTTTTCTATAGAAACTTCCAAAGGGCTTGAGGTCTTTGATAACCAAGAAATATGTGTCAAACGTTTTTATATTTAATACCTGTGTGAGAGAATGCACACACTATTCTGTTGATTAAAGCTCCAGGGTTCACACGAGCCAACACACTATTACTTAACTCACAAATCTGAGCACCCTTCAAGTAGGTCTTCATCACATTGGTTCACATGGGGGCATGTGCTTGACACAGTCATGTGACTTCCAAACAAAATGGTATTATGGGTTAAAGATCTTTACAATGATCAAGAGATGCACTTACTTTATGGAGAATGGGGACACGGTGCACTTAATCTGTTGGAAGAATAAAGGCCACTCGATTTTGATTTATTCCTTCACAATGGCAAGAGAAAGTAAAGTTTTGCCAAGGTCACGTCTGGATTACTTTGGGTAGATTTCTCAGTGTAAGATTCAGATTAAATTACCCTGAAGGCATTAGTTATAGTTTCCTGCTTTTGTGACGGGATACCTTACAGAACTGAAGGAAGAAAGGGTTTATTTGGGTTCATGGTTTGAGAAGATGCAGTCCATCACTGAAAGGAAGGCATGGTGAAGTCTTTGGCAATAGAACCATGGGCTGGGGCTACTCACTTCTTATTGGAAAGGGAGACAGATAGCTCCCTGTGTAAAAGCTAAGCTACAATTTCAATACCTCCAGGGGTGTCCCACCTGCTAAGGCTACAGAAGTACCCAAACCAAAGTGCAGGTTAGAAATAAGTCCTTAGACACGTGATCCTGTGTGAGGCATTTTATAGTCACATTGCTAAAAATTCAGACAGGGCCGGGAGAGGGATCTGTGGGGAAAGATCTGAGATGAGACACACTGAGCCATATGAAACTGGGGAATGGTAACACACATTGTAACAAACTGTGAGGTGGGAGTTGGAGACAAGAGAATCTCATGAAGTCTCTAAAATGCCAAGCCTGTCATATACTATGGCAGGGTGAAGGCTGATGATGTCTGATCCCCCACACATGTGCCATAACACATATATGTCTCCAATCACACAGGAATATACATACAGAAATATACTCATGAATACGTGACATGAACACAAAAGCAAAAAGATACTAGTGTGGGACGAACAGTCCAGCCTCTCGGATTTCTCTGTTGAATGAGTAACCTGTAGCATCTTAAACTGTGGCTGTATTTGGGGGAAAGGATGGTTAGAGAAACTGCCGTTCAATGTGAGGTGACATGGCAGGGGCAAGACAGCCAAAATGGCACTGGAGCAGTAGTTGAGAGCATCATCCTGATTTACAGGAAGAGGGAGAGCAAGAGAGCTCCTGGCCCTGACCCTGGCCCTGACCCTGGCCCCAACCCTGGCCCTGACCCTGGCCTAGGCTTTTGAAACCTCAAAGCCTACCCTCCCCTAATGACACACTTCTTCTAACAAGGCCTCACCTCTTAATCATTCTAGACCTTTCAAACAGTTCCATTCTCCGGGGCACTAATTATTAAAATATATGAGCCTATGGGGTCATGCTTCTTCAAACCACACAGGACTCTAATGTGAACTTGTTTCCTAATTTTAAAAAAGATTAGGACATAGTATATAGGGTAGTGCCATGGGTGTAGACATAGTACGCAGGATATGGGCAGTTGAAAACAATCTATAAATGCCCAAAGGCATGAGAAGGAAGCAGGGTTGCTATTACCATGGGGATGGATTTCTGGTTTTCAGGAATGGGAGAAAAGCATCCTTGTTTAAGCCATTGGCATATGGCACTTTGTCACTATAGGGTGCTGACATAAAATCTGACAAAACTATTTTCCACTCTCTTTAAGAAAGAATAGAATATTCCACACAAATTTAATCAGAGAGATAGCCCATTTCCTCAATGGTCCAAATATGCCGAGTAGTAATCTCAGATCTAAAGAAGCCTAAACAGAAATTGACAGGCATGAGTTGTGTGCTTCCTGGCCTTTTCCTCTGTCTTTTACTAACTGGCTTTTGCTAGCTGATTTTTAAAAGGCAGGCAGGAAAGACTTCAACACTCAGATTATATAATCTTTCCTTTATTGATCAAACTAGAAAGTGGATGCTTCTCATGATTCAAAAGGAGCCATTTATTCCAGGACATATTAATGATAGTCACATGGATATTTCTGTCTTGTTTGCCCAAGGACAGTAAGGCAAGTTATAATTAGGTGACAGGTCCCTCTTTAACATTTAGAGAATCATAGTGCCTGGAGCTGAAAGAAGTCCTAAAGATGTCTAAATCTCACCCTCCTTTGTAATAGGAGATCCAGCTGGATTTTTGGGTTCTGCCACCTAAGTAAATGCTCACATCACCTAACACAGCAAGCGAAGGGGTACTTAGACTACTTAACAGGCACAGTGGAAGGTGACCGAGTACACTGTGACTCTCAGCTTCTCATAGCCTCAGCCTCAGCAGTCTGACAGTTAGAGGACACCAGCTGATGGAGTTTTAAATCTACTGTTGCACCATGAAAAGGAGCACTTAAATGGGTGTATTTATAAAGGATGAAGAACAGTTAAAGTTGTTGCCTGCTTCCTTTCTTCTTTGCCTCATTTTGTATTACTAGTGTAAAGTTATCTGGTCATGCTTTTTTGGTGGAATTCAAACAGCCATGGGTTTGTCAAACACATTTTTTTCATTGGTAATAGTAGGCTTAAAGAAAGCCAGGCCACCTTCTGAGAACAAAGGCAGCAGCAACAACCAAAATCTAAAATAATCATTCATTATTGCTCATTATACTAGTAGTCAGGTCTGGGAAAATAAAGTTGTAGATGGACGTACTTCCACTTGTCCCCTTTTCAGACTTCCCTCCCTTTTGTAGATGTTGGGGTGTGTCTGCTGCCTCTCCATTGGGTTCAGTGCCTCTCTACCCTGTCTCTGGCTGCTCTGATATTTGTTTTAATGAAGTCTTGATAGCAGACATATACATCGAGTCAGACACTGACTTTGTAACCCACAAACATCCATTATAAAGTTTCACTACAGAACAGGAGATGGCATTTGAAAACAGAGAATCTTCCTTCCAATGGACCCTTATGTAGCAGTACAGAAGAAAAACCCATGAAAGAAGGAAAGGAAGTAATCCTTTAGAAGTATCCATGTGGTTAGACAGGCTTTGGGTATGCAAAGTTCTTCCTCCAAATATCCCTCTACCAGGAAATGAGCCCCTGGGGCTGGAACCATGCTTCAGTGAGTTGTATATAACAAAGATCTTGGAGGGCAAGAAACAGTTAATTGGCCCAAGAAACAAGGTACCAAACAGGTGAATTCCAGACATTATGGCTGAGCTCAAAATGCTTGGAACTTGTGAAAAACTCGGCAGTGCAGGTGACTGGACCACAGAAAAGATGTGAGGCTGTGAACACACTGGAGTGGTACAGAGGAGAAAGTGGTCTATACATGAGGCTAAGAGTGGCAAAATGGGCAGCTGGCTTTTGTCTTCAAGACACTAGGTTCTGAGAAACACCGTTACTCAACAACACACAGGGCCATAACCTTCTCCCTCAGAACCAATTATACAACGTTCAGATCCTTGCTAAGAAGTCTTTGACCAAAGATTAATTGGAAGGCTACTCCTGCTTTGTTAAGGTACACAGTACCTGAGATGGATCCTAAGAGTGGAAATCATTTGAACCATTGGAAACACTCAGGTGACACTCTGGTGCCCTTCCACTCCTGAGGCACAGCACAGGAAGCTGCTGGCTAGATCCAATGTGGTACGCACAACTGCACACCATGAGTTGGCACACACAGGTGGCCGGCACACACCATAGGCTGCTACCTTGCCTAGTACTGGGTCAGGTCCAGTGGTTGCCTGCTAAATACCACCTAACCTCTTTCTGTAATTAACCAAGAAATGTACTATGAAGAGATGAGGAGAAGGGCGAGATAGAAATATTTTCAGAGTCATCACGTTTGCCATATAACACATAGCCTTTGAGCCAAGTCCTATCCAGTATTTTTTCCAGGGGAAAAGCAATAGCATCGGTAAGAATAGATGCAGAAATCTTTACTAGCCTAAGAATTCTACGCTGTTTGGTCATTGTTCCTCGGACAGTTGCAGCATTAATTAGTTCATTTATTTGGTTCCTTATTCAGCAAACACTTGTAAGGTTGGTTGAGGCAGAGACTGTGTATAGACTTCAGAGTTTCTGCCAATTTGCTCTTGGGACATTCCTGGACAGATAGGCAAGAGCAGTCCAGCCCAAAGCAGAGAAAGCCTAGTTGGAGACACTGTGCTATTGATAGGGAAACATCCTATCTTCAGAGCCTGGAGGTTATTCTCTGAACACCATCAGACACCAGGTGGCCAATAACAGTGGGAAATTACTGTTTTAATCATTAATTACCAAATAAATGTCACTTTGCTGGTACAATATATGCAGAGATTTCTGTCATAAATTGACATCTGTAAGTCATAAACTGCTTAGTTTTAGTTGCCTTTAATTGCTAAATTTTCCCAAGCTGCACGGTGCACACATTTTGGATCTGGTTCAAACTTCTCTGGCACATGGGTGCCTTCTTGACAGAAACACTGGATTCTGATGGCTTCAATGGTGCAAGAAGGATGCAGTTTCTCACAAAAGCGTTTGGCTTCATCACAGCAGAGAAGAAGAGTTCAGCAGAAAGCAGGAACAGCCTTTAATCAGACTGGCGATTCTGGCAGGTCTCAGAGAAAGCATGTGGTTTTTCACTGTGGAAATGGAGATCAAAGGGAATGGTGTTCTAATAGACTCGAGGCAGGCTCTGCCTCCGTATTGTTCACAAGCATCCAGGCCTCTTCTCTGTTTGACTTGAAACAAGTTATTCCTAGAGGAACCCACAGTCCTTTTTACCCAGAAGCCTAAATAGATGTGCTTTTCAAGAGCACTGCTGTAGTAGGTTAAAGATGAAAAAGGATGTTTGGAGCTCAGGCAACAAAGAACGTGCAGTTTTCCTCTCTCCGTGTAGAGACAATTCTGAGAATAAGGAGCTCTGAGAGGTGTATAGGAGTGAAGCTGCCCTTTTCTGCTTCCCCAAGTCCGATCCTATTCACCCCACGTGCGAATGAAGTTCATATTTACTCAGACACAGCTGGATTTGGAGAATAATACTCCAAGTAAAGGAGTCTTGGAAGAGAGTCCTCTGCAAAGAAGTCCATGTCACACTGGCTTGGGTCTGTAACCTCTGTTTCTTCTTGCCCTGTTTCGGCAGCTACCCTGTTTCCTCAGGAGATCCTGAGTCCTTTGGACACTCAGAAGTGATAGAAACAAGATGTGATTCTATCTTGGGTATCACGACTTTGTCCAGGGCCCTGCCTGTTTTTCTCCCTTTGGTCTTACAGGACAGTGTCCTGGTTTTGTCTACCAAGTTCGTACTCTGATGGTCCATTCTTCATTCTTTCTTCCCTTGGGAAGTGATGACTTTCCTACCTTCCTGGCCTCTTCATTTGGGTTTCCCACCCTTTCTTTCCTTGACCACAGGAAGAGTTTCCTACATTATACACCCCCTGGTTTAAGCATTTAGTGTGGTTTGTCTTTTGGGTGGATCCTAGGCAGAGCATTAGTGTTTTCTCTTCCCTGGTACGTAATCAAAGATTCAATATTGATTTTAAGAATACACACTAAGCCACTTCCTTCTCCTCACTGTTTCTCAGTTAAGTAGCATTCCTCTAATTGCAGAGTGGGGCATGCTGGGAAAGAGTCACTTTTCTCTTCAGCACAGAAAGCAACTTTTTAACATTGATCACTTCTTCTCCTCTTCCTTCTCCTCATTTATTATTATTATTATTATTATTATTATTATTATTATTATTATTATTATTACTAATCTCTGCAGCACCCAAAAATACTTAACTGATGTTGGAACTTCAGTAAGCCTTGAAAAATTTTAGCCAGCATGTATTGTATAGGCTGTTTTTCTGCCCTGGGCCCCAAAGTGAACTTTAGATTATAATATTTAAAGAGCTTTTATTTTAGATGCCGTCTATAGTCTAATTATTCATCCTAAGAAAAATGGGATCTAGATTTACTGGTACTTTCTTTTAATCCTAACACTCTAAAGGCAGAGGCAAAAGGATTCTGAGTTTATAGCTATCCTTGGCTACACAGTGAGACATATATTTACAACAGTAACAAAAGCAACAAAAGTAACAGTGGGTCCAGTGTTATTTCCTAGAAGCTCTCTCCTGGGCTTTTTTGAAATACTTGAGTTATCTGCCATAAAGAAACAGGAGAGCATTAAAGAGCACAGAACAGAAGTGCTGGAGGTTGTAGAGCTCTCCAACAATCCTAGCACTGGAAGAGTGGAGGCAGGAGGATTAGGCATGCTTGACTCTTGACATTCTTGTTGCCTAGCTCCTCCATCATGCTCATCTGGAATGGCTGCAGCCTTGGAGTGACCCAACCCTGCCTGGCTCCAACCCACAGCCTATTTCAGGTCTGCACCTGAGCTTCTGAAATGTGGCAGAAGAGAACAAGCCCAGCTAACGGGTATCACTTAAAATCCACAGCATGGGGCTCCAACAGCTTCCCGTACTTCCAGCCACATTTCCTAGTTAGTTGATAATCACACTCTTGGCAAGGCAATTTCACAACCCCATCTCTCTCAGCTAGTCTCTAGTGCTGCCTCTTTCCCATCCTTACTATTGCCCACATTTTAAGCTCTTGTCATGTGCTCTCATCTATCTATAAATGCTCTACCCCTGATGCTCACCTGCATCCTGAGACCCTGGCTGAGCCACAGGGGCTGGATGCCTGTATTTAGACGCTGCCTTCTTCCCCTCTTGAAGTGTTTCTCTCTCAATTCTACCTTCTTTGTTTTGTCCCATTGGGTTTCACTGCTTAATGAAAGACTTCACTAGCTCAAATTTCTCAATGTAGGCTCATAAATTATTCCCTTGTATCCCACACACTGGCCTCAGTTCTTACTACTGCCTAGTGAGGACATTTTCTCTCCCTTACATTAGAGTAGGAAAGCTACTCTCGTGCTATCTGACACCTTGTTTCTCTAGAAATTTACAGCAACTACCACTTTCCTCCTGAGACACTTCTTTCTCTCTCGGCTCCCAGGACTTTCTACCCTCTGATTTCTCCCTCTTCTCACTGGTCATTATCTCTGGGTTTCTTTCAAAAGATACTTATCTTCCTGTCCCTCCAAATATGAATTGCAGGGTTACTAAGCTTGTAGATTTAGGTTTACTTTTCCCTTCCCCAACAATCATTCACTGGATGACCTTAAGTCTACACATCATTCATGTATTGACAAAACCCCATTTTTGTCCAAAGTGTCTCCCCACTTGAATAATTCATGCGGACAGAATCACTGCCCATTTGACTCTTCTACATCAATATTCAAGAAACCAATGGCCTCAGAAATGTAGCCTTCTTCTGACAGTAAATAGTGCTTCTGTTTGCATTGTTACTTACTCTCTTTTTTGCACATCTAATCCACCAGTAAACCAGCGCATTCCAGAAAATGTGTTGCAACAGTCATCCCATCTCAGCATCCATGGTCCCTCTTCTCGTCTAAGCTGCTGTTCTCCTTCTGCTCAGATTGATGCAATAGGTACTTGTACCAGATGATATTTTTCAGCAATGGCATGATGGGCTCTTTATTTCTAGATTTGCTCCTAGACCTGTTTGCATATTGTCAAGAAGGTCTTCCCTCCTTGAACTTGGGGACACTTTGTCATACCCTCATAAGTAGGCACTTTGGAGGCCTACATTTGGGTCGCCAAAGGTCACATGACCTTCACATTAGTATTCTACACTTGATTTTAGCCAAAAGGCTGAGAAGCGATCACATTAGTATTCTTTTGTTTCACCTCAATCCCCAAAACTAGCCACTGTACTGAAGAAAGTCACATGGACTTCTTATCCCTCTGAGCCACATCTCAAGTATAAGCTATAGCCAACTTTTGACCAGATATAACCATGAATGTTGCTTCCAATCCCTCTTCAGAGTGAGAAAGATATGAACTTCATGGAGCTTAAGGTCCTGAGGCTCTACACCCCTGCCCAAGCTCCATCATTTCCCTCATCCCTGATCAAACTCTGTCCTCTTCTCCAAGCCCTCTATACAAATTTACATCCATGGATTGCACAGTCTCATTTCCTCCTGATTCCTTTATCATATCCGGATATAATAGTATATATTGTCACTTGATCTGCTCTTCTAAAACTAAAGTTAACTGAGAACGAATACTTTCTGTTTTGCTCATGATTGAGAGTCCTTCCCTGGTGTATCTGTCTGGTGTTTGACAAAGTTATTTCTCTGAAGGCTTGGATAAAGTCTGGTAAACATTTGGCTGGCAGCATTCTCAGTGCTGAGAAGTCTGCCACTTGTGTTCATGGGGGGTTCGAGAACAATGAAGCACTCGAGCTGCTCGTAGTAAGATGAGAAAGAAAGATGAGTCCCTTTAGGGCAAAGAAAGTGCCAGCATGACATGCTCCTTAGAGAAGTGCACAGCTGTGGTGAAGGGTGGCTGAATAGGTAATATTTCCACGTACCTACACACATGTATTATTTTTGAAACTGTTCCTTATTATATACTAGTGTTCTGGGAATACTAATGTGTTACAAGGTCAAAACATATCCCAGGATTCTTTATCAGAGAGGACTGTTCACAACATGGAAGTCCTGGGGCCTGGGGACCAGATGGCTTTTCTCCTGCCATTGACCTGTCATAAGCCCAAGTTATTTTGGAGATATGGCACACTTGGCTACAGTAACGGCATCTGGGAATATAAATGCTGGTTAATGGATTCCTATCCAGATTTGACAGGAGAAGGAAAGAGAAGCCTGGAGTGGGGTGGTTTGAGATCAGGGAAGGTTAGGGGTATAAATGGTGGAAGAAATGGAAACAATACTAGGAAAACAAAAGTCCTTTATATTGTTGCCTCAAATTGATTGACTCCAAGTGGTCTTAGAAATTTAAAGACAAATTCACAAAATCCTCTTTCAGTTTGACAGGGCTGTTCATTTTGGGGTAGAAAATAATGGAGGGCTAAAAAGGAAAACAATAAAAAGTGACACAAACTCTAGTTTTGTTTTGTTGTTTTGTTCTTTTTCAGCTAGACATTAAGAGCCTCTTAGAATTTTTGCCTCCCTTTTATGGCAACAGCTAGGTATATGATTCTTATTATAAATATTGGGATTCCACACCTGAATCAGTTCAGACAAAGTATTCTGCTGGGCGAACTAAAGGGGAATCCATTTGGACATGCTATTTTGGTATCTATGGTATTTCCTTTTCTGAGAACAACTTGGATTATTACCTAACAAATTTTAAGAGTCGCAGGCTATTGTGTTTGCTAAGATGTTTCTATAAAAATCTTTTAAAGATAGACACTACCTTTGATGGTTTCTCCTTACACACTCCTTCATTATTTTAAATCAAGTCTTGGAAAGAATGGGACCTTCACTCTTTCTGTTCAACATTCATTTCCAGTGCTACAGGTGACTAATTAGGATATTTATTTGATTTCAAACACATTACTCTATCTAAAACTGCAAGAGTTCCAGTTTACTACACCAACAATAGGCATCAGAGAATGAGACACTTTAGAGAACAAAGTGCACACAGTCACCATTCATGTATTAACATCTGAAGGCAAGTTACATAGGAAGTGGTCTACTCTGGGATTTTCGTATCAGGAGTCTGGCATTGGAAATTCTAGTCAACACAAGGGAGCAGAACAAAGCAAAGACAATGCCACTTCTCACCCTGGTGGGCAAGCGCAGACAGGTGCCCACTCCAGGGTCTGAAGCTGACTGTCTGTCTTTACTGGAACCACAGAGGACTAAGATTGTTGCAGAAGATTTGGAAGATCTGAGAGTAGGCCTTGACTCTGAATTGGGTCCTAAGAGGTTATACAATCCATACAAAAGCTTTAATTTTCTCAACCATCCGTGATCAATATGTACATAAATCCCACTTGTCTCTTGTCTTAGCATTTTCATTGCTATTACAGAAACATCATGACCAAAAAGCAAATTGGAAAGGAAAGGGGTTATTCATTTACAACTCCAGATTATAGTTTATCGCTGGAGGAAGTTAAGACAGGAACTCAAGCAGGGTAGGAACTTGGAGGCAGGAGCTGATGCAGAAGTAATAGAGGGGAGCTGCTCACTGGCTTGCTTCCCATCAATTACTCATCCTGCTTTATTATGGACCCCAGGAACAATAGTCCATAGATGTCACATCCCACCATAAACTGGGCCCTCTTGTCTTGATCATTAATTGAGAAAATGCCGTACAGCTGGATCTCCTGGAGACATGTTTTCAACTGAGTCTCCTTCCTCTAATAACTCTAACTTGTATCAAGTTGATACAAAAAACAAACCAGCACACCCCTGTTTGGTAAGGGTGTCCCGACTTAGTGAAAGTTTACATTTTTAAATGATAGCCTTACATTATCTGACTGCAATGTCATGTGGGCCACATGAGTAATTTAAATTTTGCATTATAGAAAAGAATTTTAAAAGAAAATTAATTTCAAAGAATATTTTCTATAAACCTAGTATAGTATATCCAAAACTACTGTTATATCAACATGCCATCAACATAAAGTCATGAAAGAAATGTACTATATCTTTTGGGGTACAAATTACTTAAAATCTACTATATATTTTTCATTAGTTATATACTTTGGCTTATAGTTCATCTCAGGAAGTAGGGAACTTGAGGCAAGTTTTATATTACATCAAAATCAGGAAGCAGAGATCAATGAATGGTTGTACTCAGATCACTTTATCTTTTTATACAATCTAGGATAACTTAAGGAATGGTGCCACCCACAGTGGGCAAGTTTTCTATCTTTATTAACTTAATAAAGTTAATTCCTTGAAAGCATGTCTAGAATTCTATCTCTCAGGTTATTCTAGATATCACCAAAATGACTACTGAAGTTAGCTATCACATCATCCCTGGCTACATGAGTTTTTTATGTCTAAATCAACTTGAAAATTTAGGGTATATGAGACTACCATACCACATTCTACATATTTATCCTTATGCCAACAGATTAGTGTATTTCTTATTCCTTATCAAGGAAACTTCTCTTTGCAACAGATAGAGAACATTATAGAAAAATCACAACAAATCAGAACACAGAATTGTAGGTTTCAGCCACAACTGTTACCTTAGATATTATTGGGGAAGAGGGAGTAGAAAGATTATAAAAAGCTGAGGTCATAAGATTTTTTTTGTGAGATGCTCATCAGAGAAATGTCAGAAGCTATGCTCATAAATTCCCACAAACATGAATGTTTAAACATGACCCGAATAAGGACAACACCAATAGACATGCTAACATGAATGTGAAAAACTTTACCTCACACAAAGAATTATAGGAAAATAAAGAATGTTGAGGGCAGGAGAAATAGGGGAGAGCACAGAAAATTCTTATCTAGTACTAAATAGTGAGTTTGAAGACATATACATGATAACATTATACAGACTGATTATGGTATATTCATGTATTAGGGAATACCCCCATTCCACATACAAAAGTAACAACCATTAAAGAAAAAAGAGGTCATGAATTTTAAAGAGAGAAAGAAGGTGGGTAAATGGGGGGTAGGAGTTGGAAGAAGGAAAAGGACAGAAAATGATGTAATCATAGTATAATTTCAAAACTAAAAATTTATTAAAAATAGGGGAGAGGAAGTGAGAAAAGGAAGTTTGATAGAGATAGGTGGGGAAAGGAGGGAGAGAAGACAGAAAGGAAGGGAGCAAGCAAAAACAAAAGCAAAAAGCTTCTATGTGTCTAAGACATTTATATTTCGAGAACGATCTCTCACCTACATATTTCCCTCTACACTTAACTCACAGTCAGAGAATGAAACTAGCATCTCACGCCTGCTTCTCAGGTTCCTTTATGAATGCAGAATTAAGGATCTCATATTGCTGTGATAGTTTTCTGTCCCCTGGAAGGATGTTAGTCTAGTGAGAACCATGGCTGACACCAAGAACAACCCAGTGTGACTGCACACCAATGAAAATAGTTAACATTTATTTGTAGGCTTGTTGCACTTCATGGAAAGATACACACACACACACACAGACACACACACACACACAGACACACACACACACACAGAGACACTCACTCTCTCTCTCTCTCTCTCACACACACACACACACACACACACCATTATCATCATCATCATTGCCTATTTCAGGAAAGTTTTTGCTATACAGTGAGAATTTTACTAGTATTCTCTTGGTCACCTCAGAGATTTCTGATTTTGGCAAATATCATTCTGGACATTTTTTCCTTCAAGGTACTAGACTAGTACTAGAGACTGCTCTATTTCTTTCTAAGCTTTGCATCTCTCTTCCCACCATTCTAATTTGTTTCCCATGTTACCACTCCAAGGACCAGGTGTGTGAAACACAATAATTTCCCCATAACAGCTGTGCCCATGAGAAGGCAATATCATGTAAATACTTAGAAATAGCAAAATGAGTGTTTTAGCAGTTGCCAGGAAGTATTACAGAGAGAAAAGCAACATATTCACCTTTAGTAAAAAGCCTAAAACCAAAACCAAACAGTAATTTTATGTGATACAGTTGATGATCAATTTCTAATAGCAGGCAACTAAGTCAGCTATGAGGTTCACAGCTGTGGTCAATAGTTTAAAAATTAATGACATATATGATCATTTATATTCTAAATTGAACATTGAAATGTTTATACTATTTATTTTTACATATTCTACATGGCACTTTTCTCCTTTTAATTTCAGTATATACACATATATGTATATAAAATATATATTCTGTATTTGTAACTATTTTATTATTCAAATTTATCACTTATACTAATGTACATGTCCTCTTCTCAAATTTTGGATTGATAAAACTACACTTTTATAATTTTAAAATTTAGCTAAAGTAATTTTGTGAAGATAAAATATCACTGTAGTTGATTTGAAAGCTGGGACACCTAAATGAAAACACATGTCAGGAGTAAAATAAAAATTCTGGACTAAAGGGACATAAGTAAAACATGAAAATGTCCCAGTAAGAGTATTACTTCATAGCAGCCAACCAGATTTAGTGGCGGTGTATACAGTGTGGGGACAGCTACCAGAAGTATTGGGTCTAACTTCCACAATCTTGGAGAATAGCTTGAGTTAACCTTGTTCTTGCAAGGTATGCCAGGGCCAGTGAGTCTCCAGAAAACAGTCAGACGTAGGCAGGAAGGAGACCATATACCAGGAGCCCAGAAAAACAGTTGTAATCACTCATCTATGGGAGAGTCTCCAGTTAGCACAGCTGTACACAAATGAGATTTCATACCAATCAATGTGGGTCATTTGAAGTTTATCCTAGTGGTTTCAGTAAAAGACCACTGCTAGTTAAAGGAAGAGAATATGGAATGGAGAGAGGGAGGGGGGAAGGAGGAAGGGATGGGATGGGATGGGATGGGAAGCTATAGATCTCCATGTGATAGCCACAAAGTCAACTTGCTACCATTTCATAATGTGCCTGGAAATATTGCTCAGTAAAAGGCAAGTGTGTTTTGTTGACTGATGTTCGAAGTGCTTTCTAAGATGCTGACTTTTGAGCTTAGGCTGAGATTTACATGAATAAATTAGGACAAAATATACATAATAAAATAACCATGGCTATTCTCTTTCCTCTGAGGAAATTTTAAGTTTATAATGTATATGATGATTTTGATGGATCTGAGAGTAGTGTCGTCCTATGGGGGGTGAGAGGGAAAGATAGGGGGTGGGGAAGAGGGAGAGAGGATTAAAGGAAGCTAAGATACAGAGACATAGCAAGCACCATGTGTACCACATGTCTTTTGAAGTCCTGAAAGTGTTGCTTGGGGAACCAGCTTCCCTAGTCCCTGTGGGAGCACAGCTGGTGAACCCAACCTCTGTAACACGTAATGAGGTCAATACAGGTTGCCTCTGGGTTCTTATACAGTCTATCTTTCTGTTTCTAATTTTACTCTAAAATGCTATCCTGATGAGCTGCAGAGGAGAAAGCCTTAGGAAATAAGTATATATGTATTTTTTTTTACCTCAGCACCTGTCTCCTTTTTAGAAATTATATCCATTTACCATATTTTCAAATCAGTTAAGGGTTTAATTGCCTATAAATCTGGCCATCTTTCACCTTAGCACTTTAGACACATTGAAATTATTTTCTGGAGCATGATTTTTTTTCTCCTTAAAATATAGTATTGCTCATGCATTTCATGGATTCTTGGGGAGGAGAGTCACTTTTCTTCATGGATACAGCCAATGAGAAGCTACCATTGCTCCAGAAGGAGGTCCTGCACTCATGCACATAGAGGCAGCTCTAAGTAGACACAGTGGATTAAAACAATGACAACTCATCTTGCTGGTAGTGGAAACTGGTGGACAGAGTCAGGCTGAAACTGGAAGGGAGAGAATTGGAATGTATTTGATTAAGACATATTACACGCACGGACCATCAAACAATAAAATATTGCATTAGATAATAAATGTGGTATTGTGTTGAAGACTGGCTGTGGGTATATTTTTAAAGTTATTTGGGGGATGCTTGCTTTCTATCCCTGTATTTCCACTCTGCCTGGGACCTGGGCAGGTCTTAAGTCAGAAAGGAACCTAAGAATAATCTATGTCATTTTTCATTGTGTGCTGACTTGAATAAATTACTGAGTTACCCCCGGGGAGCTACATTCTGAAAGCAACAGTTTTCTGCAAGGGAAAATAACATATATTGATTTTAGGAGATGGAATGGCATTCCCCAGTCAGGTACATGGCCATATTACTGTTCATAAACAAAATATGTATCTGCTTCTACAAAAATAGCAGGAAACCAGAAAAACTTGAGGGTTTTATGTGTACTTTGTTATAACAACTGCATTTCTAAGGTCTTGTTTTATAATATTATATTTTTGAATCTGGATATACTCTTGTTTATAGATGTATAAGTTATGGTCAATTCAGGCTGGGGTTTAATTAGAGACTAACTTGGCCAAACATGCTAAAATGCTTAACGTTCTCTCTGTACTTGGACTGATTGAATTTGGACCTGATTCACAGGACTCACCTCTCTTCAAGGACTTCCACGCATTGTGGTGCTTGGCTGAGTTTTAAGTTGCACAGTGAAGGCAGATAGAGACACAGTGTGTTCAAAGGCAAAGGCTGGGAAGAACTCCTTTTCAAAATGGTTATTTCTCCCCTGATAGAGACTTTTAGTATTATTTTTCTTCTTGATTAACAAAAACAACTGTGCCTGTTTTGGTCCCTGTGTGGATGGATGGACATTTTTCTTAGGATAGTTTGGAATATTACAGCATTTCTCTCTACCCATAAACACATTTTAACAAGATTTATTTACTTCTAATTATGTGTATAGATGTGTATCTCTGTGTTGGTATGTACATATGAGTAAAGATGCCTGCAGAATCCCAAAGAGGGCATTGGGTACCCTAGAGTTGGAGAGGTAGTTGTGAGTCACCAGATTTGGATACTTGGAACTAAACTTGTGTCATCTGCAGGAGCAGTGAGCTTTTAACCACGGAGCCATTTCTTTGGTTCTTTCATCCATAAACTCTTAAAGTTCACTGGTGTAGCACCTCAAGTTGAGCAGGAAGGAGAATACAGCCATGGAAAAAATGGATTCGAATGGTATAAGGAGCAAACTGAAACCTTCTAATGCTTATATGTAGGAAAGAGAGAAGGGGAGGGAAGCTGGTATGAAAGCATTGGCAGAGGGCTAAGGATGGAGGACAAAGACTGTTGACAAGACTCCCTTACATCTTTTCATAGGATGGAGAAAAGCTTTACCTTTCTTCAGAAGTGTCAAACATGTGATGTTAATGAAAAGAAGCTCAATAGCCACTGTGGTCTAGTTACAATAAACATGTCTAGACAGTTTTGGATGCATTCTAAGTAATATTTAAGTTTTGGTGGGGAATCTGCCTTATGGGTGAAATCTATTGTTGAGATCCATCTGTTTGTCTGTGTATGTATCAATCAACTATCTATCTCTGATTTATTTTGGTAGAAGATTGCTCAGGTTGTCCTTAAACTCAGGACCCTTCTAGCTCAGCCATCCTCTACCCAACTATGCTGGGTCTTCTCTATTTAATGAAAATAAATTAACTTCATTTTCTTCTAACAAATAAATATCAAATAATGTAAACATCTGAATTTCTATGAATAATTTCCAATGAATCCCCAGTTAATGAGCACATAAAAGGAAGTCCATGCCCTGAGCATATCCTCTAGTTTATCATCTTGGATATCTGCTAATTCAGCAAAGGAGATCAGCATTCGCCTGCAGATATAGTGACTACGAAGAGCCCTTGCTAATAAAAATAGCATAGCTTGACAGCTATAACTTTTGATCTATTTTTTCCGTTTCAAAAGAACTTGTATGACAGACTTTTATACTGTTGAGAAACTATTTACATAGTGGTTGCTCATTCCTCTACAATTTATTCAGTTACACTTGTTTTCTTCAGTATTTCCTTTCTGTAAACTTAGGATATGAAACAAAGAACAGTGTAGATTTGTTCAGAAAAAGTTATTATAAAGATTCAAAGGTTTTTCTGCTGAAAGTGAATAGGGTTGTATCCCAGAGCTCCCCGTAGTCTGATGAACTTCCAGGCCAAACACTGTGTCTTAGAAACATCTCATCTCCCATTTTCATCTTCAGTGGTGTGACTTGCTGCAAGTTCAGTCTCAGAGACCTTGCAAATTGGAAAAGAGGCAGTCTGTGCTGTTTCACATATAAGCAGTTTGGGTTTATGAACCTGGCCACAGATACAAAAAGACTGTCAGTCCTGGCAGTCTTTCTGACCTCAAACATGCATCTCACTATTTTCTGGTTCAGCCATCAGCACAGGCCTATGAGAAAACCTGTTTCATTCCATGCTTTTAAGAAGAGAGCAAAGTTTAAAATCCCCTAGAAACTCTGTTAGAACTCTGTTAGTGGTAGCTACTGCCCCTGTTTAGTCTGAGGCTACAGCCTGCACTTCTCCACTGACAGTCTTTCACCCTCTTTTCTCTGCTCCATGTGTGAAGAAAGAGAACTCTTGTCTTATCCTGACTCCCAGGGAGCTCAAGGAGGGAGAGAGGCACAGGGAGGATGTCACTAAGTATACAGAAGTTAGAGAAAAAGATACTCCAAGTATGAAATGTCTCTAGATACCAGAAGGTCACTAGAGTTCACATGTGCTCCTTCCTTCCTTCCTTCCTTCCTTCCTTCCTTCCTTCCTTCCTTTCTTCCTTCCTTCCTTCCTTCTTTCCTCCCTTCCTTCCTCTCTTTTTTTTCTTGACCATGTATACACTTTCTAACTCCGTTTCTACAACCTGAGTGACACTGGAATTTTTCTATCTTAAGGAATAAGCTTGTCTAACTTAGATAAGACTGTGGTGTCTGTCCTGTACTCTATCTTAGCTTCAGGGATTCAGACACCATTTGACACTTGGGACAAACTTAGACAGACTGCAGGTGCAATTGTTTTGTCATATGGACCTGGCTACAATCAGAGAGTCAGAAGCTTCAGTTCTATTGGGTAGTAGCTTCCTCTACAGGGGCAGATCTGGAAAACAAGGCTTTGGGATCAAAAAGGAAGTATATCTGTATGACTTTCCTGGGGTAGGCCTCACCACAGAGGAAAAAAGGGAGAAGGGGCTCTGGGACTAGCACGCCCTAATTTCACAAGGATATTCCAGGATAGCAAGTTATTTTTAGCAAAGGGTACTCATGCTGTAAATATTTTGAATCCAGGTTCACAGCAATTTCACACGAAACTTCTAACTATAGAAAACTGGAACCCCATGCATGGGAGACTGACAGCTTTGGGATAAAACCCAACTGTTCATATCCATCTAGTTTTCCATATGTCACCTCCAACAAATTCAATTTACTCATCAATGTGAGCTAGAATAAGGGATTCTTTGGGATGTTGTTGTTGTCCCTTTGGGATGATATGTTGGTTTCCATCCTACTCTAATATTATATCTGTTTCTGTGATCAAACATTTCAACTAATGAGAGGGGAAGTTCATCTTACAGGTTACAGCCTACCATTAATAGAAGTCAGGGCAGGTGCTCAAGGTCTGAAGAAGAACTCGTAGAGGAAATCTGCTTGTTGCCTCATGTATAGGTCCATGCTTAGCTAGCTCTCCTACACAGACAAAGAACACCTGACCATGGAATTGTGACAGCCATAGTGGGCTGAGTCACTTTCCACCAATTAACAATTAAGGAAATTGCCTACTAACAAACCCATGGGCCAATGTGTTCTAGGAATTTCTTAGACTCCCTTCACAGTTGATTCTGGTTTAATTGTATTCAAGCTAACTGGGAACTTCCTCACACCAAAATTCATGTGCTAGGACATAGTAAGCTCACAGTGTGAGGCTTTTTTATTGCCTGGAGTAAGGAGGGAGGGCCCAGGGTAGATAGACATGATGATCAGGCTTCTAGACATACGTTTGAAGATGTCTTGGAGTAGCAACTAGGAGACCCAGGGTCTAGAAATCCAAAGACCTGCAGACAGTCAGAAGAACTGAACCCAAAAGGAAAAACTCTGGGAAGTAATATTTTAGCAAGCAACTCGTTTTCCTGACTCCATTTTACAGGTTATTAAATTGGATTAGTTTTGTGGGTGAATTAAGATTATTGATAGAGTAGAATGAATCAATAACAGTAAAACCATAATAACTAGTGCTAATTAATTCACCCCTCACAGAATGACTTGCTGTGATTGGATTTTATGAGCAAAGCAATTCTGCTGTTTTTGTTTCTTAAAAAAAAATTAAAACCAATATATTCCCCTGGCTGCTTAAGAAGCTGCTATAAATTAACAGGCAGGCTGCTTAGCTCATTAAAAACTGTAGCGCTTTCGTTCTGTATCTGAGCTGCTGATATTTCTCTGCAAGGGAAGAAACCCACAGCTCCTCCTTGCCAGCTCACAGGTGGTAATCATGGAGAATAATGGGTCTTAAAAGTGCCAAAGCAACACATTTCACAGTGGAGAAATACACAGGGTGAAAAAGACAACAAACCACTAGGCAGTGTTTCAGTGTAAGTGCCTGCGGAATCAGAGCGCTGTAAAATATCCTGGTTTTAAATACTCTTTGGCAACTTTCTGGAGGCACACACTCAATGTAAATGCACACATCGTTATTACCATTTGAGGCTCTGCAGCCAGGCTCAGCCCTCTGTCTCTCTATGCCTCTGTTCTATCTCTTGGTGACATCTCTATGCCACTTTTTATCTGTATGCCAGCTCTTGGGCTATGTGATTGGGTAAAACTGGGGTGGATGGTTAAGGGTTGTAAATGAACACAGGAAAGAGCCAGAAAGGACAGAGAAATAGGAAAGGTCATGTTCTTTAGTGCTCAGTTGAGGATAGTAACACCTGAGGCACTGGTGTGACTCTCATTAGAAGCAGGGATTCAGCCTCCTCCCTAAACCAATCCTCTTCTAATTCCCCAAAGATATTTCAAGACCTCCATTTCGGCCAGGTAGGTCAAGTCTAGGACATGCTCTTAGGACAAGAGGGAGAGAATTTGAACTATTGGAGGCTCACTTAGCCCTTATTAGATGAGGAGGCCACTTGATACATCACTAGATGAGAGGGAAACTCAGAGCCCATTGGATATGAGGCTTATAAGGCCCATTGGATGTGGGACTTACTAGATATTCATTGGAGGAAGGTTCAGTACCTACTGGAACAGAAATTCACCTGGTGAGCATTGTATGGGAACCCAAACTGGTACCCACTGGAGTCCAAGTATTTTGCTGGGGTCAGTACATCTCAGTGCAACAAAAACTGGCACTATGAAGAGCTCTCATTTTTGTCTGTCCTTGTTTGTTGTGTATGTTCAGACTGAGCAGGAAGCCAGTGGTTCCATGTCACTACGATGCTCTGTGGGCAGGTAGACTGCATTATGGTTACTCTTATCTTCTTGCTGAGGGATGACAGCCCATGTCCAGTGGGTTGTATGTTAAATTCCTTTGTGATGATTCATATTCATTCACAGAGACACTACAGACCTCATCACACCCTCTCCTGCTCCAAGTCTAGGAAAGTTCTAGACAATTTGAAGAACCCCATGGTAAGTGTGATTTTATCGCACCGATACAAAGATACTGGTAGCCACTGAGAGAAAAACAGGTCTGAAGGTGAATCAGCGACTGGACACTAACAAGCAGGGCATAGCTGGCAATGTTTCGGTTTTTACAGGCTGATATGTTCTCTAGTTGGAGATGTAGCCATTCATTTCCTGAGCTGTTTAGACATGCCCCACACAATGTCTCTTGGAATAAGCCAATAGGACCATATCACTGAAAGATGAGGGAATTTTGGCTGAGACATCTTATTCTGGTCTTTTAGCATTATAAGAATATAAGTTGTGGAGAATTACACTTTAGCACACTTATCACAATGGCCTCCTCTCCACATCTCTTCAATGACCTGTTTAGGTTGTTACTATTTTGGGGGTGGGCACTGGAGGGCTAAAGGTTATCATATAGGTCTTCTATATTCTCCCTTTCCTAACTGTGAATCTTCAACCATCAATACCATGGCAAAATAGCTTTCTTTTCCTTTAATGATGGCAGGGAATGGATCATGGACTTCCACATGGTCTCTGGCATTAGCTCATGCCTCACTCGAACCTTAACATTGATGAGTTTAGGCCAGGGTGCAGGTGGGTAAGGACTCAGTTTTCTTTAAGAGGCTGGCCTGCGGGTGTTTGACCAGTGGGTACATGGGCAACACAAATTGGACTTTACTGGTTTTGGTGGGGGAAGGTCACAAGGGTTGAGGGTATACCTGGGAGGCCTGGGAAGAGAGAGTGATTAGGGTTCATGATGTGAGATTCCCAAATAATCAATAAAAAGATCATGAAAAGATAAACAGAAAGAGAGAAAATCAGCCATTGTGTGAGCTGAGTGGCTCTTGGCCTTCCTTATGACAGGCTACGCTGACTGCGCAACGTGCTTATGACAGGCTACGCTGACTGCGCAACGTGCTTTTTCTCATCTAGCCATCATCACGGCTCTGCAGTATGAAGGACATTGCATCTATTGCAAATGAGAGCAAAGACCAAGTTTGGAAAGGCTACCATTTCCCAAAGTGACACAAAGGCATGTGGTAGAATTCGGACTCCATTTTTGTGCTAGAAAATAAAAGGGGGAAAAAAAAGGTTCCAGAACATTCCTTGGCATGTTAGTCTGGTTTTAGTATTTTAAAACTATTTTGTTTACCATTTCCCCAGGAATTACATATTGAGACATTTAAAAATGGATCCAAAGTTTATTTTATTATGAAATACTTCAATATTGGATGTGAAATGTTCTCTGCAAACTCATGTGTTTGAACATATGCCTAGCTAGTAGCACAGTTTCTGAGATGGAGAAATTTACAAGGCGAGGTCTGACTGGTTCAAGCAGGCCTCTGAAAGGGAGCCTTGTACCTTAACTTTGGTCTTATTTCTGGCCCAAAGTCTTCTGCTTCTTGACATATGGGTGTGTGATCACCTCACCTCATGGTTTTAGTTCTTCCTTCTACCAGGAGCCATTACAAATTCCTCCATATCATCACTTATTGTGGGCTAGCATCCTTTCAAATCTTGAGCCAAAATAAACTGACTCTTGTTAGGGCTTGGTCAGAGCAGTGAGAAAAGTGACTGATACAATTATTGTACCCTGAATCTCACAGGAAGAATTTTATTTTTCAGGGTAACTCTGAAGTTAGGTTTAATTGGCAGTAGCTCTTGTATTGGGTCATACACAGCATATGTGCTCAGCCGTACAGTTGGCCTAAGATTTCCTAGGTAGTAGGCGAAAGCTTTCTAGGACATACTGGGAATGGCATATTGCTAAAGACACTGCAGGAAGTTGAGTTTCTACCTTCTTTTCATGCCTATTTTTCTCAAGATACACATGCTTTCTTTGTATCATGTTATGGACACACACACAACACACACACACACAAACACATACACACACACAGAGAGAGATAGAGAGGGAGAATTATATGCACATAGAGATATTCCTGTCCATGGCAACAACAGGAGAGAGAAGAAAACACCCACATAATCATGTGCTTACAGAGACACATATATCATATACCACATTCTATGCACACCAATACATGCACATATCCCCACTAGACATACACACAAGACACATATGCACATAAGCACCACCCCCCTCACACACACCTTCTGTTTCTGATTTACTGATGAAGATAACACTTGGTACTCAGGCTCAGAGAGGACGACGCTCTTGTCAGGCTGGCTGAGGCTGGTGAACGGGGCTATATTCTCTATCAGGATATGGGCAGCTAGAGCAGAGAGTAGTGGAGTGGGTCCTGAGATCTCTGAGTAAGTCAAGTTGCTGAGGACAAGACTAGGATAGCAGAGGTTAGACCCCCGAGATACACATTTGCCTACTCTGCCTCAGTTCACCCTGACTTTCAGCACCAACCTCCAGGAACCCCATAAAGCACCCCTTCCTCTTCGTTCTCAGTGTGGGTCAGGCAGAATGAGGTACTCCACAACCATACTCTCAGCCTCTAGGAAGGAAGATCCCATCTTCAAGAGCAAATATACTCTTGAAATACATCTCCCACCAGTTTCAGAGTCTCAAAAGACCAAATCATATAAAGAATGCACAACTAATTTTCTCAGATTATATCTATCTGCACATCTATTTTTGCAGCTGGTTCATGCCATTTCTGCATTTTATTAAAGAATGATGAAAATGGGGGCAAATTACAGTGTATGTGTAACTCCAAGTTAATCATCATTTTGGTAGAGAGAAGAAAATTGTTTACTATGAGCTGAGACATTTCTGTTCAGCTGCCAAGAAAGGCACTGTAACACCTATACAAACACACTTTTCAGATTTATATTTGATAGAGACAAAGAAGGGGACTCTCAGATACAGCCCCAACTAGGTATCATAACGGCACTGCAGTAGTGTTACCAAGCACTACATTTCTCTCCATAAATCAGAACAGTTCTGGAGAAGTAAAAAACAGTAAAATTTCAAGTGAATGCTGGCAGAGTTAAATCAGTTAGTTTATCTCATGAACAGGAGGAAAGACAAAATGTTTCTTCTCAGCAAAAGAATTTTGACTCCAACTGGCATCCATATTCCTGGCACTCGCTACTCAGCTTTGGCCCTCTGTTACACCCAAGCTGAGCACTGTGTCCCCCAGTGACCCTCAAGTCTGACCTCCTCCATTATATAAGATCTTTAACCCTTTTTTGTATCTCTGTCACTCGCCTTTAAAATCTCTGACTATATGCTGTATTTAAGAAAAAGCTTATATACATCTTGGTCTGCTAATCAGTAGTTAGCTCGTCCTAGGAGATGAGGCTCACCTTAACTTAGTTTTATTTTAACCTGCTTCTTAGGTCAGTATTAGATTAGAATCAAAACTGATTAGTCCAGAGGGTTCCCATACCACTCCCCACCACCGACTTCATCATGCACAGCATGTCTTGTAAACATTCCCCTGAGAGCATCATGTTCATTGTATGTGGCACACAATCATCACCCAGGATTCACAGCTAAGTAATGACACTTATGATTAGACAAATTTATAATTAGAGTCCTCCATTGTCATACCAGACAGAATGACTTCACTTCTGTACATATATTTTACTTTGCTGCTGTGGATTTCTACCTTTCCTTAATTAACCCTTAGAAGGCTCTGGCCTTTTAATTGGTTTTATGGTTTTAAATTTTCCATACTGTTCTATAACTGTAATTATATCTAATGTTGATTTTTAACAACTAACTTCTATTATTTGATGATATAAATTTAAATAGCCTCCATGTGTTTCCATGACTTAGGTCTCAATTCTTACGCTTTGGAGTGTGCATACCTTAGTTTGTTTTTAATATACCTACTGAAAAAGAGGTTATACCTGAATTTTGGTTATTGTGAATAAATCCATCATAAATATGCCTGGGCAGGCATAGATATGAATTTCCAGTCCATTTAGATATATCCCAAGGAGCTCAACCTATGGTTTGTATGGTATGAAGATTCTTAAAGTACCTCTCTTCACTAATTCACAGTAGAAAGAGACAAAGCAAACAGGGCTTGTAGAAGCTTGTTTTGGAGACAGCAATCCTAGAACAATGTCCTGGGTGTAGAGGAAATCCTCTATGAGTTTTCATCAAATTTGCCGAAGTTCTTGGTAGTACACACTGAAGGTCATGAATGTACACATTCTTTGACATTTACTTGTTCTTGGAAAATTAAGCATTCTTCTGAGTACAGGAATCTTTCATAGAGCTTTCCCTCTGAAAATCAGGAAGACAAAACAACAAAAGAAACCTACAACAGCCAGCCTAGGTCCCTTGCCTGTTTCCACTTAATGTTAGTGGAAGATGTGTGGCCAGCTTATCCCCTTCAATACAAAATTCAAAATGAATTGATGGTGACATCTATTGCATGCAGAGTAAATTTTAAGCAAATTTAGAGTATCATTTACCACATGGGCCTATTCTTCCTGAATATTAAATGATCTAATATGTATACATACCCACTTTCCTGCTCCTAAATAGTTTATGATAAGTAGAAAAATATATTCACCCAGTTTGTGAGATTTTGTATATATGCATACATGTACATATATACATGTAGCTGAGTATGAACATACATGTGTACATATGCACATAAATGTATATATCTTAGTTAGGACTTTACTGCTCTGAACAGATACCAATACCAAGGCAAGTCTTATAAGGAAAACTTTTGATTGGGCTGGCTTACATCTTCATCACAATGGGAGCAGGGCAGCATCTAGGGAGGCATGATGCAGGCAGAACTGAGAGTTCTACACTATCTGCAGACTGCTAGTGAAAGACTGGCTTCCAGGTAGCTAGGAAGAGGATCTTAAAGCCCACACTCATAGTGACACACCTATTCCAACAGGGCCATGCCTTCTATTAGTACCACTCTCTGGGCCCAGCATATACAAACCATCACAATATCTATGTCTATCTCTCTATATTATCTATATCTATATCAATCTAATCTCTCTCAGAGAGAGAGAAAGAGAAGAGGAATATTCTAAATTCTAAAATCTAATCTTAGTTTGGCCGCTCATGCATGACAAGCCCCATTTCACTGTTTTAGAGCCTCCAAGCTGGATGCTGATGCTGCCCTTGAGGTCTCTCCCTTCCCCTCCACTTGGCACTTAAGCTGCACAAACAGCACTTGAATTGAGGTCCAAGCAGACCTTCTTAATCTAATCAATTCTGAACTACTTGCTGTCGAGGGCTAACAGCCTCTTGAAACTTGGGGCTGTTCCACGTTTCATTTACATGATGGATGAGATTCACAAATGGATTAAGTGGTAGATGAGCACCTTGGGACAAAAAG
This sequence comes from Micromys minutus, assembly GCF_963924665.1. Lineage (NCBI taxonomy): Eukaryota > Metazoa > Chordata > Mammalia > Rodentia > Muridae > Micromys > Micromys minutus. The sequence goes on along the minus strand of NC_137975.1, from coordinate 61,750,396 downwards.
AAACGGTCATCACACTGCTTGTCTTTGTCCCAGTAAATTCAGCTGCAGTGGGAAATCATACAGCCCTGTGAGGTGGGAGCTGGGTCAGGAGCTCCACAACAGTGCTAGCCTCAGCCAGGGGCTTTCATGTGACTCACCCTCCCCTAGTTGGACTCCAATACAAAATCCAAGGATTCCTTAGCTGTATATATATGATGTCTGGTTCTAGGCATGAACACTCACATGCGCCTGAGTACTTTTCCTGAGTTTAGTCACATGTTAACACATGTGCTCATTCACATGCGTGCAGTTTCTGATTGTTGATAGTGGAGAGCTCATGAGGCTTCAACCCTACACTGAGAAATAGAGCCAACTCAGGAATCCTGAGATCTGGAGAAATCGTCCTCCCCAGGGATGAATGAGCACAAGAATTGGATAGCCAATGATTTCATAAAGCTTGAATTAAAGGTCCACCTGAGGGACACCACAGCCCCATCCCACACCCTGATGAAGATGGGTATTTCTACAGGCTGCTTCCAATTCCATTGTTTTTAAACTTTTCCTAGAGTTGCACCCTGCAGGGGAACATATTAATCATATTAATTAGCACTAATTAATTAAGTGATGTCGCTATGTTCATCATAGTTCTCTTTCAAAACTGGTTTTGTTGATCAGCTCTGACTTCATTATACCTGCTCCTTTGAACATTGGAAAGGATATGTGTGTATGTACACCCATACCTAAAAGTAATCTGCTCAGTCTGTGTAATATTACTTGTGTATGTTTTGGGGCATGACCATTTGATATTAGATAACCTTTTGTGTGCTTTTTATGTCCACTTTGTCATGCCTATTGTCATCATACTTGTTCAGCACATTTAGGCAGCAATATTGCTAAGTATGGGTCCAGAATCTGTCATTACGGAGCCTGGCCCATCTGCCACCTGGAACGGCGTCTCATAGAGGCTGAGCAACTGGTGGGTGGGAGACCTGGGCTGCCGGGGAGCAGAGAGATCTCTGCGGAGTGCACACGGAAAGTGCACAACCTAACTTGCCCTGCCCTGGCTTGCCCGATCCAGCGATTGGAAACAGAAAATTAGAACTTCTGTTTCCACCCGGAGGCGACTTCCGGACGCAGAGCGGAGCCTGGCCCATCTGCCACCCGGAAAGGAGGCTCGTAGAGGCTGAGCAACTGGTGGGTGGGAGACCTGGGCTGCCGGAAAGCAAAGAGATCTCTGCAGAGTACACACGGAAAGAGCACCCCCTGCCTTGCCCTGACCTGCCCTGCCTGATCCAGCAACCAGAAACAAAACGTTGAAACTTCTGCTCACACCCGACAACTCTGAGGCAAAAAACAGGGCTCGGCCCATCTGACACCTGGACCAGTGGAGAACCAGGAACACAGACCAGATACAAGGGAAAGGCAAGAACATATCACTGACAACAAAATGGCAAGAGGAAAGAGAAAGAGTATATCCCAAGGAAACCAAGACAATCTAGCAACACCAGAACCCAGCACTACCATAACAGCAAACATCGGAATTCCAAACACTCCAGAAAAAGAAGACACAGACCTGAAATCATACCTCAAGATGCTGATAGAGATACTTAAACAAGAAAGGGAGGAAAAGCAAAAAGATTCAGAAGCTTTTAAAGAAGAAACAAGAAAAACACTCAAAGAACTCAAAGAACTAGAGGAAAACAGAACCAAAGAAATAAAGGAATGGAAGAGGGAAATTAAAACAGAAATTGACACAATAAAGAAAACGCTAAAAGAGATAAACCTAGAGTCAGTACACCAAAAAAAGAAATCAGGAGTCACAGAAGCAAGCATTTCTAATAGATTACAAGAGATCGAAGAGAGAATCTCGGGGGCAGAAGACAACATTGCAAACATAGACAAAACAGCCAGAGAAGATGCAAAAAACAAAAAGCTCCTAACTCAAAATGTCCAGGAAATCCAAGACACAATGAGAAGACCGAACCTAAGGATAATAGGAATAGAAGAGGGAGAAGAGTATCAACTAAGAGGCACAGTAAATATCTTCAACAAAATCGTAGAAGAAAACTTCCCTACCCTCAAGAATGAGATGACCACGAGCATAAAAGAAGCCTTCAGAACTCCAAATAGGTTGGACCAGAAAAGAAATACCTCCCGACACATAATAGTAAAAACATCAAGTGCCCAAAGTAAAGAAAGAATACTAAAAGCAGTAAGGGATAAAGGTCAGGTAACATATAAAGGCAGACCAATCAGACTCACACCCGATTTCTCAACAGAGACTATGAAAGCTAGAAGAGCCTGGACAGACATCATGCACTCCTTAAGAGAGCACAAGTGCCAGCCCAAGGTGCTATACCCAGCAAAACTATCAATCACCATCGATGGAGAGACGAAGATATTTCAAGACAAATCAAAATTCACACAATATCTGACCACAAACCCAGCACTACAACGAATTATAGGTGGAAAACCCAATACAATGAGGGAAAATACAGCCTAGTAAAAACAAGAAAACTCCTAAACAAGAAAACTAAAAGAAGAAAAAAACACAGACACAACTCAACCCAAAAAAGTATAATGGCAGGAAACAGAAACAACTATTCCTTGATATCTATTAACATAAATGATCTCAACTCCCCAATAAAGAGACATAGACTATCAGACTGGATACATAAACAAAATCCAGCCTTTTGCTGCATACAGGAAACTCATCTCAGAGACAGAGACAGACACTATCTCAGAGTAAAAGGGTGGGAAAAAAACTTCCAAGCAAACAGCTCCAAGAAGCAAGCTGGAGTGGCTATTTTAATATCGAATAAAGTAAATTTCCAACCAAAAGTTATCAAAAAAGATAAGGAAGGACACTTTTTACTCACTACCGGGGAAATCTGTCAGGAGGAACTCTCAATCCTTAACATATATGTTCCAAATAAAAAATCACCCACATTCATAAAAGAAACTCTACTAAAGCTCAAAAAATACATTTTATCCCACACAATAATAGTGGGAGACTTTAATACCCCACTCTCACCAATGGACAGATCAGGGAAATAGAAACTAAACAAGGACACTGCAAAACTAGCAGAGACTTTGAACCAACTAGAATTAATAGATATATACAGAACATACTATCCTAAAGTAAAAGAATACACCTTCTTCTCACCACCCCATGGCACCTTCTCGAAAATTGACCACATAATTGGACACAGAATGAGCCTCCATCAATATAAGAAGATTGAAATACTCCCATGCATCCTCTCAGATCACCATGGTCTATGGCTGGTCTTTAAAAACAACAAAGACAACAAAAAGCCCACATACACATGGAAACTAAACAACGCTCTGTTAAAGGATAGCAGGGTCAAAGAAGAAATAAAGAAAGAAATTAAGGATTTTCTAGAATTCAACGAAAACGAAAACACAACATACCCAAACCTATGGGATGCAATGAAAGCAGTATTGAGAGGAAATCTCATAACCCTAAGAGCTTCCAAAAAGAAACTGGAGAGAGCTCACATCAGCAATCTGACAGCACAGCTAAAAGCCCTAGAACAAAAGGAAGCAGATATACCCAAGAAGAGTAGATGGCAATAAATAATCAAAATTAGGGCAGAAATAGACCAAATAGAAACAAAAAGAACCATTGAAAAAATCAACAAAACAAAGAGTTGGTTCTTTGAGAAAATCAACAAGATTGATAAACCCCTAGCCAGACTAACTAGAGGGCAAAGAGAGAGTATCCAAATTAACAAAATCAGAAAGGAAAGTGGCGACATAACAACTGAAACTGAGGAAATTCAAGAAATCATCAGATCCTACTACAAAAACTTATACTCCACAAAATTGGAAAATCTGGAGGAAATGGACGAATTCCTAGACAGATACAACGTCCCAACGTTAAACCAGGACCAAGTAAACCATCTAAATAACCCTATAATACCTAAAGAAATAGAAGAAGTCATCAAAAGCCACCCAATCAAAAAAAGCCCAGGTCCAGAAGGGTTCAGTGCAGAATTTTATCAGACATTTATTGAGGATAAAACACCAATACTCGCCAAACTATTCCAAAAGATAGAATCAGATGGAATATTACCCAACTCATTTTTTGAGGCTACAATAACCCTCGTACCTAAACCACACAAAGACCCTACAAGGAAAGAGAACTTCAGACCAATCTCACTTATGAACATTGATGCAAAAATACTCAACAAAATCCTTGCAAACCGAATCCAAGAACACATCAAAACCATCATTCATCATGACCAAGTAGGCTTCATCCCTGGGATGCAGGGATGGTTTAACATAAGGAAATCCATCAATGTAATCCACCGTATAAACAAACTCAAAGACCAAAATCACATGGTCATCTCACTAGACGCTGAGAAAGCATTCGACAAATCCAACACCCCTTCATGTTAAAAGTCCTGGAATGAACAGGAATCCAAGGCCCATACTTAAACATAATAAAAGCAATATACAGCAAACCAACAGCCCACATCAAACTTAATGGCAAGAAACTTGAAGCAATCCCACTAAAATCAGGGACTCGACAAGGCTGCCCACTCTCCCCCTACCTATTCAACATAGTACTGGAAGTCCTGGCTGGAGCAATTAGACAGAAAAAGGAGATCAAAGGGATACAAATCGGAAAGGAAAAGATAAAAACATCACTCTTTGCCCATGACATGATAGTGTACTTGAGTGACCCCAAAAATTCCACCAGAGAACTCCTACAGCTGATAAACAAGTTCAGCAATGTGGCTGGATACAAAATTAACTCAAACAAATCAGTAGCCTTCCTATACTCAAAAAACAAACATGTGGAGAAAGAAATTAGGGAAAAGGTACCCTTCACAATCGTTACAAAAACTATGAAATACCTTGGTGTGACTCTAACTAAGCAAGTGAAGGACCTGTACGACAAGAACTTCAAACCTCTAAAGAAAGAAATTGAGGAGGATCTCAGAAAATGGAAAGATCTCCCATGCTCATGGATTGGAAAAATCAACATCTTAAAAATGGCCATCCTACCAAAAGCAATCTACAGATTCAATGCAATCGCTATCAAAATTCCAACCCAGTTCTTCCTGGAATTGGAAAGATCCATGTACAATTTCATATGGAATAACAAAAGACCTAGAATAGTGAAATCCATCCTCAACAACAAAAAAACATCTGCGGGAATCACTATTCCTGACCTCAAGCTATATTACAAGGCAATTGTGCTAAAAACTGCATGGTACTGGTACAGAAATAGGCATGTGGATCAATGGAATAGAATAGAAGATCCAGAAATGAGCCCTCATGTATATGGTCACCTGATTTTTGACAAAGGAGCAGTAAACATTCAATGGAAAAAGAACAGCCTATTCAACAAATGGTGCTGGTCCAACTGGCACTCAGCATGGAAAAGAATGAAAATAGACCCTTTCTTATCTCCTTGTACAAAGCTCAATTGCAAGTGGATCAAAGATCTTCACATTAAACCAGATACACTGAAACTATTAGATGAGAAAGTAGGGAAAACCTTAGAACACATAGGCACAGAAGAAAACTTCCTGAACAAAACACCAATGGCTCAAGCTCTAAGGTCAAAGAATAACAAATGGGACTTAATGAGATTGCAGTTTCTGTAAGGCTAAGGACATCGTCAAGAAAACAAAACAGCAACCAACAGAATGGGAAAAGATCTTTACCAACACCACATCAGATAGAGGCCTAATATCCAAGGTGTACAAGGAACTCAAAAAGCTAGACACCAGAGAATCAAATAACCCTATTAAAAAATGGGGTACAGAGCTAAACAAAATATTTTCAGTTGAGGAACACCGAATGGCCGAGAAACACCTGAGGAAGTGCTCCACATCTTTAGCCATCAGGGAAATGCAAATCAAAACAACCCTGACATACCACCTCACACCAGTCAGATTGGCCAAGATCCCAAACTCACATGACAGCAGATGCTGGCGAGGCTGCAAAGAAAGAGGAACACTTCTCCACTGTTGGTGGGGTTGCAAGCTAATACAACCACTCTGGAAATCTGTCTGGCGATACCTCAGAAAATTGGATATAGTACTACCTGAAGACCCAGCTATTCCACTTCTGGGCATATACCCCAGAGACACTTTAATACACAACAGAGATATATGCACCACAATGTTCATAGCGGCTCTATTTATAATAGCCAGAAGCTGGAAGGAACCCAGATGTCCTTCAGAAGATGAATGGATACAAAAATTGTGGTACATATACACAATGGAATACTACTCAGCCACCAGAAACAATGACTTAACCAAATTCTTAAGAAAATGGCTGCATCTAGAGAATATCATCCTGAGTGAGATAATCCAGTCACAAAAGAACACACATAATATGCAGTCACTGATAGTGGGATGCTAACCCCAGAGGCTTGCACTCCCCCAGAAACAACTCACAGACTGTATGAAGTCCAAGAAATAAAGAAAACAAAACAAAACAAAAAAAAAAAACATTTACAAAACAAGAAAACTTTAACTATTTCCATGTTACATTTTGTTTTACATGTACTTTAGCTCATTGTAACTATTAAGTTTTCAAGGCATACAATCAAACTTTGAAAAAAATCAAGTACTGACCAAAAATATATTCATATAGTTTTATATAAAAAATTATATTAAAATCTGAAAAAAGTACTGACAAAAATGTATAATTTTAAGCAAAAAAATGTTTAAAATCTGTACATTTATCTTTGTTTTGTAAAATAAAGTTGTTTAAAAAAATCATTTGAATAACCTTTGATGAAGAAGTATAAGAAACTAGCCTATCATATTCTTAGGAATCTTTCTATCCTTGTAGCCCGACCCTGCCTTTTTGTAAGGCAAAAATTCATTTTAAATTAAGGAACAGCAAAGACAATGATGAGTGGAAGGTTTTCTGAATGAAATAGTCCAGACCCAAAAAAATGCAGTTGTACCCCTTGCTAATGTGCGACCTCTAATATAGTCCTCCGAAATACACCAAGATGGAAGAACCTAACAGTGGACTTGGGGAATGTCTGAGAACTCAAAACAGTAGCAAATGCATGTGCTAAGAAGATGTAATTTACAGAAAATAAAAATCATAATAAAGTGTGAAAAAAAAGAATCTGTCATTACTAGAAGACACAGAGTCTCATGGCAAACTCCCTTATCTTCTTGCCCTCATATTTTTTTTTTATTTACTCTTCTACAGTGTTTTCTGAGCTTTAGGTGTAAAAGTGTTCTGTAAATAAAACCACTTGGCCTAGGCTCTACAACACTGTCTTTAATTTGTAGTGGTCTCTGCTATAAAGAGAAGCTTTCTTCATGGGGTAAACTACACTTATCTGTGAGTATAGGAAAAAAATGTTTATAGATTGTTGTTAGGGACTAAACTGGTTTAAGATAGCAGTGACTCTAGATTCTCCTCTAATATACATCAATTCATTAGAAATGAGTAATTAGTCAGGCACAGTTTCTCTTTTATTGGGTGGGCTTTAAGTCCAACCAGAGAGTTATTGGTTACCACCAAGGTATGGGTGCCTCTATTGAACCCTTAGGGTAATTATGGCATGCTGTTCATTGTTGTGGTTCATAGACTTTATGGCTGGGTAGCACTGTTGGTTGCCTGGATTCTTTGAAAACTTGAAAGGTGCTTTCTGATACCAGGAACACCAGTTCTCCTGGGGGAGCCCTTCAGTTCCAGCTGAGGGTTCTCTGCTTTCTCTGTTTTTTTCAACAATAGGTACTTAATCTTCACTTCAGGGTGGAGGTGTAACAAAGGGCAAGAAAAATAGGCTACTGTTTTGGGAGTCTTCCAGACAGACCTGATCAACAACTTAAAAGGGGGCTTCTTATGCCTGGTATTAGGAATTTTTTTTGTTAGGTGGTCTTTGGCTCTTGAAAGGAGCCTTGTCAGACTGAATGATGCAAGTTCATTAAAACAGTATTTATCCAAAGAATTATGTATTTTTATAGTTACTATTACAATTCTTTATAAATTTTCAGACATTCTTCTTGTTATATTTTATTCCTCCCTTCCCTTCCACTCCTTTCTCCTCTTCTCCCCTTTCTTCCACTACCCTCCCATTCCCTTTTCTCAGCATTGAATCCAGGGCCTTGTTTATATATGGTAAGTGTTCTGTCACTAAGCAAGCTACCAAGTCCTTCAATCTGCACGTTCTACATGCAGCATCATTTTTCCTGGTTGCTGTGGGATTCCATCTATCATCATAAAGTGATTGTCTAGTTTTGTTCTGACAAAGGAATGAACACTTACCCAGGATTATAACAAACTGTCACTTCATGTCATAGATAACATTTGACGAAGCTTTTTTTCCACAGAGGCCACATTTTGACGTTAAATACCACCAAAATTTTGCCTCTCAGGAGATTTGTAGAAAATCCCACACAATAAGATAGAAACACAGGTATCAGTATCTTACAAATGGTCAAAGAATTCTATGCACTGACAGGACCTTTAATATAAATAAGATTGTGAGCATCCATAGAGCTTTGCATTTTACAAAATGCTTTCAAATTTGATTTACGATTTAGTCTTTGCCACAGCTCTCTGCAATATATATATATAGCGATACTTTGGAGATAAAAATCACATAGGCCTAAAGAAAGAAAAGGACTTTCTATGATGAAAAATGAAGCCTGAACGGAACACAGGGCACCCTTCAAAGTGAAATACTTGTGTATAAATCTAACAAAATGATACAAGGAGAACTAAAAAACTGATAAAACGTGAAAGAACTACACGGATGAAAGATAGATGTTCTACATCTGTGGGCAGGGAGACACAATATTGCTAAGATGTTATTTCTTCTTGACTTCATCTCTAGATTGAACACAATCACAGTCAAAGTCCCAGGAAGTTGTTGAAGTCTACAGCTCATTTGAAGAGTCATAAAACCCAGACTAGCCATCATGGTATTGAAGGAAAAGAAGTTAGAAGATGGGTAGTACACAACTTGAACACTGACTCTAAAGCTACAGGAACCAAGGCAGTACAGCCTCAGCATAGTATGTGTCGTGCTAGGTAAGGGAACAAATCAGAGAGTCTAGAAATAGTCATGCCCTGATATAGTCAAGTGACCTTTGACAAATATGGTTGGACAAAGGTGTGGACACAGATACAAGGACACTAGACAGAGATACTGTAAATTCACAAAAACAACTCCAAATGAACCCCAAACCTAAGATATGAAAATATGAAACACCTACAAGACAACCTAGGAGAAAATATAGCTGGTGTTGGGTGTAGTGGTCGTTGGGATTCTGTAAACCCCACCCCTCAGTTACCTAGCAACAACCAGGTATACCCTACCCCTCAGTTACCTGGCAATAGCCAGGTATGCTCCACTCCAGTGACCTGATACTATAAAAGGGGACACTTGCCCCTTTCTCTCTCTCTTGCCTCTTGCTTCTCTTGTTCTTGAACTCTTGTTCTCTCTCTCTTGCTCTCTCTCTATTACCCCTCCTCTTCCCCTTCCTTTTCTCCCTCTCTCTCCATGTGCCCATGGTCAGCCTCTACTTCTCTATTCCCCCCCTCTCCCTCCCTTCCTCACTCTCTGCCCCCCACCCCTCTACTACCATCTTAATTCTTCCATGACCTGAATAAACTCTATTCCTTATTTACCATCCTGTGGCTGGTCCCTCAGGAGGAAGGGATCATCAACATGCCCCACCCCAGAGGGAATTCCTTTCCCCTGAGAGACCAGCACCCAGGCCTATCCACACCTCCATGAGCCATATCTCCTCCACTCTCTTCATCCTTTTCCTAACATTGGTGCCAAAACCCGGGACGTCATCTTTTAACAACATTGGTGCCCAGTGACTTTTAACAACAGTGGTGACTTTTTAAATACATTAGAAATATAAAATATGACTGGTAAGGTGGACCCCATTATAATTAAAACCTTCTTCTCTGGGAAAGTAAATGTGAGATAAAGAGAATGATAAATTCTTGCATAGCCTGGAAGAAAATGCTTGCTAAAGATATATTAGATAAAGACGTTTTATTCAAAATATGGGATGAATATACATTAGACAATAACAAAATAACAAATTAGTAGGATGAAAACTTTAATGAATACCTCACCGAAGGCACACAAATGAAAAATAAACAGGTAGAAAGCTTCTTAGAAAAGCACAAATTTAAAACATAAATAACAGATTTTTATGACTGTATTCTAAATACTTATCCTTAGATACATAGATAATTGTAGCTTTCACCCTCCACCAAAAAAGCCTCTTTTTGCAATAGATGGAGACTGTTAACAAGAGTTATAAACTAAGAAGTGACTGTGGGTACCTAATCTAAAATGCTATGTCTTCAGTGCATCTGCAACATTTAACGCTCAGGGACTATGTCAGAAGAGGAGGGCCAAGAAGTTGTAAAAGCCAGAGGGCCACAACCCCTGCTGATTGATAGTGTCTTCTAGATATGATATGGAAATTTCACTGACTGCAACAATATAACTACCTAAAGCAACCTGCATAATAACAACACAGATTGACATGCCAATGTGGATAGAGGAAATCCTAGAAGGCTCCATCCCGAGAGTGAGAACAATAGGTGGCCAGTGTCTCCTGATTCAGAAATCATCAGTTTCCTACAGGGATGAGCTTCCATATAGGTTGTTCTTTCTCAAGTGCTCGTCTCTGGACACATACACACATGTATGTAGAAGCAGTACTAGATGGAGTCATTAAGCTGTGCATGTATGTATATGTATATGTATATGTATATGTATATGTATATGTATATGTATATATATATATATATATATATATATATATATATATATATATATAGTGTTTGTGTGTGTGTGTATGTGTGTGTGTGTAACAATGACAATTATAAAAGAGGTCATGGATTTGGAAGGGAGTGACATCACAGGCAAAACAGGAATGATAAAGTTTCAGTGTTCATCTATTAAGTTATTAAAATATATATTTCTTCCATTTACTAGACTCAACAAGGCCTCTAATAGGAACTTCATCAAATGCTTGTGGGAAATAGAGAGTAACTAACCCCTTTCTCTGCAAATAATAGATCTCTGGCTTCTTGAAACTGTCAGTTGTAGCTTGCGGAAGTATAAAATCGTCCCAGAACTTTGGAAGATAGCTTCGAGACTTCTAATAAAACTAAATGTGCTTTTGTTTTATGGTAGCAGACATGCTCCTTGTAATGACCTCAGAAACTGATGATATACATTCAAACGAAAACCTGATCAAATAGGCTGCGGTGGTGGCTCAGTGGTATAAAACACTTGCTATGAAAACTTAAGGAACTGAGTTTAGAGAACTTGCTATGAGAATGTAAGTTCCTGGGTTTGGAGACCTAGGACTCAACTACAAGAAAAACAAGACACAGATGAATGCTGGCTAAATGGACACTCATAACTTGGCTGGAGAGTACCAAAGTCTTGCACTTAAAAATTTAGAGAAGTTGAGAGGAGTGTTAGCAATAGCTCAGTTCACATTTTCTTTTCTTTTATTTGCATGTACTTATGTACATATTCCTACATATATGTGCATGAGTGCATGCATGCATGTGTGTGTGTGCTTATGTGGATGTTAGTATATAGATGCACATGAGTACATACATGAGTGTGTGTGTGTATGTGTGTATGTGTGTTAGTATATAGATGTGCATGAGTGTATGCATACATGAGTGTGTGAGTGTGCTTATGTGTGAGTGTGCTTATATGTATGTTAGTATGTAGATGTGCATGAGTTTGCATGTGTGTGTGTATGTGTGTATGTGTGTAATGTACATATATTGCAAACAGAGACATTTTTCTGTCCTACTACTTGTCAAGTAGATGAGGCTAATGGCTGGCCAGTTGGTCCCCTGATTTACTCTTCTCTTCCTTGTCAGCTTTGGGATTACAAGTGTGCACTACCTCCTCCTCTTTGTTATCTTATATACTTTTGAAAAAAACCATGGTTTTGCAGGTTTTAATTCATGTCCCAATGCTTTCCCAAAAAGTATTTCCCTAGCTCTTAGCTCATACATTTTTTTTCTAATGTATTGGACGTTACTCAAAGCAATCAATGAAGCCCTTTTGTAAGACTGTTCATATGAGTTCACACTGTAACACAGAGCCCTGGTTATTGTTTCATGTATGTATATACATGTAGTTTTTGTCCTGAATAGTCACTTCCTCTCTCATGGAATAGCTAGAATTTTCTCCTGGGTTTTATATTTTGAATATGACTAAAATTGATTTTACCTGAAAAAAGAAAAAAACACAGGAAAAATGAGATCTTTCTTAAGAAAGTAATGGATTTCAGTCTTCTTGAGAATTTAATGTAAGATGAACAATGCTTCCATTATTATAGTAGAAGAAAAAAAAACTATACTGCACAAATGTGATTTTCATTCAAAAATTATCTTGAGTTTGAAAGTAGTATAAAGGAATACATAAAACTCTCTTTTATTAACTTGTTTAAGATGTGAAACAAAAGACAGAAATAAAATACAATGTAATAAAATCAATATATAAGCTAATATTGTTTTTAATTATAACTTAAATTAACTAGAATTATTCTTTGTGGAATAATTTATTCTTAAAAAATGTGTGTAAAAGTATATTCAATTACAATTGGCAATTGAAATTTTCTGTTTTGGGTCACTCAAAAGATTATTGTTTTATTTTGTTAAAATTAATATGACTATTGTATACTCATTTCTGCTACCAAAGGGTCTCATCTCATTTATTGTTTACAGATAATGTGGATGTAAAATTAGTCTGCCTTGAGCAACGTTTTTTTTTTTTCCTCAATCTACAAAGAAAACTAAAAAAACCAAACGGTTGGGATGCAGATGCTAATATACTAGTGGGGTTCCTTGGATGCCTGGAGTCTTTTAGAATCCTCTAGGCAAAAAGAAATTGGTGATGCGGCTATGATGGGTTGACAGGTGGGTGACAGTGGGAGCTCCTCTCAGCACACAAGCATGTATGGCAAAGGCAAGAATAACCGTCTCCCATTGAGGATACCTAATCAGGCACTTGGAGGTGTCCCAGGAAGTCAGCCATTACTCCCCAGTAGAATGGACTCAACATGACAACAAGGACATCTAAATATGGGTGGACCAATGCAGAGAATGACTCTCCCCAAAGGAATGGTGTTCTTAGCACCACAGAACCTTGAAGGTGCTATATGACCCCCCACTGAATGCTTTAGGCGGCCCTGGGATGCCTGGAATGAACATGGGTCCAGGTGGTGGTAGACCTTGGCCAAATCCAACAAATGCCAATTCAATACCCTACTCCTCGGCATCTCCTGGGAATTATGTAGGCCCTCCAGGAGGTGGGGGACCACTGGGAACACCCATCATGCCTAGTCAAGCGGGAGGCAATGAAAAGAATGTTCAGGTATGAAGATGGATTGGAAGAAGACAGCTCTGGACCCAAGATCCTCCAGGCCTAGGTTTTTTTTTTCTCTTCCCATTCCCCTCCTCTTCTCATTTTCTCTTCCCTTACACCTTCCTTCTGCCTTTGGTGCAGTCATTTGCTTGTGTGTGTGTGTGTGTGTGTGTGTGTGTGTGTGTGTGTGTGTGTGTGTGTGAAAATGGTAATTCTAATTATTGGTGTGTGATGGGTTCTCTGCTTGTTTGCTCATTTCTTAAGGGTGCAAACCTTCACTGACACTGTACCAAGACATTCGAAAAGGTTCAGAAAACAATCAAAGGAATCAAGCAGTCAGAATTGTGAAGAAATTTAGCATCCATCCCAAGACCTGAAAATGAAAAATGAAGTTGTACTTATATGTATGAATATGTGTGTATACACATGTGTGTATGTCTGTGTACATTAGTATGTGCATGTGTACATGTGCATGCATATTGATATATCTAAATTTCTGTGCATATGCAAGAGAGATGGGTAAGAAGGATCGAGAAAGAGAGCTAGGTAGGAAGAAAAAATGAGACAGAAATGGAGAAATGGCAGCTCTTAGCCCACCTAACATGCCTGGTTACTCCCTACTTCTGCTAAATATTTTTTTTGTATGACTAAATAAAGGAAGTTCTCCAGACGACAGAAGCTATCATATACAGAGGCTCAGATGATGCCTTTAGAAGAAGCTCTTATCTGGTTTTATTTGGCACCTTAAGGGGCTTCATTACCTTTCTTTCCTCCAATCTATTTCTCATGTCTGAGTCCCCTGCAGACAAGAAATCTTAAATTTTACATGAATTTGGCTCTAAAACTCAAAGATTGGTGAGTGTTCTTTGGGTACCTCTAACTTGAAAACAGGAACTAACTTTTTCTTCTCTAAACCTGCTAATACTAAAAACCTAATTTCCCCTTAACACTCACTGTAGGTAGTAAGTTTTGGGGACTATTTATGTAAAAGAAATGTAGATTTTGGATATTCAAAGGCTTTATTGAGAACAAGATGCCCAGGCTTGCTTCCCAAGCTTAGAGACACTAGAGTTGTCTTCAGATAGGAGGGACAAGGGGTTAGGGGTTGGGGTGGCAATGCAAATCCCAAATCTCAAACCTGACTCTTCCACCAGGAATGGGGGTTTTCCCTTCTTGTTTTTCTGGTTTTTTTTTTTTTTTTTTTTTTTTTCTCTTTTAAAACACCATTTTGATTTCCAGATATTAATTGCAGATGGACAGAACCTCTGTTGTCTCCTCTCCTTGCATTCACTTCAAGAACTCTGTTAATACACAGAGCCGAAGTGTCAAAGGATTCTCATTCAGTCTCTTGTGGTTGGATGGCTTTGGTCCTAATGTTATCCTCTGTGCCTGCTCCAGGGAAATAAACAGGGTTCTTAGCATCCTTTTCAGATATGCCAATTCAGTGTGTTGAGTGAACAAGAGAACCAGCAAATCTTTTTTCCTAGAAGAGAGGATAGCTCCAAAGGTTCCCCGTGACTGCAGTAGCACAGTTGTCACTTGGCACTGTGTCAGTGCATTTAGTCCAAACTGCTAGAAACAGCTGATGACCTTCTGCTTTGACAGTCCCCTGCTTGGCACAGGACAATAGGAAGTATTTAGATATGTCAAGGTTTTGTGTCAATGGTTGACCAGGGACCCCTTGTAACCAGCAGGATGAGCAGTGGTGGTGGGGACATCAGAGATGGGTTCCCTTCTCTCATCCTAGCTGGAGGTAGCAGAAGGCTGTCTTCAAGCATTTGAGAAGAATATAGACATATGGGGAAAAATCAGGATGAGAATTTTACAAACTAGAATCATGGGGAGTTAGTTATGTAGAAGCTTTGGCACAGGCAGATGGTCACTGAATGTAAAATAATCCTGGTGGGCAGGCCAAGAGACACCAGAGAAGCATACGTAGTGGTCCCATGAGGTTGGGAAGGTTGCTGACTACAGTGTGGTCAATTCTGTAGGTAAAGCATGGTTGGTGCTGCTCCAAAATGACAGGCTTGTCCCTTTTGGACATTATACTCCCAGAGAGTGGTTATATTTCAGATTTCTCTGTGTGTCTGAGATCAGGACTCCCAGCCAAGCTGTCCCACATGCTTTGGCTTTACACGTTTGTGTCCAGGCCTGTACTACTAGAATGGTTGATCCCATTCTCAAAATAATTCTCAGGGACTCTTCCCCAGCTCCCTGGGGGAAGGGTGGCATATGGAGCCAACTCTGGGCAAGGTCCCAATAGGATGCTAAATAGCTCAGATGGTTTTCAAAACGGGCTTTTCTCAGGGAGCTGCTAAGGTTATCTTTTGTTGGAAGAGACTACCTTTAGAGGGCAAAGCTGATTAATAGTGTAGTCAGCGCCGATAGTACATTCTGGGAAGTTCCAGACACTTCTTTGGCCTGACATATAAGACATAGCTTGACTACTATTGTATCTCTACCATGCTTATCTATGTTCTAATTTCTGTAGGTATACTGCGTCCTCTGCGATGCTCTGCCCATGTTTCTTTGCCTGCCTGGATCGTCTTCTTCATCATTTGTCCTGGGAAACTCCTACTGGCTCAACGCAGAGCCCAGGACACCTCTCCTAGTGACACAAACCCCCGTAATATCTTGGTTTTTACTAATTAGAACACATTGAACTAAGGATGAAAAGCATTTCGGGGACAGAGGGTAGAGAATGAGGACAGGACTTACATGTGTGACTTAAGATAACATAGAAATAGGTAGCGGCCATTAAGAGCAGCACTGGGATAAGAAGAAGCACAAGAGTTTAGCTGAGTTGGGAAGTTTGAATGAGACCCTAAACCACGGAGTGTGGAGTAAAATGTATCTTGAAGAAATGAGAACTCAGCAGTACTCATGGATCAGCTACATACCTGGAGAGAAATGCAGGCTTTATGTCTAGAGTCGTATGGGTACAGAACACGCACTTGGAGGCTAGATATTTACAACTCTGAAAAAAATGAAAGAAAATATCTAGGACGTAGCCATGTATGTATGAAATTCGAATCAACTAATAACTAATAGCACTGAGACACTGGGAAAGCAAAACAAGACAGGCAGCAAAGAATTAAAAAGTTCAGGGCCAAAGATGTGGATCCTATTGAGACTCTCTGAGCCTTGAGCACAGAATGTTCAATAGAACTGTATGGCCACAGTCTCATGTTCACATTAAAAGAAATAAACACTCAGTGTGATTTACAAGACTTAGCCCAGATGCAAAGTTATTTATCTTAAAATCTTTTAAATATAGTTCCATAATCTACACTGGTATATTTTGTGGCCTCCATCATGTTCCTTTTGCCCAGACTGGGAAATTTCTCCAAGTCTTGAAAGAAAGACAGTGGCCACGTTTATCATTGATAACCTGTGAGAGACTATCAAATCCAGTTATAATGGGTTTGGGGATGCTTGGCTTTGTCTCCACCATTTTTTCCATTCTGTCACCATCCATGGGCTGAGGGCTTCTAAGATTCTATCCTTATCTGCATACCTCTGAGGCTTGGGAGATATTCTTACCAGCCAGTCAGTTGAGGTCAGACCTTGGAGATGGAGAACAGAGGTGCTGAAATGTGGGCTCGGGAGCTGGGCAGACAACCTGTCTGAAGCACGCCTGTGATGCTCAGTTCAGACTTGAGCCTTGGAAGTGGTCTTCATCCATCTTCAATGTCTCCAGCTACTTTCCATGTGTGTGAGGGGTTATCTGCCTAATACTTAAGACAGCGGCTCATCAACAGTTTGTGGATATTGCAGTTTTGTGTCTTAATATTCTAGCTAACGAAGGATCTCGTAGTAAACAAGCAAGTGGAGATTAACTATAAATACCAGGAATTCAATTCTAATTATGTATGGGAGCAATTGGCTTCGGATAATTGTCTCATATTTTGATGGTTACTTCACAATGCTTTTTTCTTATATGATGCATTCCTGATAAATTTAAATTTAAATATTAAAAAAAACAAGCCAAACTTATTTTCCATAATATGCAGCCTATTCACATGGCCTAGTTAATATATATAATATCATTAGTTTCCGTTCTTATATCCGAGAAATATATTTTATGGACTTTTTCGATATGGGATGTACCCAACTGAATGGTAACTCATGGTTTTCAAGTGGTTTATAAATTATTTAATGGAAAGCCTATGACTTTGGTGAGTTTCTGATTTTGTGGTAGTCTTTTATTTAGTGATCTCATAAATTGGTAAACTATCTAGAAACTCACACTTGATAGGTGATTACTAGGTGCTTGGAGTAGAGGAAAGTAGACATGGTGGTTGAAGGCAGTAACTTTTTGACTATCAGAGAAGTTAGTTTTGGTTATCTGTGTTATCCTATGACATCACTGCATTATATACATGAAATTTGCTCAGAGAGTAGTTCTGAATGGTTCTCCCCACAAAGAGTGATGAGAACCACCTATAGAGGTAGATATGCGAATTCACTGAGTGTGGTAACCTTTTTACAATTTAAATGTTTATCGAGAACATCTTATTATATACCTTAAAATGCACAGACTTTATCTTAGTAGAGTTGTAATTAAAATCAGTATCAGCTATATTTTACATGCATATGCTCACGTGTGTTTGAGTGTAGGTACATGTGTATCAACATGTGTGCAGTTCAAATAGCAGCATGAGATGTCATTACTCAACTCTTATCTACTATATGTGTGTGTGTATGTATGTATGTATATATGTGTATGTACGTATGTATGTATGTATGTATGTATACACACAGGGTATTGCATCGGCCTGAAACTCTCCAAATAAGCTAGCCTGGGTAGCCAGGGTGCTCCAGAGATCCATTGGCACCCCTTTACCAGTTCTCGATTGCAAAAACTCACCACAATGCCTATATATTTTTCCTTTTTACAGTTTCTTTTTCACGTGGGTTCTGAGAATGGCACTCATTTTCCCTGGGTGCAGACAGGCACTTTACTGATGGAGCACATGTTTCGTGGCTTTTCCAAAGAAGACTCTGCAGTTTCTTGACTGGGTTATGGATTTGGAAGGACACCTGATTTTATGGCTCTTGGCCTCTGTGCTTGATGGAAGAGTACTCAAGCAGTAGAACTGGTTGCTCCCTGTGTCACACTGAGGACGTCTGATAAGGTGCTGATAGAGATGGCTCTGCTGCACATCTGGTTACCTCACTGTTGTGCCTGAAGACTCACCTGTACTTCTAGGCAGTGTTCCATTTCTACAAAGTGCCCTTAAAGCATTTGCTGGTAGGTCTCTGCCATTTACAGTTATTGGTGAATGTATGGACTCAATGGTGTTCAGAGAGGTTATGTCTTGAGAAAATGAATCATCCTTCACACTATCTGATCTCATTCTGTGCATGCTAGGTTGCATCACACTCTCGCCGTCAATGCACTCCCAGTTGGTAGGTCAGAGTTTGCTGTTCTTTACAGAGTCTCCTATTTCTTTTTCTCTATTATAGTATTGCCATTATACTCCGTATCTCTGTCTTTGGCATCTATATCTGTTTTGTGATCTCTTTCTTTCAAACACACACACACACACACACACACACACACACACACACACACACATGCTCGCACACTTTCTAGAAATAATCTCACCAGGCCTTGTCTGACAAGCAGCTGGGTGGTGTTAGGCTTGTCCAACATGATTCCACTTATGCCTCTACATGGCAAACTCCTTAGGGCAGGAATTCGATTCAGCACAATTTCATCTATTATTCAACAATCTCCGTGTAGCTCTGGTATCTTGTAAGTGATAAATTATTATAATGAAAGAAAATCTGCTCACCAGTTAGTCGTGGGGAATGCAAGATCAAATTCCTCCAGCTAGCTTTATTCACCTTCTTCAAAAAGCCCAGGCCCTTGGAGCTGTCTGAGCTGTTCTGGAAGACATGTAGTGGCCTAGGTATGATTCTGGCTTATCAAGAACGTTAATACCATTTTCCTTAGAGTCTCTCATCAGGATCTGACCAACACACAATTAAACTGAGAACCTGTTTAAGAAGATGTAAAGAAGGTATAAAGAGCATCAGATGCTCAAGGAGAGAACCTGTTTCCTATTGACTCTGGTAACACCAGGAGATCCTTTACTTCAATTGCAGTGATGCCCAGGTCTTCAGGGTCTGGCATTCATAGTTGACCTGCCTGCTGTCTGTCAAGTGCAGACTATCCAGCAGCTCCTGTCTCCTCACATGGCCCTTATTCTCCAAGCTATACTCGCTTAAGTTTCCTCTTCTGGCTTGACCAAATGCAAAGAACACATAAATGCTGAGTAGTTTTGAATTTATTAAACATACATCACACACATCCATTAGGTCACTTCCAATTAGATGTAAAAGTAATTCTTTCAAAAATTGTACTTTTCAAGTATATTCCATTGCATATCATTTCTCTGTTAAATATCAATAATGAAAAATTGGGAAATGAGGAATGGTTACTAAAAAAAACCCAAAAAGCAAATAAAATGTTATTTATAATACATTAACTAGCTTGTTGGATTACTTATTAATCTGGAGTTCCTTAAAACTAATATTCGAACCTAAATTAACACAGAAACTTACAGTGCAAACTTTTTTTCCCATATGTGTTTGACTTCAGCCTTCTTTCTCTTCTCTCTTAACTTAGTGTTTCTAGTGGAACAATTTGGGAAAATTATGAAAATAACGTCAGCCTGAGAATATTAGCCAATATGCAAAGTGCTTTTGCATGCATATCTTCAGCCCAGTCTATCTCACAGGGCTCAGAAAGCTGCAGGACACGAAGATCACACAGCAGGTCTTGGACGTGAATCCGGGCCCGTTAATTGCATGGTTAGTATTATTTATTCATTGACTTTTGCATTGCACATCTGAATTCTGCCACACCGGGCACTCAGTTCCAGGCTTTCTAACTGTGATAGCATCCTTCTCTCCACTTTTCTGCTAAAACCCTCTTGACAGGGCTATTTACAAACTTCGGCTTCCAAGAGTGGAAACGTTCCATCAAGTTCCATTGGAAATGGTCTTGGCATGGACACTTGCTATGAGCTGATGTTGCTAATTAGTTGTCAAATGGCCCAAACTCTCAGAGTGGGCTGCACACCACACAAACCAGACTCTCTGTGTTTGTCGGTTCCTACAGTGCCAGCACTGAGGCGCTGACAAATGCTTTGTAATGGCTTTAATGCTATTGGAAACATTTGCTCATCATTTTCTTGGCTGACCAGAAGACTCCTTTTCAAAATTAACATTTAAAGCAGCTTTAGCCACTGGAGCAAGATAAAGTGTAATTGTTGGAAAATATTGAAAGAATCTTAGCTAGTCCGCAGCCATTTGCAGGGCTTTAGATCCTGTAAACCCTGTAAGAGGAGATTCAAGAATTTCAGAATTAAGGAGCCTTCCTTCAGCCTCTTGTAGGTAAATACAGGTCCATTGTGACCGGCTTGTTTATTTATACAGCATTGTAGACAGTGAGCATTCTTTGGATGTTTGCCCCTTACCCAGTACCTGCTGGGAGTCAGGGTGCAAAAACAGGAGATGCATGAGAAGCAGGCTTTCCTTAGGCATCTGCGGGTGTAGTGAGCTACTGATACATACATACACATGCCAAACACAAACAACTCAGGTCTGGAATGTACTCTCCAAATGCCTGGAAGGAATTGAGAGCTGGTGAATAGCATATTTGCAAGGGCGATGAGGAGTCTCCTGGTGGATAATCTGGTAGCTGAATTTTATAAAATGGCTTCTATACAACTAATATTGCAAGAAGTGGTGTAAGCCTCAGAGTAGGGAAATAACAGAGAAACCAATAAAATCTTTAGAGCTGTCCATGCAGGAAGGATTTGAACACCATGATATGAACTCTGGACTTCATCCGAACCTGAAACCTGATAACATTTTGAGAAGATAATACAATATGAATAATGTTGAACTATGTGCTGAGGGTAGCCAGTCTGCAATCAGAATGCAAAACTGATATGAAAGTTATGAATATAAGACAATATAAATAAAATATGGAGTTAGTTATGCATGTAAAAGTACAACTATACTGTTGACTAGGTAATATGCATGTGATATACATATATATATAGTTGTTTTATATTGTATGCACATATAATATACATATATGTATTTATTATATACACATACTACATAATATTATTACATATTATTACACATGTGAATACACAGTACATAATATTAATGTATATGTTACAGACTAGAATGTAGTCTATATTATATATACACAATATTATATAATTCACATAAAATAAATACATAATTTAAAAACAATATATGTATGTATATAATATATATGTATATGCATGTACATGTGCTGTATATGTATATAATATATGGGGTCAACAACTGTTGAGCGGGACTCTGAAATCGTCTTCTTTACACCCAGTCTTATGACCTATTTCTCTTGACTGGTCACTTCAGACATTAAGGGAAACAGAAGAGTGGAATGGTGTCTGCTATCACATTATAAACTCAGCTGAGAAGACAATCATTTGTCACTGAACATACTGGACTTTCCATTTGCTTGTGACAGGTGTCCATAAAGAATGGAACAGCTCAGACGCTGTGTCTCTTATAGCTGGTGTCTCAGCTTCATTGTGTGAAAATGAGCAATGTTTTGAGAAAGCTGTGCTATGACCCACTGACCTGCTTAATGCTTTCCAAAGTCACCCAGGGTTGGTGTTATCATAGATCAACACATATTGCTGTGTTCTGTCTATATACCCAGCAATGTTTTTTATGACCTCTTTAGGATTTGTTCTTGGTATAGTCAAAGGTGTTTATTCATGTCAGTGAAATGCTTGGTAAAAGCAGGTACAGATTATTGGGTATTATGGACTACTGAGTTAAATAGAATTTTAGAATTTTTTGAGTTTACTAGTTTATATTAGAAAATAATAGCCTGAGGCAGTATTTCATAAGAATGGAATTATTAACTGAGAAAGAAATGATAAGTAAAGAATCTTACAACAGAGCTATTTTTTTTCTTATGTCTCAATTTCTTCAAAAAAAGAAAACTGACAAGTCTAATTTGTTTAGGAACAAAATGGGTCAAGTATAAAGATCATTCCTCATATGAAGGAGCATTATTTTATTTTTCTGCAATTAATGATACTCTCAAAATTATTTAACAATACTAATAATATCAGTGGGCAGGAAGTAAAATTTTGATGTCAGGCCATCCGAATTACTTAACAAAGATGTACATGAAAAATCTTGCACTGAGGAATACAAAGAACCTTCTCAAAGAACCTCCTCAAAGCATTGGGGTTTTTGTTCATTTGTTTGGTTTGGTTTGGATTCGAGCCTGCAGTACAGATTAGAGCTGCTCAGGACAAGAAGTCTTCCCTGTAAGTGGCTCAGGGAATTGCTAACGGTGGTATTTGGTAACTGGTGAATCACAGTAATATCACAGTAATCTCAGCTGAGGCTGAGAAATCCAGAAGTCTAGGAGGGGAGAGTGGATTACCACCAAACAGTAGCTCTGGTTCACAAATCTCTACTCTGGATGTTCCACCTGGACACCCTTTGGCCCTTCTTGTAGAGCAGACATGTCAGTGTTGATGAAGGTAAGATCAAGGATGAGAGTAACCAAGGGAAAACTCGGAAAAGCCTACAGATTACTGAAGTACCCCATCAGTGTGTGTGTGTGTGTGTGTGTGTGTGTGTGTGTGTGTGTTGAATATATGCCTTATATATGCATTAACAGCCTTGGGGATTCCTAAGTTTCTTCCTAATCTTCTTCTCTTGAGACAGGTCTCCAGCTGAATCAGTTTACCAATGACTCAACCCAGGAGTCTGTCTGTCTTCACCTCCCCAGGGCTGGGATCACAAAGCTACAGCATTGCAGACTACTTTTTAATATTAATGCTGGCAATCCAGACTCGGGTTCTTGAGTGGCAAGCACTTTATTGCATTAACCACCTCCCCAGCTTTGAGGCCTTTTCTTTATTAAGTCTCCCTGGTGCTAATAGCCACCTTAGTCTGAATTGCATTCAGGGGCATAATGATCAAATTCCTGCAATGGCAGTGCACCGTGCTAGACAATAAATGAGCCTTCTGCCCAGGGGGCTACTAGTCTCATGGAAGTTCACCAGAACTACCGACCATAGGCTCAGGGAGTTATGATTATATAAGCAAAGAGCATAAAATAATTATAGTTCACGCTGATGGTGCCTTTCTTTGGAAGAGCTGTAAAGCCTTCATTAAAGTCTTTCAAGTGACAGTAATGAAATGAAAATAAAGCGTTTCAAGTAAAGCCCTGTGGGTAGTTTTCTCCTCCATTCAGTTTCTTTGGATGGTTATGTGTGTATGTAGCAACAATAATGTGGTTATTTACACGACTGTAATTTTTATCCTCTTTAAAGCAATTCTCCATCACCCAATGTGATGGTAATTCTTCACTATCAAATTGGCAGGGTGTAGAACCAGCTAGGAAACAAATCTTACATGTCTTTTTGAGGGAATCCTGTAGAGGGGCTCACGTACACAGCTTTGCTAATAAGCTCATACACAGGCCAACAGCCAGTCTAGAAGTGAATGGTGCATAGCCATGGTAGGTTTTATAGGTAGTAAGGAATCTAGAAAGGATGATGAGAAACACATGGAAAAGGTAAGTTTTTCTCCATGCATACAGCCACTTGAGGGAAATCTTTATAGGACCACCCAGAAATTAATGGTCAGAAAACTCTAGAGATACATCGCCACCATAGAGTAGAATTCTTTAATGTTAAAGGCCCCATAATGTCTAAGTAGGAAGGTCTGGCCAGGAGATATGAGAGCAGCCTATTAGGTCGCCTGTAACATGAGATAACCAGGTAGAAAAGAATGAAAACCATGCTAGGGAAGAGATTTGATGTTTCAATGTCTCAGGCATCAGCATATACCCATAGCATCAAGTGTAGGAAGCTGTGCAGACACACTTGAGTGCAGATATTAACAGAACTGTGGAACCCTGACTTACACACCACACACACACATATATGTCACTGACTTATGGTACAGTTGTAACTTGCAAGGCATATATGCAATGCTAATAAAATGGCTCAAAATAAACTTAAGTTGATGAAGTAGGAAATGTACTTTGTGTGCTGATAGTGCATCTAAAACACACAATTCAAACTTCCCAGTGCATGACTGGTTACTGTCCAAGGTAATGGATAACCTCATTCTATTAACAGGGGGTACGTATGTGCTTTGGTTTGCTGGTCTGCAAAAAGTGGGATGATAAAAGGTTAAAATTCAGAGAGTTATTGTAAAGGTTAAGTGTGAAAACATATATTGTGTTGATACATTGACCATAGGCACAACTATTAGTTCTGTGAATGAGCACCAACACCTCCTATCACCTCCTATTATATTTATATATAATAAATAATGTTTGCCATAGGATCTCGATAAGAACTCAATGGATAGAGAAGGAACTAGAAAGTATGTGTTCAAGAAAGACTTCCTCGTACTGAACACAGTTTCTGGATCATAATGGACACTTATTGTTGGGTTGATACAGCTTTCCTTGAATCTTAAATTCAACCTTAGATCACGAAGAAGTCAATAAAGAGATTACTGAAAAAATATTCACAATGTTGTTTTAAAGTTTTTAGCAGGGTTGTTTTGTAGAGCACTGAGACCTCCCAGCCTCTGTTTATCAGGTGCTGGGTTTACGGGTATACAACAACACAACCGGCAAACAAGCAACCCCTGTCTAGAGAGTCTTTATGAAAAGTAGTTTTCAATATAAAATGGCTTCTCCTCTCATACAATACACCCCCTCCTTCCACTCAGCTCATCCCTCCTCCCCAAGATGCACTCCTCCTCCACTTCCTCTTCAGAAAAGAGCAGGATTCTAAGAGACAACAGCCAAACAGGACAAACAAGATACAATAAGGCAGGTTCAAATAGTACTAGAAGTCTTTTTTTAAAAGTCTCAATTAGATATCAGGGAGATGTGTCAATCACTACAGCACTTGGTATGCCCGCATGAGGACATGATTTAGACTCCCAGCATCCATGTGAAAGCCAGGTGTGGCAATATGTGTTTATAATCTCCGTGCTAAGGAGGTAGAGACAGGTAGATCCCTACAGTCTGGACATCACCCATCCTAGCCAAGTTCAGTGTGAGACCTAACCTGAAAAATAAGTGGAAGAGATTGAGGAAGACACTTGTCATTAATCTCTGGTTTCCATCAGCATGCACATGTGCACATACATGTAAACACACCCCCCCACACACACCACAGATGTATAAATCAAAAATGTCAAAGCTATGTGATAAAGTCAGGCTCTTTGCTTGGCAGGCCATATACGGTGCAAAGAGCACAGACCTAGGAATTTCATAAAATGAAAATCTGTCTGCAGAGAGAAATCATGATTTGTAGGCATGCCCGATAGTCACTGACCTTGGGTTAGTTGCTCCCTCATAGCAACGTGTACAGAAACAACATAGGCAACATCTCACAATCAGCAGACTGCTGTCCCTTACTTCTATGATCCAGTATTATTGTTAGCATGTGGAGATGAAGATTCACTTAAGCAACCACACTGCACTGCAGGTAACGAATGCTACCCCTGTCTTGTACTAGTCAGTGTTTATCTCCAGCTTCACCTTCGTCCATCCTGTACTGTTATTTTGCAGCTCTTCATCTTTGGACACATTCATGATTCCCCCAGCCCCGGGGCTCTGATCCATAAAGCAGTGATACTAATGGCACCCTCTTTCGCAGGTGTTTGCAGCGACTGCATCGGATGATAAATACGAAGCATTTAGCATGTGGTTCTCAGAAACAGATTAGCTGGGAGCAGAGCCGATAATAACAATAACAGCCGCAATATTGCTTTAATGGGAGCAGCAGTGGCAGCGCCTTACTCAGGCACAGAGGTTTGATGCCAGGTACAACCCACTGGGGGAAATAATCTCTGAGTGTGAAGATTCTGTGATATTCGGATGCAAAACCAGAGAGGTTCCCATTATCCAAACTCTGCCAGTGTCTTTTGGCTGGTTTCTGCTCTTCGGAAAACTACTAACTTGTTTCTTCCTTTCACAGGGAAGCATGGAGTGAGGCTCAGAACAAGCTCCCTGCTGCTTTCCTTGTATGTGGTAATGGTTGCTGGCCTGAGGTCAGGGACCAAGGGAAGAATGCTGTGATATATGCCAGGTGGTACCAGGTGGGTGTTAGCATATGATCATTGGATAAATTCCAAAGTCATCTTGCCATCTGATTCTAAGATAACTATTTTTCTCACTCTCTTGCTGGTGTGTCCCTCTCGGTACAGTAATTGCAATTTTCTGAATGAAATGTTTCATCTGTAACAATGCAGTCTGACACCCACTGTTTGCCTAAGCACCTGTTTCAGCCCTTGTCTCTTAGGCAGGTAGTCTTTTGCAGAAAACTTAAGTCTCTTCCTTTTGCATAGATTATAGATGTGTGCTGAGTTTATTTGTAACTCACAAGAGTTTCCCAGTTCACAGGCATCATTATTTAGAACTTACATCCACCTTGAAAAGAGGAGACAGTATTTGTTGTCTGTTTTAGAATCTTTGTAGTTATTTTTTCCAAAGACATTTCTATGGAACTTATTAAAGTAATTCTTACAGGTCACAAGGTTTTCCTTTTCTTTCTTTCTTTCTTTCTTTCTTTCTTTCTTTCTTTCTTTCTTTCTTCCTTCCTTCCTTCCTTCCTTTCTTTCTTTCTTTCTTTCTTTCTTCCTTCCTTTCTTTCTTTCTTTCTTTCTTTCTTTCTTTCTTTCTTTCTTTCTTTCTTTCTTTCTTTTTTTTTTTTTAGCCAAACGTAAAACAAAACAACCAAAAAGAGCATGACCAAGGAAGTTTCATTCCCTTCTTAGAAGCCTGTGAACTATAAGAAAACAATTTCAGAGTCCAGACTATTATAAGTACCATCCCTGAAGCTTGATGTCAAAGAGTTAACTTGAATCAGGTTTTGCTGAATCTAATCCCCAAACTAAAGAAGAGGAATCCCTTTGGAAATGCAGCAAAAACATTAGGAAGCGTGTAGAAAATCTCCTGCATCATTCCACTGAGGTTTAGAGGTGGAGAGAGCACTGTCTATGGTTGTTTGTGGAATTTGGCATCCAATCCAGAAAGGATTAACCCTTTCTGGGATGGCTCATCTTGATTGTCAACATGAATGCATTGTGAAGAGCCTGGGTGTGAAGAAACTCACTTGTGAGTGTATCTGGGAAGGTGTCTCATGAGAGAATTAATGAAGGATGAGAAGAGCCATCCTCAGATGTGCGTGGGATGATCAGAATATAGGGAAAAAAGAGAAAAAGTCTCTGTAATGTCGATTCCCCTACATCACAAGTTGCCATGATCTGTGAGCTGTTTGGCTTCACCATGCTACCCCTACTTGTGACAGGCTGAAAAAAAACCCAGAGACATGATAAAAGAAGTCCTTCCCATAGTACTGCCTGAAGACCAGTTATTCCACTTCTGGGCACATACCCCAGAGAAGCTCCAACATAAAACAAAGACACATGCACCACAATGTTCATAGCAGCCCTATTTATAATAGCCAGAAACTGGAAAGAACCCAGATGTCCTTCAGTAGATGAATGGTTACAAAAATTGTGGTACATTTACACAATGGAGTACTACTCAGCCACCAGAAACAATGACTTAATGAAATTCTTAAGAAAATAGATGCATCTAGAGAATATCATCCTGAGTGAGATAACACAGTCACCAAAGAACAGACACAATATGCAGTCACTGATAACTGGATACTAACACCAGAAAGCTCTGAACACTCCAGAAACAACTCATAGACTGTATGAAGTTCAAGAAAAACAAAGGCCAAAAAAAATTATAAAAAAATCATTATGCTCAATCTTTACACACCAAGAAAACTTTGACTATTTCCAGGTTACATCTTGTTTTACATGTACTTTATGCTCAGTGCAACTAGTACGATTTTAAGGCATACTATCAAACCTTTAAAAAAATCAAGTACTGACAAAAATGTATTTATGTACTTTTATGCAAAAATGCTTTTAAAATCTGTACATTTATCTTTGTTTTTTAAAATAAAGTTGTTCAATTAAAAAAAAAAAAAAAAAGAAATCCTTCCTCCTTTAAGCTATTTTGTCTCACTGGCAAGAAAGCCACATGCTCCCAGAGCCATAGAGATTTATTTACCTGATTGGAGCCTACAGAATATACTCTGGGCAGACACAGCCTCAGGATGTGGAAGTCGGTTTCTGGAATTTGTTTAGTGGCCCACACATTGCTGGGAAACAAGTCCACGCTGCCCTCAACATTGTTCCTGCTTAACTTGTTATTCCCTGCGCTGTCTTTTTTCCTCCAATTAGCTATTCAGCACAGCATCCCAGAGAGACAGACCCCTTGAAGGATGAAGGAGAGGAGGTGGTCATTCTTCCTCTCCTCCTCCCTCATCTCTCAGAATGTCGATTCACTTCTCAGTGATAAATGAGGAGGTGCTTGGCTCCTCTTGTCACCAAAGAATCTGACTCCATCATAATGCACAGCAGGATATGAGGCTACCTAGGCTATTTCTCCTAGAATGCACCTTGGTTGTAGCTGTCTGTACAAATAAAGGAAAGAGCTCAGGGTGGAGCTCAGGGTGAGGAAGATCAATTTGCAGACAAATTAGTCTGGCACCTCACTTGGGAAGACAAGCAGGGCAGTGTCAGGGAAAAAATGGCCATTGTTTTTCCTGAGCAGGTAGGCCAGACCCATAGTGCCCCATCAGTCAAAGTTAAAAGCACAGCTTGTTTGAAGCAGGTGCCCCCTGCAGATGGCCAGCTCCAAGCATTTTAGAATTCTGCTCTGAGCACAGCCTGCCCAGTCTGGAAGTACTGTGGATATATGTCTGGGATTACATAGCTGAAAGGTTTTATTTTTGTAAGAAGCAAGTCCCCAACATCCTACCCATTGCATCTGAAGTTATTTGATTTGAATATTTTTTCTGGCTTTTACGGGAAACTTGTGCACACTTGAGCCCAGGAGGTACCAAGGGCTCTGCAGGGTGTTTTAGGTATGGTAAAAGTTAGACTTTATGACGTGATAGAATTAAAAAATATCATGGTATATAATGTGTGTGTGTGTGTGTGTGTGTGTGTGTGTGAGAGAGAGAGAGAGAGAGAGAGAGAGAGAGAGAGAGAGAGAGAGAGAGAGAGAGATCACCATAGCATAATGTTTTAATACTAAGATCAATGCCATTTCTAAGTTATGTAAACCAAAACCCCACCAGGAGTCAAGAAAAAGCAGAAACTAAAGCTGATCATTCACAGTGAAATTATGAGCCAATCACCCATATTTATTCCGGACTTTCCAGGTAAATTTTATTTTCACCATGATAGGAGCCATACAAATGGTAGGTACTCCAACTCTTTAAAGATGTACCTTATTCATTGTCTAATCCTCCAAAATACAATGTGCCCTTTTGTACTATCTTTTATCTTCCTTACAACAATTATTTGCAAGTTGTATACATTGCCATTAAAAGGTTATGTTGTATTCCTACTGTCTCAGGCTCTGGCGGAAACCATAAAGGACACAG
Source organism: Micromys minutus (assembly GCF_963924665.1). Classification (NCBI taxonomy): domain Eukaryota; kingdom Metazoa; phylum Chordata; class Mammalia; order Rodentia; family Muridae; genus Micromys; species Micromys minutus. Next base: position 61,720,483 of record NC_137975.1, on the reverse strand, counting down.
TACCAGGACTTCATGGATAAAGGAAACGAAGATGATGGTAAATGAAGTAAGATGTAGCTGATATAGTATTTGGCTTATACTGTAAATATTTACATCATAACAGATAGAAACATATTAGTAGACTTAAAGGGCAAGTTCACATACATAGCCTTGGCAGGGTATTAATTTTTGTGTCAGCTCTTTATTCAGATGGTGGCTTGGGAAAGTGCAAACTTCTCTGGAGCTTGGTTCTTTCTCTGAGCCACTGTCCAAAACCCACGTGCTTCAGGGATTTGTCAAATCGATCCCTTCTCCTGACATCCCTGCTAAGTGTGTAGCTCAGGCTGGCCCCCAATACTGCTATCCTTCTACCTTAGTCTCTGCCGCAGCTGGGATTGTACTAGACAGTAGTATCTTTTCATATATTTTCATATCAAGTTCTCTATATCTATCACTATTTTAAAGTCACAATTATTTTTGTATTTTAAAAATAGTCACCATTACTTTTTTTATTGGATATTTTCTTTATTTACAGCTCAAATGTTATCCCCTTTTCCAGTTTCCCCTCTGGAATCCCCTATCCCATCCCCCTTCTTCTGCCTCTATGAGGGTGCTCCCCCACCCACCAACTCTCTCTTGCCTCCCCATCCTGTCATTTCCCTACACTGGGACATAGAGCCTTCGCAGGACCAAGGGCCTCTCCTCCCACTGGTGCCTGACAAGGCCATCCTCTGCTACACATGCGGCTGGAGCCCTGGGTCCCTCCATGTGTCTTTTTTGGTTGGTGATTTAGTCCCCGAGAGCTCTGGGGAATCTGGTTGGTTGATATTGTTATTCTTCCTATGGGGTTGCTTCTTCAGTCCTTTCTCTAACTCCTCCATTGGGGACCCCATTCTCAGTCCAATGGTTGGCTGTGAGCCATTATTTTTAAGGCAGGGAGCACCTTGAGAAACTGTCCCTTTAGTTATCAGCTAGACATTTCCACCAGAGATGTCTTGTAATGTAAACTGTCAGTAAGGTACCACCATCCCACAAACAACTTTAGATTTGGTTGACTACCTTGGGCCTCTGAATGAGAAAGGTTGTAAAGGAAAGAGCGTGTGTGGTTACATTCAGGGGGAAACACTGGTACCTCTGCCTTGGATGCATTTATCTGACTTCTGCACAGCTAGCACTCTACTCTTTAGAAACCCTTCTGTAGTTTTAGCAAGCTTGTGTGCTTTGGTCCCCTTCAGTCAGTCATGCTGTGGATTTCAGTTTTCACAACACAAATTTAGGTCCTCATGAAAATGAACTTGAAGATTTCTACCCGAGGGACACTTGTCTGTTTCTGGTTTCTCCACATTCTGCACGTAGAAGCCAAAGGACAACTTTGGGGAAGTCATTTCTTCCTTTTCACTATGTGGTTTCCTGGGGTCAAAATCAGGTTTGCATGCATGGTGGCCTGTTCCTTTACACACATGGAGCCATGTCATTGGCCCTCAATTTAATAAAAGGAGACACGTGGCTAGAGATCGCCATCTGTAACTGATATCGTGTTGTCTGAGTGTCTGTGTATGAAGATCTAAATGATTTCGTGTGTCTTCCTAGCTTGTTCTTTGGGCTATACTAAAGAAGATGATTTCTTTTAAAGCTGTGCTTCTGTCCTCAACATCACAGCTAAACCTTAGAAGACGGAGAAAAAGGGCAAGCTATTATGACGAGAGAGTTCACAGGGCACATTTCCCAAGCAATTATTCTTACAATAGCAGAACAAACCCATTTATATAATGGAGTTATGCTAATAAAGAGTATATTAAATTTTCCTGTTGGGAAAATAACTTAGCAATGATGGAAATCTCATCTATATAAAATCAGGCTGTTTTCAAACAGACTACCAGGGGGAACATCAGTCCTTCCTACCATGTCTTCCTTTGTATATTCCTTTATTGCCTGCAAATGCAGCTCTGTCTTGTGGCCTCTGGGGTCACCAAAGGTCTCCTCATTCTACCAGTCTGTAATCTATAGGGAGCCTGAAAACAATTGTTGGTTGCTAATTTAATCAGGTTTTTTTTTTTCTTTGATTAACACACAACTCTGACTTTAATTATGTCGCTGTCCCTTACATTAGTACTAATGCGCAGAGAGCGAGGGAGTCCAGAATGCCACTTGATTGCCATTTCTTCCGAATAAATTCCCAATTCTGATTCGAATGCAGTGGAGTCCTCTAAGGAAGCTAGATTCTGGATTCTGCAGAAAATCCAGGGTGTTTATCTCCCATTGCATTGCATAGCTAGGACTAGGTAGAGCAATTCTTCTGGCTAATAAAGAGCTATTTACAGTTTACAATAGGTAATTGCCCTGCATGCATCAATGACTTGTTTAGTTTGTGTGTGTGTGTGTGTGTGTGTGTGTGTGTGTGTGTGTGTGTGTGAATGTGTCTATGCACGTGCTTGGGTATGGAGGTCATAATGATCCCACTGGTTCTCTATATGTCCTGGATCCACCCCACCTCCCACTTTGAAACAGGGAGTTACCACCCACGGATCACTAAGTAGGTAGACTGCCTGGGCTAAGCTCCTTCCCAGCAATGAGATGATGTGTATACAACTGTGCCTTGTCTTTTTTTCTTGTTGTGTTGGTTTTGTTTTGTTTTATTAACAAGGGTTCTGGGACATGAATGCAAAGCAGGAAGAGGCCATGGGAAATTTTTGATTAATTGGAAGACAATTGAGAGGCAACAAACTATCAGAGAGGCCAGGTCTGTAATAGAATGTGGCTTTAATCCCATCACTCTGAAGAGAGAGGTGGGCAGATTTCTGTGAGTCCAACATTAGTGCTCTACACAGGGATCTCCGAGGTAGTCAGGGACACAGGGCAGACCATATTTTTACTTTGTTTTTGTTTTTTAAATTAGAGAATCAATGGAAGCTGTAGCACTGAGGCTGAACACTTGCTGTGTGTGTGTGTGTGTGTGTGTGTGTGTGTGTGTGTGAGTGTGTGTGTTTGTATGTGTGTGAGTGTGTGTGTGTGTGTGTGGGAGTGTTTGTGTGTGTATGTTTGTATATGTAATTGTGTGTGTGAGTGTGTTTGTGTGTGAGTGTGTGTTAGTATGTGTGAGTGTGTGTATGTGTGTGTGAGTATGTGTGTATGAGAGTGTGTGTATGAGCGTGTTTGTATGACTGTGTGTGTTTGTGTTAGTGTGTGTGTGTGAGTGTGTATGTGTGTGTGTATGTCTCCCTGGATTCAGTTTCTAGTACTAAAGTATTAAGGGAAGAGATAATACTTTCTTGAATAATTTGTTTTCTTACAATCTGGTACCATCAGAGCAGGCAGGGACTGTGTGTTGTGTATTGGTGGACCTGAACTATACCTCCAGAAGGACCAGGATGTTTAAGAGGCTGGTCCTTGCTTCCTGTAAGAAAAAGGAGCCTGTGAAACAGGCTGTGACTAGTCAGTCACCAATAAGTATTTATTCCACGAATTAAACCTGAGGTTAAACCTATCTCAGTGAAAGGAAACACGGTTTTTATCATTTTGGACCTTTCTTTGTATATCTGTGACAAAACATGGGGCACAAAGACTGGTGACTATGTCAAAGAATGAAGAATTCTGCACTTGATCCCATGAAGATTTCTTATACAGAAAGGTCAAGGCTGTCTACACAAAATCAAAACATCTCAATTTAGTAGTGTGCTTTACTTTACGTACCATACAATACAGAGAATAATTCATTTTAGAAAGCAGATCTTTAACATTGTAAGAAACACTAAACTTTTAAGCTCAGCAGATGGGAATGCAGCCCAGTTAAGGAGACTTTGTATTCTGTCTCTCTTGACAGCAGCAACAGGGCTCCTTTTATCAGAGGCCAGAATAGATGGGGTTCTCTGTCACATGTTAGCGATGCTGGACCTGGAGGTGGAGAGAGATACTGTAAGAGCCATGCTATCCTAGAGTTACAGAGAATCGAGACACACTGGCAAACCTGGGGCTCACTTTGGCCTTAACATTCCTTAATATATCTACCGTGTTTTGGGCTGAAGTGCGTATCTCAGCCACAGACAACTGTACTGCATTGGACTGGAGTAAAGGTAGTGAGTATGGCTGTGGTACCCAGTAGAAAACCCAGTGCAGGTTCGGGTCTCAATGAATCTCCTTATGGAACAAGGTCTCTGGGTCTGCTGTAGTCACTCTCTAGAAAATTGAGAGTATGCTTGATTCTTATATAATGCAAAGAGGTGAAAGGAGCTCAGAAACACAGGATCTTGCTAGTAGCATTTCTGAATTTATCCTGAGGATACCATGCGATCTCATATACTAGAATTCACAAGGCCTTTGGCTTTCTAGCCCTGGGAAACATTCTGGCTGCTCTGAGCTCCATTCACTGACCTGTGTATGTGGCTAATGGTATGTATCTCCAGGGGTTGTAGGAATATAAGTAGAAAACTGGCTTTTAATAGGCAAGCAATGGCTGTGCTTAGCACTGCCACCTGGCCAGATCATTCCAAAGAGCTCTGACTAGTGATTGTTCCCAATGCAACAGCATGCCATAACAATGAAATATAATCCAATTAGCTCCTGAGGTGCTAATCCTGTAACAACTGGGGATTAAGCTCATGCATGTTTCTTGAAAACAAATCTAGGGTTTGAGAAGATTCTAAAAAAGTGATAAAATACAGTCTCTGCCTTCAAATTATTTACAATTTTATTCATGAAAGATTATGCAAATCAAAATGATCTGAAATAATATAGAAGCAAGTACTGGCGTCAGGAGCAGAGCCCAGAAAGGTCGCAAAATATTACAGAAGGGGGAGGCATGTTGAGGAAACCTTTTGTATTTGCTACACAGTTTATTTCTTAGATTTATATTAACTGGGCATCTCAGCCCCACCGCTAAGGAAGAGTCAGTTTGCCTGAGCTTGGGCTAAGCCATTGTGGGAGAGAATTTAAATTGTTACCCTTAGTAGGAAATACAGAATGTATGTGAATGTAACCTCTTACTGAATCTTCAGTAGCCACTAACAGAAAGCGGGAAGGAGGGTAGGAAGGAGTGATTGGGGGATGAGGGGACAGACAGAAATACTGAAAGCTCTGCTTTCTGTCACAGTTCCAGCTGCTTTTTCTTGACTGCCCTTCTCAGCAGTTGTGGGTAGAGCCTGGGTGATACTATGACGTATTAATTCTGTCTTTCAGATCACGACTTCTCACAGCTCCCGTTCATTGCTGGGGTGTGCATGGATAATACAGAAAGCTAGAGAGGTGTGTGCGACACCCTCCAGCAAACTGTAAATGAATGCAGGGGACCTCCAGGAAAGATATGGGTTGAGGGTGGAGAAGGCGGTCCTTGGCTCTCCTTGTGTGGAGTGTGACCCTCAGTCCTGGAAAAGCATTTCTCAGATTTGTTCAGGTCACAAGTGGGATGGAAATGAGCTGCTGGCCTGCCGCTTCACACATCCGGATTTAATAGACTTTTTTCCACTGATAAAAGACCACTAATGAGTTCATTTTCAAGCTATTAAATTGGCTATAATAGCTAGTTCTACTGATGATTGCGCGGAGACCTGCTGGTCACAGTGGGTTTTGTCTCTTTCGTTAACTATTTGATGCCCTGGTGCTGAGATCTAAACAATGCAAGCCGGGAGGCTGCCTGGGGAGGAGGGAAAGCTGCCAGATAACTGTCTATGCATTTCAGGTTCCTAGGTCTGAGAAGTACTCACAAGGACCTCAGTCTATACATCTGGTTGCTACGATTCCGGTTTCTTGTAGAAAGCTCCAATTTCCAATCAGAGTGTAAGCTGACGAGGGCACAATGGGATGGCGTGCTTTCCTGATTGTGCACACAAAAAAGACAAATCTTGGGTGTTGCCTGGCCTCACGACAGTGCTTACAACAGGAGCATCCTTTTGGTGTGTTTCCTCATATTGACAAGTGTAGACGTGTGGGGAACCTTTAATCAATACTTTAGGTTTCTGTGAACAGAGCAAGTTGTTCAGCTGAGATGCCTATGTTCTTCCATGTGCCCATAGCCATTACAATGCATGCAATTAGCAAACAGCCTCTCCAGGTGTCTGATTTAAATACACTTCTCTGGTGTTTAAAGGCAAGTAATTAATAGCAGGGCGCTCACAGCACCAGCCTGCCCTTTTCATTAGGATTTTAACAGGGCAGGCTTCAGATTGACTCTCAGTGCTCCTGTTTATCACAACTTTGTTTTTAGGTACTTAAACAAAGGTGCCCAGAGCCCTTCAAGCATAGGCAGTCACCAGCCGAACCGGATTTCTGATTTTAAAAATTATCATTACCACCCATTTCCGCTTTAAAGACTCTCTTATTATGAGGAGAGCAACAAGCCAGGGGCATTAAATTTCAGTGGGAAACTATAATGTGTGTCTATTAATGACGGTGGCTCACCCTAAGTAGGCTTGTGGCTGAGCCAGGTAGAGGTTGAAGCAACCTTATGTGTCCAGGATATGGGAAATATGGAGGATTTGAACAGGTAGAGTTATCCTGACTTCCTGAATGTTCTTGCAAAAATGTAGCTTGACCGAGGCCTGGGCATCTCATGGATGTACTTGTGTTCTGCTGCATGTAGGCTCCTTAAAGATGGTCCCTCTAGAAGAATGCATTGATTGCAATGCAATGTTTTCTACCACAAAATCGCGAATGTATATAACACTGTAGAATGAAGACACTGATATGTTTCAGCTTTTTATGTCTTTCTTAGACTCAGCTGGAAGGGTTGCATTTCTAAATCTATTCAGGTGCTGCCGGTTCTTGTTGGCATCTTCTGACACTAGTATTCTCAAGCTCTGGTCCTCCCCGGGGTGGAGGGGAGTTGCATTTATAGAGAGAAGCAAGGAGGGAGTAAAACTCCATATCCCTTGCCCCCACTTTAACAACTAATCTTCATCCATGCTTCTAGTACCTTCCTCAGTTGGCTTGCTCCTTTCTAGTCAGCCCAGCATCCATGCACTGTTGGCATACCCTGTTCTACACCAGGATTCTACACAGAGTACTCTTCCGGAGGCCAAGTGCTGTTTCTGTTTTGTTTGACTATGTGTTCTTAGGTCCCGGTGACTCAGTGCATCCTATGGCAGAAGCTGGGCACCTTCTTCTTCTGTCTGTCCTGTCTACAACTCAATGCCAGGCCTCTGCATCCCACTTGTGTCTTCACAGTGACAGAATGAAAAGTGTCAGTAACCACAACTACTTTCTGGGCAAAACAAGCTGATAAAAAGAAAAGCATTAGGGTGCTGAGTGCCTATAAAAACTGGATAATTTCCTTGGGGTCAGAGCAAATAGTCTTATTCTTGGTTCTTGTCCAGTGTTTCCTGCTGTGCCCAGCATAAAGGGAAGAGAGTTTTGCTGTGGTTCTGCTCCCCAGTGCTGTGCACAGCCGCTACCTCCCCTCCCTGATTGTGATTTATTTGATTCCTCTCTGGTCTATGAACAACTCATAGTCAAGAGCTCTTTTTATTTGTGTCATAGCATTTAATAAAGTCCCCAGAGATACCTTAAGAACTGGCTTATGATTGTTCTCATCATCTTTAACATTTCAAGATGAAACAGAAACAATAAGTCAGCTATAGCCAAAGAAGGGTGACTTAAGCAGGATTGACTACACACAGAAAGAGAGAGAGAGAGAGAGAGAGAGAGAGAGAGAGAGAGAGAGAGAGAGAGAGAGAGAGAGAGAGAACAGAAACATTATTGCTGGAGAGGCAGAAATTGCCAGGTCCTTAGCCTACCTTTAGGTCAGTGAGGGACCCTGCTTCAATAAACAAGGTCCTTATTTATTGAATGCACAATACTGGTTTGGCCCTTTCAGTGTGTGTGTGTGTGTGTGTGTGTGTGTGTGTGTGTGTGTGTGTTTCTAAAATTCACCCTTTCCCAAATATGGAGGGCAGAGGCAGGTGGTGGATAGAAACTCTTCTCTATACCACAGACTCTTCCCTATATGCCTGAGAATTGTCACACATGGGTGATTTTCATAAGTGCACCTTGGAGGTCTGAAGTAAAACTACAGTGTGTTAAAATTATCCGCCTCCCCTCCCTCCTTCTTTTTCTCCCCCCATATCTTGAGTACAAGTTGCAGCTAAATACTGTAATTCACAGTTCTTTTTTCAACTTACTCTCAGAATACATAATTTATAACAAAAGACATTGGCAGTATATTTGATCCAAGGTGAAAATTCATTCCCTTTCCTTTGGAAACCACCAGTCTGGATGACATTCTTTTTCTAGTCATTGGTTTCCTTTTTTTGCAGCTTTGCTAATCCAAACCTGTATCACTGAACTGTCTTATTTTCCTCAAGGTCCACCAAGAGAAGGGGTGTCACCAGGATGGGAGCTACACTCCTGCCCTCCTTTCCTACTCTCATCTCTGCCTCTCTGCCATACTTTCTACATTTACTCTGTCCTTGGGAACAATGAACTGGCCTCCTGTTGACATTCTTAAGACAAGAATGTGACACATACATTAAGCTGAAGGGAAAAAATGTCTTTGGTGGTGTTATTTCTGCTCACAAGTGTAGGATTCATTCCAGATGACCTTAGCTCAAGGTGACTTGCTGAATTTTTTTCAACAAGTTGGTTCTCTGAGTGTCTGTTTGTGTGATTGTCTGTCAGTCTTTCTGTTGGTCTGTCTGTGTCTGTGAAACCCATCCTTTCTTTCTAGGAGCAACTCTTGCAGCAGTAGAGAGCACTGCAGAGATACAGCCCTTGGAATTCCTGTCTATTCCATCATTATATGGGTAGACTCATAGCCATGAGACTCCGTCAAGTCTGGGGATCTGTAGGGGTTTTATGTTTCATCCCTTGAAGAGTCATAAAGGACATCGTTGGTATCACCAGAAATTAAGAACCATGCTATTTAAAACTGAACAATTTTCTAACCCAAAGTAGGGATAAATGTTTTTCTCCTTAGGCACTGGGGCAGTTCCCTGTGTTCTGTTTGTTACTGGGGGCTCATAGGTTATGGCAGTTATATGGAATAATGGGACTCATTATGACATTTTCATATATATATATATATATGCACTGTAATGTTTATATATACATTACAGTGCACTTATATAATATCTACCCAATTACTGTATCTTGGTCCTTATCATTCCCATGAATCTCTGTCCTGAGTGATCCACTGATCCCTTTGACTATTAATGTACACTTCTTGGTACTGTTTTCTGTTAATGAAACTTGGGCTGAATTTAGAGCGGAAACTCGGTTTTAGTTTGTTTGATGTTTCATTTTCTTGTGTATTTATCGTCTAACCCATGAAATAATCATGTTTTTTACAGTTTTAAACAGCTCCACTTTAAGTGAGTTTATAGGTGGTGATGTGATGTCTCATCCTGGTCATCAGCTTGACTATATCTGGATTTAACTAGAACCCAAGTGGCCGGGTACACTCGTGAGTGATGTTTTTCTCTTAATTAGATCACTTGAAGTGGGAAGATCCACTTCAAAAAGTTTTCTCTTTTCTTTTTTTTAAATTCTGTTTTCTTTTTTAAACCTCTGAAGGGCTGCACTGTTCCTGGAGATACTGCAATACCAGATTGGTGCATTGAATAGCAAACTCAAATTCCAACTTGAACGTCCACCTTAATCCACCATTAACTCAGACATATTGAGGTAGGATGATCCACTTTTAATCTGGGCCATGACCTCTGGGCAGCCACATAAAGGACTTGGAAGCAGGAATCTCTTTTTCCTGTTTGCTCCTGTTGGCAAGTTCATTCCTGCACTGGCATTAGAGCTTTGTTTGGAATTATGGAGATTAGAATCCTGGATATCAGCTGAAACATTCAGCCACGTGGACTGAATCACAGATGGAATTTTCTATTGGTACACAGCAGCAGCTGGGTTATCTAGACTACAGGCTAAAAGCCATTATAATAAGTCTACTTTATAGAGAACCTTAACGAGTACAGGTGGCTTTGCTCCTTGCCCCCAAATATTTTTCCATATGACACTGAAAAAAAATTGCTGAGCCCTGCTTTAAACCATCAGACTATTGTGATTAGTAGTGGAATTTATGCTGTCTTTCAAATTAAATAAATGTCAGGTGTTTTGGATGAAGGGTGCTGATGCTAATGTACAATTAGGTTAGCACTTTTCATAGACCTTAGCATCATCATACAATACCAAGTAAATTATGTTTTACCCAAGTCAATGGACATTACTAAGGGACAGTTTTCTAGAATGTATATGACAGAGGCAAAATAAGCTTTACTAGCATATTACAATCTTAAGAGTATTCAAGGAAATAGATGAAAAGTGAAATGATTTATGCACAGGTCACAATACAAATTTTGGGATGTCTGTTGAGCAAAATAAGCGTTTATTACAACTGAAATACTTTGTTGTCAGTTGAGTATCCTAAGATCCATTCCATAAAATATTTTAAAACAGAAACATAAAGGCCTGAGATAAAAGTCTTTTAAAGTGTTTGAGAGTCTGGGTTCCACGGGCAACAGTGAATACAAACCAAGAATCTTATGTTTCTCTAGGTGATAGTCTCTCTCATTTATTACCCCCTTTGTTGTCATTATTAGTTTGATGTAATACTCACGAGACATATTTCAAACCTAAGGATTACCTACAATGTTAATCCAAACTCAAAAGTCTGTGCTAGAAGCACTCTGGAGTAATTTGCTTAGGATTCCAAGCGTTTCAGTGCAGCCACCCAAAACAAAAGTGGCATTTAAAGCAGGTGTTTGTTTTAATTAATGTTGGTCTGAGTAATTTATTAACGCTTTAAGAGTATGCTGGCTTACATATTGTCATGTTGTTTGCCCATGGGCTGAAATTTGATGGGTAGTTATCTTTTGCTACACTCTTCAAAGGTGGAGTTGAATAGACTTTATTATTTCTACCACTTTATGATTAGAAATGGTACTTTCATGTTCAAAGCTAATAACCAGCATACAGTTGCTGCAGAATGCTGTCAGCCCATGGCATTATACCAAAGAGCAGCAAGCCAGTGGTTAAACATGCTTGCCAATCACAAAGAGGCTCAAGGAGTTTATTTCTTCAGGCTTACAAATTTGATTACTATAGAGTACAAAGCTATTAAAAATATGACCTTTCTAATTTTTTTTATACCTTGGCAAAAAGCCAGATAATAACTTTGTTTGACTTGGTTACTATGATAGAGTGCTTATTCAGATGGAAATAAAATGACTTTTCTTTACTGGAAATTATACCTTGAAGTCTAAATGTCCATCACTGATATAGTACACAGACAGGCATGCTAATTCAACCCTGAAAGCAGCCGGGGCTGTTAAAGAGGGAAATAGAAGTCTTTCATCTCTGGAGAAAAATGCATATTGATGTTCAAATGTCACCCACTTAAAGTGGTAAAAGGCAAAATTTTTGTTTAAGACAAGAAAAGTGAAAAGACGATTGTACCATATTATCAGAATATAAAAAAATCATGCCTTATGATAGCGTTAAAACAAAAAGAAATCCAATGTATTCCCTAAACCTACTGTTTACTCATTGGGAGATTTTTGAGCCAGGAAAAGCAGCCAGAATTTTGATGCAATATCCCAAGTCTTATTTTGAACATCGAAAAATAGAGAAAAAAAACCCAGCATTTAAAAAATTATTTCTATAAACCATGATTGGTTTTTCAAACTCAGACTATGGATAATGTTATCAAAGTTCAACAGTGAAAAAAGACATTGGGGCCAGATAGCTAATCTACATGTAAGGTGAAAGAAAATGATGTTTTCTCGATGTGGCAGATGTAAAACATCTTTCACATATAAAGTTTTGTTTCAGTTCACGGACAGATCTCCAGGCTTCATTGTCCTTGTTTGCTGGTCTCTGCCTTCTGAGATGGGTGTGTATATAGATCAGTTAACATTACAGGAGTTTCTCTTTCGGAGCCACACTCTTTTTCTTTGGTGTTCCTGGCCTTACATCCTTAATTTAGAAAAATAATACTAGCTATAGTGATACATACCTCCAATCCCAACACTCTGGAGGTAAAGACATTAGGATCTTAATTAGTTTGTGGCCACTTTGGGATATATAGTGTGTTCTAGGCCACTCAAGACTACACAGTAAGATTCTGCCTTAAAAAAATACAAAACAAAGGAACAAACAAACGGAAAATTATGAAAACCAAATACAGATAAAATGTACAAAAGAATCCATGAGTAAATTTAAATAATGAAAAAGAAATAATAAGTCACATCCAATTAAAAGAAGAAAATAACCATAAGTATTATAATAGTAAAAAACCTGATAGAAATTTCTAGAAGAATCCAAAAACACACTATCCCTCTTTGTCTCACTTTACACACTCATTCTCCTCTGTTTTACCCTCTGTGCTTTCCTTTCCCAAGATGCCTCATTAAGATTAAGATTAGAGAGGGCATGTAAAGGTACTATGTCTAGCATAGAGATTATTTCCCTGGAAAAATGACAGCATTGGATTTAGTCTATGTTTGGTCAATTAGCTTGAAAACCCAAGAACCTAAGATCCTAGGGTAGAACAGAAACAAGTACCTTTTCTTTCCGAGTTGTGGTAGGACAATACAAGAAGTCACATTAATCTTCCTCCTGTGCTTTCTGTGTACTCCGCATACCACAACTCTGAGAGGGCATAAACATAGAATTTGGTGTGTGCCACAGAACAACTGATTACCAGAAAGCAATGTCTCAGTACATTCAGGACCAGGACTCAACCCTGAAGCATCCTTCATTCCATCATGCTTCCAAACCCAGTGTCTTGGGATGATGGACACATGGCAACAGCAGAGACTCATGGGGACTAAGTCCAAGGTTATCTTTTCTTTCTAGGAAAATGATCTTCATGTTAGACATGGGGAGAATACTGAAAAACAGCACTGCCACAGTTTCTATACATAGTAGGACAAACCTGTTTCAAGGACAATTTTAAAACTCTTGTCAAGAAATAAACAGGTCATTGCCCTAAACATCACGTTTGTTTTGTATAGAGGTGTTTCCCCATATAGAGTTGTGTTGAGGACCAGAAGTAATCACTAGCACTCTGATGTCTATTGCACTTGTCAATGGCTACCTGTGTCCGCACATAAAAAGACAGCAAATAGGACTAGGTTCGATGGGAATGAAGATTCAGACTATCTCAAAACTAGCAGAAGGGCTGGCAAAACATAAAGGTATTTTATAGACTTGGCAGTGTGTGGGAAGCTAAAATTATATACAGTTAGGTATCATGACTTGGGATGACAAGCAGGCAATGTAGCAACCATGTTTAGAAGATAGATTATTTCCTTCATTTCTCTTGAAACCATGTAGGAAAGACACCAGTGGTGGTTTGCATCTTGATAGATGGCCTCAGTGGAAGTCTTTTAGAAAATTTCTTCTTTTAGAAGAATCTTTTAGAAAAGTTCTTCTTCTAGTAGAATTTGTGTCTCTCCTTGTGTTTCTGAGTCCTTGATGTAGGCAAACTTTAATGATGGTCAAAAAAAAAAAAAAAAAAAAAAAAACCCAATTGGGTTCAATACAGCATTATCTGGTCAGATAGATACTCTGTCTTTTGGAAACTTGACATTCAAGGACTGAACTACTTTATGTTTCTTGGTGTCAACTTATAAGCATGGGTGCTACATTCAGAAGGTGAATAAGAGTTCCGAACTTATCTGCCAGTCTCTGATGGCAGCTGTATTTCCCAATTAGGACTAGACTGCTTTTGAATAACTCTTCTCTCATAGCTACAGACCTCTGTAAGATAAGAATTGTTTTCATATTTGATTCTCACAGTTTTCAGGATGTTTCCATCTTAAGTTTTACACTGAGTGTGCCATATGCAGCACCCAGGAACTGTAGTATCCAAATTTTAGCCTTTTAAATACTAAGTATATTTAGGTATCATATAAGCCTTCTTTAATTTAGAAGAATAGAATGATTTATGAACTTTTCCCAGTTATGATTCTACAATTCTAGCTTTCTTTAAACACCCACAACCATATTTCAAAAACTGCTTTTAAACAATGAAAACATATCAGTGTTTATAGTGACTACTGTAAATATATTTATCATTTAGCAGCTTTCAAAACTAACCTATAACTAAAGGAAATGCTCATTAGACTGAGAATATTTTTCCTTTAAGGAATTTTTTATCTCTAAAAAAGTAATTTTAAAAACAATTATCAATGCCATTCAGATTTAAAATTAGATTTTTTTGTGATGCCACTTCGAGTTGAAGGGAAAAGGGGACAGAGGAATTACAGGAACCAGAATACCAGGATGTGTGCTATGAAACAATCTCGTCTAGAAATGACTCTATATACAAGACCAGAACAAGGGAAATATTGACATACATGCTAATGTGGAGCAGCGATCTCGTGGAGTTTTCTCCCTAGACAAAGAATTACAAGCAACTATTGACTACCAAAGGAAGGACAATTAACCTCTTTCGGGTATGAGCTCCTTAGTTGATATCCAATATAAAGTGATCATTCCTGAAACCATATAAATACAAACAACAACAACAAAAAAGAGTCAGCAGGTTGTATTGATATATATGTGCATACATATAAATGTATGCAGTGTTAATAAAAAGAGCCTAGCAATTTGAGAGTGAGAAACAAGGGCGGGGGTGCAGGGAGGACACCTGGGAAGGGCTGCATGGGAAAAAGGGAGGAAGCAGTGATGTAATTATAATCAAATGTGTACAAAAATTAAAAGGAAAGGATATGATTGCAGATATATGACTTCTAGAGTAATTAAATGAAAACAATAAAGGGTTTAGTTTTTACAGAGAGTTCACTGTGGTGTGGTCAAAGCTAATAAAAACGAAAGCCCTGGAAACAACTTTTAGCCAGGACATTCAGCAATAAACAGTTGAAGAAACCATCATATCTTTCCTGGGAAGGAAAATATAGAGCTGAAACCACCCTCTGACCTCCAGCTTACAGCAAAGCATTTGCCAGGCATGAGCAGCCTATGAGAACTAGCAATTTTGTGGTGCTACTCACTGGTTCATTCTGTTTAGAGTAGTGGATGATTTGGAAAAAATCAATGGTGAAATTAAAGTGGCACATCAAATCACTGGAGGAGCGATGGATAAAAATAAAGGCAAGAGACACAGGGAAAGAATGGCAAAATGGCAGATCCAGATCCAGCCATTAATAATATTAATTATGCAAAATTAATTAATTACACATTAATGATGCAAAACCACATAGGCAGAGATGATCAGTGGTAAAGAATATTTAAGTACATTCCATCTATAGGCACTTGTGCTATAGAAGCAGAGAGATAAATACATTGAAATTAAAAGCAATGGTTGAAAACAGCACATCCCATATAAATAGGAACCCTAGCAAAGCTGCATTTTGGACTTTACTTATTGATAAACAATTAGGTAGAAAATTAAGTACTTAAACAATCGTATAAACCCATTCAATCTAGCTGACTAAGATAGTCACTACAGGAAGAAAAAGAAATGAAATAGTGTCTTCTCACAATTGGCATGATTATCTGCACAGCAAATCTATCAGTATATACAAAGATTGTTGGAACTAATGAGAAATATCAGTAAGATTTGTAGGACACCAGAACACAACTATGTCAACCATATTTTACTGACAACCTGAAAATACAAAGAGATAAAAATGAGAAAAGTCTTACATGTTCAAGGGCAAAAATAAAAGATGAAGGATACCACTAAGAAAAGAAAACCACAATCTGTATATTGGATGCAGTAAAACACTACTGTGATAAACTGGAGATCAAAACACACACAGAACTGTTCTTCATGTTTACTAATTTAAAAACTCAATATCAGGGTGGAGAGATTGCTCAGGTTTTAAGAGTGCTTGCTGTTTGCCCACAGGGTCTGGGTTTGGTTCCTGTTCCCAACATGGCAGCCAGTAATTGTCTGCAACTTCAGTTCCAGAAATATGACACTATCTTCTGGTTTCTACAGGTAGCCATACAGTATCAAATGAATACTAATAAAAATAAAATTTACATGATGGTATGTAAAATTCAAATACCAACATTTGAATATGTTTGATAATGGTAGTCATTAAGGACATTCAGATAGAACCACAATGAGCCATTTATACATACCTATTAGACTCTTAATTAGAGGGACAAATGACTCCCAGTATTGGATAGAATATGGAGAGACTTGATTCATAATAACTGTTTGCTTTTGGGAATCTAAAATCATAGACCTAGTTTGAAGAATCAACTTAATAGCATTTTAAGTAGTTAACATATACTTGCTATAGAGCAGTAGTTTAATGTTGATGAGTCTAAGGACATGACACAGAAATACATCACAACACAAATGCATGCACAATGATATGCAGGGCAATATTATTCAACAGATAGTCTGTGCATTATAGCCATGTAACTGATCCTTTTGTTCTGTTCTAGTACCCCAAATGCAAGCACCAGGTATCCTAGAAACGACTGTATGTCTTCCTCGATGCTGTAAATGTGCTGTGAGACGGTGGCATCCTCCTAACTACAAATGCTATAATCACACACTGAGCGAGTGTTCATGAGATTATGACAGTTTTCTACCTCTGAAAATAACAGTGATTGATATGTTTTTAAGAGACTGACATATGTAACTCTTTATTAAAAATTATGAAATAACTCCTTGAAATAAAAAGGCAGTCATGTAATCAATAGTTATGTACTGCATGACAGCATAATTATTCACTACCAATATGCAGGAAAAAAAATGACTTTTAATTTCATCTTCAGAGTCCTTGAAAGCAAGAAAAAAAAGTAATAATACTCTTAAGGAAAGGAAAGTTGAAAGAGAACATAGCTTTTGTAATCATTTAAGAGTTTCCAAGACTAAGTATGAAAAAAAAAAAAAGGCTAGAGAGGTGGCTCAGTTGGTAAAATGTTGGCCTTAAAAGCATGGAGACCTCAGTTTGATCCTCAATACCCACATGGTGGTTCACACTTATAATTCCAGTCCTAGGGATAGAGTTGGAATCCTGGGACTCACTGGCTCTTACAATCAGCCTAACTTATAGGCCTCATGTCTCAGTAAAAGACCCATCTCAAAACAGAAGATGAAAGAGATTTAAAGTATGACATCCAAGGTTGTCTTCTAGCCTTGACATGCACATCCAAAATGCATGAACATGCAAACACATCCCCATATCCACACACAAACACTCCTAACCATTAAGCTATGAATAATGCTGTATACTATATTTGTTTAAGGAATTGTCTAAAATATTTGTGCAATATGATAAAAATTTAAATATTAAAAACTTGTTTATGGAGAGGTTTCTAGCATCTTTTACATACGTACTTACTTTGTAGCGTTATTAGAGAATTGAACCCAGGGTCTTTGGCATGTTAAGCATGATGTCGACCATTGAGCTACATCCATGGTTAAACACTTATTTTTCTTCAACTGTTGTTTCAGTTAAAGATTTTTTTTTAAAAAAGTCTTTGGAAAAATATAAAATTATCTATTTGTTTAGTGTTGGCAAAATGTCTCCATAAATTATTCAGAACTATTGATGAGTCCTAGAATCTAAATCTCAGCAGACAATTTTTTCCCATAGCTTATTATCTGTAACATTGAAACAAACATATTTAGTACAAGGCAGAACAAGGTCTGCTTTCTAAACACAGCCATTAAGTCCCAGAACTTGGACTGAGTCTAAAGCCACAATTGCCTCTTTTGACTTTGTTGAAATACATTAAGATATAAAATTTTTGAAGAAAATATGGAACAATAACCCTTTCATATAGAGGTGAGGCACCCAAAACCTGGGGCCATAATGAACCTGTTCACAATTGCTTTGAGATACACCTCTCTACTTTGCTTTGCCGCCTTCTTCTTCTTCTTCTTCTTCTTCTTCTTCTTCTTCTTCTTCTTCTTCTTCTTCTTCTTCTTCTTCTTCTTCTTCTTCTTCTTCTTCTTCTTCTTCTTCTTCTTCTTCTTCTTCTTCTTCTTCTTCTTCTTCTTCTTCTTCTTCTTCTTCTTCTTCTTCTTCTTCTTCTTCTTCTTCTTCTTCTTCTTCTTCTTCTTCTTCTTCTTCTTCTTCTTCTTCTTCTTCTTCTTCTTCTTCTTCTTCTTCTTCTTCTTCTTCTTCTTCTTCTTCTTCTTCTTCTTCCTTCTTCTTCTTCTTCTTCTTCTTCTTCTTCTTCTTCTTCTTCTTCTTCTTCTTCTTCTTCTTCTTCTTCTTCTTCTTCTTCTTCTCCTCCTTCTCCTTCTCCTTCTCCTTCTCCTCCTCCTCCTCCTCCTCCTCCTCCTCCTCCTCTTCCTCCTCCTCCTCCTCCTCCTCCTCCTCTTCCTCCTCCTCCTTCTCCTCCTCCTCCTCCTTCTCTTCTTCTTCTTCTTCTTCTTCTTCTTTTTATTCTATTTTAGAGCTATGTCCCAGACTCATTGGTACAATTTCAGATGAACTCCACTCACCTTTTTAAGAGTTGAGAAGCCACTGTGTACTGGCAGGATTTGTGTCAACTCGACACAAGCTGGAGTTATCACAGAAAAAGGAGCCTCAGTTGAGTAAATGCCTCCATGAGATCCAGCTGTAAGGCATTTTCTCAACTAGTGATCAAGAGGAAAGTGCCCAGCACATTAGGGGTGGTGCCAACCCTGGGCTGGTAGATTTAATTTTTATAAGAAAGCAGACTGAGCAAGCCAGGGGAAACAAACCAGTAGGTAACATCCCTCCATGGCCTCTGCATCAGCTCCTGCTTCCTGACCTGCTTGAGTTCCAGTCCTCACTTCCTTTGGTGATGAACAGGAATGTCAAAATTGTAAGCTGAATAAACCCTTTCCTCCCCAACTTGCTTCTTGGTTATGATGTTTTGTGCAGGAATAGAAACCCTGACTAAGACAAATTGGTACCAGCATAGTGGAATATTTCTGTGACAACCTGACCATGTTTTGGGAGGACTGTGGAAGAACTTTGGGAATTTGAGGTATAAAGGCCATTGGGATATTAAGAGCTCTGTGGGATGTTCTTTAGGAGCTTGGAAGATAATGTTGAGAACAGTGAAGAAGATGAAGGCCTGGCTTGTGAAATTTCAGAGGGAAGATTTAAGACTCTTATCAAGGCTGTTGCTGTTTTGATTGTAAAGATTTTGTGGTTATGGTTAGCTGGAGCTGAAGAGTCCACTGTGATTAACAAGATATCAGAACTACTAAATTGAAACCTTAGCATTACTGGGATTATTGGTGCTGGTCAGCTGGAGCTAAGAAATTAGTGGTGATTTAGAAGAGACCAGCATCATTGAGGTGAAATCTTCTGGGAAATGTTTCCTGAGAGCACAAAGAATCTGGGTTCCAGAGATAACCAGGGTTGTACCTCATGCTGAGATTGGACTTGGTAATGTGTAAGAGTCACCCAGTTGGTACTGGTTTTTGAAGGAATAAAGGGGGCATCAAGAGCATCTGACGCTTGGCACTGTGAGAGGCCAAGGAAGGCCATTGGTGAAGGTGTGACCTCAGTTGCAATTAGTGCCCCAGGACTGATAGTAGTGTTTTATAAACGCCAGTACCATGAGATGACCACCAAGAACAGCCAAGGCAGTGGACAACAGGCAGCTGGAGCCCAGAAGACAAGCTGTGTGCTACAAGGGGCAGAGCTAGAGAAATGATCCAAGTCCTTGGAGGACCCTAGAAGTTTGTGTGTGGATTCCAGACATTGGATGGTTAGAGTTTGATTTTGCTTTTGATTGTGACTGTTCACTGATATTTTTCCCCCTTAAAGGAAGAAGTGGAGCCTGCAGTTAAGAGACTTTGATTTGAAAAAAGATTTTGAATTTTAAAAGAGATTGGATATTTTAAAGAAACTGAAATTTTATTATGTAAGAGTCTGTAAAGACTGTGGGACTCTTAAGGTTATTTATATCTTGGGGATGAATAAGAAAGTAAGGGTTGAAGCTTAATAGTGTTGTGTTTTTGTGTCAAATTGACAAGGGGTCAATTGTACTGGCTGGTTTTGTGTCAACTTGACACAAGCTAGAGGCATCACAGAGAAAGGAGTCTCAGTTGAGGAAATGCCCCCATGAGATCCAGCTCTAATGCATTTTCTCAACTAGTAATCAAGAGGGAAGGGCCCAACACATTTGGATGGTGCTAACCCTGGGATGGTAGACCTCAGTTTTATAAGAAAGCAAACTGAGCAAGCCAGGAGAAACAAACCAGTAGATAACATCCCTCCATGGCCTCTGCATCAGCTCCTGCTTCTTGACCTGCTTGAGTTCCAGTCCTCACTTCCTTTGATGATGAACAGGAATGTCAAAACTGTAAGCTGAATAAACAAACCCTTTCCCCCCCTACTTGCTTCTTGGTTATAATGTTTTTATGAATAAAAACCCTGACAAAGACACTGCTTCTTTAAAAGTTAAGAAACCACTGAGTGTAGTGTCTCTCCCCATAACCCTAACACTTGGCAGCAGGTCTCTTGTGAGTTCACATCTAGGCTAGACCTCTTAGTGAGTGTCAGGTCAGTTTTGACTACAGAGTGAGACCTGCTCTCAAAAATATAATAGGAAAGTCATGCAGTTTTTAAAAGTAATCACATTGGTGTGTGGTGGGCTTAAATTGATTACAATCTTCAAAGCTGAAGATTGAAACTTGCCTCTTAGCAACCAGATAATGTATATCATCTAGGATGATAATCTTAAGATAACTGGGCCATAAAATGTAAATCAAATATTTAACTCGTTTAAGACCTTCTGTGTGCCACTTTCAATCAACCATCATATTCTGGTTTCTTCTTTCACTACTTTTTCTCTCCCTTCTGAATTGATCTAGAGTTTTACTCCTTCCCCTTCCAAATTGCTTATGGCCATTAAGATTCCACATTTGTACCTCTCTCCAAGTTTGCATTTGCCCTCTCTTTCCCAGACATCAGTCTTTACCTGACTTAGAACAAAAAATTTATATCTGCCTTGCCATATTTTTTTATGACAGTGCACCAATATTATCTGCATTTTGCCTTCATAGACTATTCCAGTTATGAGTTCTTTCTATAGTCATTAAAATTAATATAGCTACACAAGTTGTCAGGTTATTTGTGCCAGGACATCTAGCTTCATGTCAAACTTACAGTAGTCAACTCTTTGGTGTTTTGAGGTTCTCCTTGGGCACAACAGAATAGTTGATAAAATCTATCAGTGCCTTCGATGGAGAACAAGATAGAAGGAATGAGGTCACCTAGATGACTACAGATATTCTAGGAAGCTGTTATTCTTATGACCTATTAAAATGATCATATACAGTAGCATCCTATATGTCAATCAAAATATGAAAGAATAAAGATAATGCAGTATATTTGACTGTTGTGAAGA
This sequence comes from Micromys minutus, assembly GCF_963924665.1. Taxonomy (NCBI): domain Eukaryota; kingdom Metazoa; phylum Chordata; class Mammalia; order Rodentia; family Muridae; genus Micromys; species Micromys minutus. The sequence continues at coordinate 61,699,237 of NC_137975.1, read as the reverse complement.
ATTAAATTCTGTCATTTGCTGGAGAGTGTCAGAACTGAAATTCACGAAGTTAAGTGTCTTTCTGCTGAGGTCCCATTTTGTTTGTTTGTGTCTTGGTGTTTGTTTTACTCCTGAGGCTCAGATCACCTATACTCCTATGAGATATTTTCAGGATACTGTGGATAGGGTGCTGCTTCTCTGTTCTTGCTCATGGATGACTTGGTTATCCCCACATGCTGGACAATAGTCCTTATGTAAATGAGTCTTAAAGCACTGAGGCTTATATATTTAATAAATTTGCATATGGATGAGCAGGGGCATGGCTAGCCTTTAATCTTTTGCCTCGGAGGCCATTATATAGCCCATGTTATTGAAGGATTAGAATCCCAAAAGATGTTTTGTTATAGGACTTGAGATGTTTTAAGGACTCTGACAATCATGAGGTATGTGGTTTCGTTTTGAGGGTAGAGCCAGTCTGGGCACTCAAGATTGCTTCATTCTTAATGTGATTGCCTTTTATCTTAGCATTCCCCCCCCCCTCTCTCTCTCACACACACACACACAAACACACACACACATACACACAGATGATGGTACTCTTCTTACTATCTGGAGGTTAAAGGGAACAGTCCAGTGTGTAACAAACAGGTTTGATTTTAGATTTAAACTCAGTTCATTCAACATCCCTATAATCATGGTAAAAAAGCATCAGGTACAAAGACTTCATGTAGAGGTTTTTATTGTGCATAAAGACCATAGCTACACTGCTTAAAATGCCAGGGTTGTTACAGCATTTTTTCCCCCTAAAACAGGGTTTATTTGTTTTATGAGGGAAGAACAGACTCTCATTGTTTTAGAGAATACTACCAGGAGTTTGGATTTTTTGCTAACTTTCTCACTCAACAACTGTATTTTGCTGGGGTCCTTCTATCCCTCCCTGTACGTATAAACTTAAATAAGTTAAAATACAAAATGACCTAAAGTGCATCCCTGTCTTTCTAGTGTTTTTCCTTAGTGTGACTTACTATGGTTCTTGAAAACACATGTTATTTTTAGCCCAAATACCAAGTATTTTCTATAGATTGCCCTTCCATCATTCTGTTAAACTTTTTCCTCCTCCCCCTCTCTTGTGTGCATGTGTGTTTGTATGTGTGTGAATATTTTTGGGTGTTTGGAGGTCAGAGGACAGAGTTGTCAATCATCATACTCTATCCACTTTATTTTTTGGGCAGGGACTTTTAATTGCCTAGAACTAGTCATGTTACTGAGCATGGATGGCCAATAATCTCTTGGATCAAGCATTGCCAAGATTAAAAGTGAGTGCCACCACATCTGATTTTTGAAATTTAGATTCTGTGGGCGTAGCTCATGTCCTAATTCATGCATGGGCCAGACTACAGACTGAGCTATCTGACCTGCCTTTGTAGTTATTTCTGTTTGCCATTTGTCACATTGTGTTCCATACAAAAACTTCTCTTTTAACTAAACTAAGCAGTGACAATAGCCCATTGTTAATCTTGTCCCCAACTTCCAAACTACTTCACTTTATTCCTTACCACCCTATAGATGATGGTAAGTCAAACAATGCTGGAGTTTTCCCTGTTTATTACACCAGGAAGAAACATGAGCCTGGAACTGACAAGTTATGACTACGCTTAAAATGATAACTAACCTACTTCCATGTTTTTGTATATATTATCAACAGCCACTTGAAAGGATAAAGGATAGTTACTCTTGGCAACATCCCAAGGAATGAACCACTTCTGTCAGCAAACACTTTCTAGTTACAGGTTGGGGCTCCGATTCATTCATACAATGAGTACATCTACTTTGATGTTTGTAGAGTATTCAATATCTATGTTTTCTTCTTAGAAATACTTTAGAGTGCCACAGAGTATGGAGTAGGCAAATCCAGTGGAAAGAGGCTAGGAAGAAAGAGCATAGCCTGGCATTTTTCTATCATCTTCCCTGCAAGCCTTATCAGCACCACGGACAGATCAACCACCGAACTAAATTGGCCACGCCCCTCCTTTCAGCCTTTTTCAAGCTAGGAAACCCAACAGTGCAATGTAGGTTCTTATCTGCCACTCTGTAAATAGTCTGAGCCCCACTTCCTCTCATGTGGAGTGATCAGGAGTACAGGCAGTGGTGAGTAATCAAGAATAGCCATCCTGGGAGAACACTGGTAAATTAAATGCATACAGGGATGAGAAAAAAATAAACTTGAATAAATCCAGCTCTCCGTGTTCTCCTTCTGCTTTTCTTGTTATGCTGAAAACACACTTAATACATATATTGGAAAGAACCAAGAGCAGCCTCATCAGGGTTGCGTGATAACAGAGCATAAATCCTCCTCTCGATGGGTAGTTGCCATGATTAATTGCATTCTGCAGACATTAGGTTGCGTTATTATCAGCTGCTTGCTGTTCAGCACTTGCTAGGCTGTTAATTATTGTTGTGTGGCTCTAAGGAATGTTTTCAAAACATTTTAGAATTCCACCACTGTGATGGCGCAGGGAGGAAGTTAATATGCCACTATTCAGCATAAGGAAGACAAACACTTATTTTTTTCTTTTCTAAATATAAAAATAATTTAATTATAGACTTTTCTTCCTTGGCTATTGTTAACAGAAATGTATTCTTGACATCTTTCTTCATTTCACTTGTGGGTCTTGGCCACCCTGTATTTCTGTTTTATTTTATGCATAAATAGAATGCAATGAGTTTATTCTGTCTATGGAAGGCAGTCTAAGTAGAGGAAACTAATTTAAACACAGAGATATTTTAGAATGGTATTTTAAATGTTTAATCAAGTACTACTAGTAACTTAAATTTTTTTATCTTAAGTTGTGTAAATGTGAATTTGTGGGTTTCTGTGGAGGTCAGAACCGCAGTCAGATCTCCTGGAGCTGGAATTACAGTTGATTGTGGTTTCCAGCCAACCAATGTAGGTAGTAGTAACTAAATTCAGGACCTTCAAAAGAGCAACAATGCCTTTGCCATTGAGTCATCTCCCTAGTCCCAATACAAGCAGTTTTATGAATTAAAAGGAATGTAAACTTTCACCAGTGAACATTTATTCTGTGGCCTAAGAAAAAGAAATGAATTGAAATTTTTATTCAGTTGTATTTTATGTATATGAGTATTTCCTCATATGTATATGTACCAGGTATACATCTGGTACCTGAAGAGGACAAAAGGAGGCTTCTTATTTCATGTACCTGGAGTTACAGATTGTGTGAGCTGCCATGTAGGTGCTAAGAACCAAATTGTGTGCTCTGCTAGAGCAGCAAGTGCTCTTAAACATTGAATCATTTCTGAAGCTCATAAAGATGAATTTAAGACAATACTTTCTTCCTCTGCTGTTCCCTTTTTAAGCCCAGGGCCACCTCTAAGCCAGACACAAGTTATTGTCACCTAGCTTTTCCTATACACGTTGAAGTACCTCACTGAATTTTTATACATTGAGGTTTTAATTCTAGACCGGCTCATGGTTCTTTCTTTTATGTGGAGGCAGGGTATGTATCTGAATCAACTTTGTTTCAGGAAAGACTTAGAAACTGACAAGTGTATAGTATAAGATAGAAAAAGAAGAGACTCCTTTCCTTGGGGCTTCACAATGAACCAAAAGATGGTGCTATTACTGAACCAGGGACATTACTTTCAAGAGAACACACAGTAGGAACTAACTCAAGCCAGTCTTTCAAATGTGCTGGTCATCCGAAGAATCTAAGAATAGCACATTTTCCTTTCTTGTTCAGGAAGTTCAGATTGTTTTTATCTGAGGGCTTTGCAGGTTCCGGGTTAGTCCCCTTTCATCTCAAGGGGCCTACAGTCCATAGAAGCCCACTCCACAGACACCCTGGTGAGTGGCCTGGACCTAGAACATGGGGCTTCTGTCTGTCACCTTAAATGCTCTTTCTAAAACAATTTCGAGTTTGTTCATAGAATGTGGTCCTCTAGGAATGACAGTCATTTGCTCACTGTGGCTGGCATTCATACCATCTATACTTGGATTCTGTTCACTTTCTCCAATGTTGTCTTCTGCCATTTGACTCAAAGCACAGCTGCCACCAACTTAGACCAGTTTTCACCCGTGTTTCAGTGAGGCCATTCTAATGCTGACCTTGCTGCTCCAGCTGTCTACAAATGCCTCCGCAGTTACATCTCATCCTCTATGAAGCTTCTGCAGAGTGACCTACCCCAATGCGCAATTCCTCTTTTCTAATTATCTATAGGCTCGACACCCCAGAGCGGTCTGTTATAAATGCACAGGGTAGGTTTTTGTTGTTGTTTGTTTGATGACTTGCCTGGGAAGACATCAGGAAACACTGTCACATTCCTGAACTTGCTAGAAATTCTAAGGTAGCAAAGGGACAAGGTAATGTGAATTCAGTTTAGGTATTGTTCACAACTATTCTATGACTTTCCCAGAGATTAGCAGGACAAACTTGCTGTGATGCACAATTATTATGTACTGATAAAAGGCATTACTATGAGTATATCTACACGGATTACTCAGAGGCGTGATGGACACATTGCAAAGAGACACAGAATGTGACAAAGAAGATCAAGGAAGATAATAGGTTCAATGTTAGCCAATCTCATTCATGTCTTATTTTCTCAGTGTCCCCAAGCTTCTGTTTTCTTTGCCCCCTTGGTTGTCCCAGAACTTTCACTTGCTACATTGTGTTTTTCTTAGGATTTATTTAGCCAAATTATTAGTGCTTCAGTTAGGATATATACTGTCAGCAGCACTGGGTTATATTGTTTTATGCTGTTCGATAAAAAATAGAAGACTTTTTCATATATTGACCAAATATTTTTAAAAGCTACTATCAGCTGGAAATCATTGTAACTGTGGGGCTTTACTGAATGTGATCCTTGTGTTTAAGGGAGGGTAAGGGCAGGTCACATAGATGAAAAGTGTGTGTGTGTGTGTGTGTGTGTGTGTGTGTGATAAATGCTACACAACCAGTAGACTGCTACTTAGCTGCTAGTGCCCTTCATAGTGTTTATGGGAAAGGTCTTAGTGAGTGGTTGAAGTTGGTATGTATTCAATTGCTTGGTTTTTGACATAGAAATATTAAAGCTCTATTGTGAGACATTCACAGACCCACAAGCTACATAAATAATGACACAGGGGGCTTTTAAAAATACTTTAATTCTTAGGGCTTTTAGCTAGGGCAGGTTCCCAGCCAGGAACCTAAACTTAACCAGACTAACTAGCCTAAGACCTAGCGAGCCAGCATGTGGCTAGCTCTATACCTTTCTACTATGATGCAGTCTGCCCTGTCCCTCCATGTCTGCTTCTGAATCTTCCACTTCTAATTTCCTCTTCCACAGACTCTTTCCCTGCCCAGAAGTTCCAGGCTCCCTTTTTACCTAGCTATTCCCTTCAGTTCTTTATTAAGCCAATCAGCAAGTAAAAGAGGATGAATGTTTACAAAATATGAGGACAGTAATGGGCCCTAAGAATAATACCAAGATCCAGCTAATACTTAGCTTTCTGCCTATAGTAATTAACAATTAACAACTCAGAGATACACCTTCACACAAAGCACCACAACAGAGCTGTAAGTCACATGTCAGTTGCATGTTTCACACTAGGTGATTGGCATTCTGTTCTGTGTTGAAATTTAAGTTATAGTGATAAATTTCCATGTGCTACTTAAATGCACACTTGGATCCGGGAGGGTTCCCTTGTCTCACACTCAAATATGTTTATTTCAAATGTTCACTAAGACTCCCTCTCCTGTGTCAGTCTGACCCTTGACTTTGTAGCAAAGCTGAAGAAGAAAAACAAGCTACTATGGACACTGTAGACCTGCTTTCCTTGAGTGCACCAATTTCCAGCAAAGGTTACTATTGTTTAATCCAATGATATAAAAATGACTGCCAAAGGAAAAGAAGACAGAAGCTCATTCATGGAGAGAACTCTATGTTTCGCCAGAACTCTATGCTTCAGCCGGTAAATTGCTTGCCTTTCAAACATAAGGGCCTGAGTTCAAGTCCCAGTATCCATGCAGAGGAAAGCCAGTCAGTCATGGTGGTACCATCAGCATGGGTGGGGTGGAGATAGGCTGGTCAGTCGGTCTAGCAGGAAAGGTGAACTCCAGCTTTAGCAAGAGAAACTGACTCAAAAATAAAGTCAAAAGCAATTGAGAAAGTCTCCTGCTGTCAATATCTGAACTCTATACAGGCACACTCAATACACACACAGACATACACACATACACACATGTACATATCACAGTACACACACAGCACACACAGACACAGGAAAAGAGAGAGAGAGAGAGAGAGAGAGAGAGAGAGAGAGAGAGAGAGAGAGAGAGCATAATGAACGCTAATTTGTGACATTTTTATAGTTCTAAATTTACCTTACATGCACTAATGCCTTTTGCTTCTGTTAGTTTTGGATGCCAAGGTTTACATATATACATACTTAAAAGAGGTTACTTGAGAATGGTTATGTCCATTCATTATTTGAAACATGTCTCTGGGTGAAATGTTTATTAAGTAATTCATTCAATAGAGGTTTTGGAGTTTATGTGTAAAATGCTGTGAACAGAATACTAAGTTTGCTATGGTAGTTCAGCAGAAAATGATCTAATTGATATTCAGGGCTGTGTATTTGACTATAACTTGTGAAGCATCCGAGGAATTTCCATTTGAGGTAGCTGAGAGCTGGAACCACACTGCTGTGTTTACCAGAAGGCGTTGCCTTCAAATTTTGCCTTAGATAGGACCAAGTTTCTCCCAGAGGTTTTCTACTTTGTTTGGTAGCTGGTCTGCAACGCTCCTCCACTCCCAGATGGAGCATTTCTATGTTGGATATTTTTATGTTGGATTTGAAGCATCCCATCTTTCTTTCCACTCATTTCTCTAGCTGATTCCCTAAAGAGAATCAGCTGCATGTTTTCTTGTAGATTCACCAGTCTTGGAAGCTAGGGAGAGGGAAGCAATAGAAAAAGAGTTTGCTGAACAAGCACAAAAACTAGCCTCTGGAAACAGTTGGATGCTGAGTGGATGTGGTGGACCAACCATCATTCCCCCTCTAGAAGACAGATACAGTGATCCCTAAAGCAAGTCGGTTAGTGAGACTAGTCCTCCCAGTGAGCTCTGGGTTTGGCTAAAAGATTCTACCTCAACGGAATAATGTAGAAGAGCAATCAAATAAGATTCTCAGTCCTGCATATGCGTGTATATATCCATTTGCATATGCACGTGCACCGCTAAGCATTTGCTAATGCGTACACACATGCACGTATGCTACATGCATGATCTTTAAGTAAAGAAAGAATGAAAATAAATAAGGGCTTCATTCAGCCACTTTCCATTTTTGTCTGCTGAGTGATTCTGGTCCCTTTTATCTTCCTCCAAATTTCTCTCTAGGCAAACGGCAGCTTTTCTCTGATCCTGTGTTTTCATCTTTCCACTATCAGTGGTGTTTCTATCAAAGCACCTCTATTTATCGAAGGGCTTCTTATCTAGAAAACAGAACCATCCTGAGCCTTCTGCAGAAACTCAACATCTGATAAAAACAAGAATCCAGGTGACTGTGCACTATAAAAACCACCATGGCAGGGCCCACTCATGGGCATCAACACAATTTCTTCCACCTACCTCTGAGCTCTCTTTGGTGAGCACAGTTGCCTTTTACCAAACATCATTTCTCACTGAATAATTGCTTTGCAGCATACAAACATGAGAAACAGTTCACCAGAAAAAAAAAAAAAAAAAAAAACAGAAAAATCAGAGGCAGAGGGTAGAGGGACAGCAAGCCTGAGAAGGAAAACCAAAGAGGACCATGGACAGAGTCAACCTTTTCATAGTCTAAGTATGAACAAACTCTATGGTGGGGGAGTTTCACACATGCGTCATCATGAGAACCAGCACAGGTAATGTTGTTCTTAATGTCAACCATGATGTCTGGAAGGAAATTTTGAAGATGTGTAATATTTGAATATATTTATCATGAATTTATATATACATATGCATAATATTTTTAAAAAATAATTCCAGTTTTGTCCATTTTGTTTAACTTTGACCCTTAACGGAATACTATTTTGTGCATAAATGCAAAGTTCTATTATTTATTTTTATGAACTATTTAAAGGTTTGAAATTTATTGGAGAATTGTGTTGTCTTCTTCAGAAGCAGGCACACTGCATAGATTGGGATACTGCCATATGAGCCATTTACTTTCCTATACAGGATTGCATATACCCCAGGCTGCCCTCATTCTTGCTATGTAGCTGAGGGTGACCTTGAACTTCTGGTCATTTTACATCTAGTTTCCGAGGCTGGGATTATAGGAGAAACCACCACACCTGTTCCTTATAGTGCTGGGGATCAAACCTAGGGTCTTTTAAATTTTGCATTGGCACTCTCCTAACTCAGGTGCCTCCCCAGCCACATTTTACTTTTAAAACTATGGACTGTCCACCATGATGGCTCTGCTGGGATATAGCTATATGTCAGTTTATTTCTCTGCCAGCAATGATGTAAATCCTGTTCATACAGAACCACTGAAATGTGTTTCCTTGACAGCTTGGGAACAAGAAAAGATGAGGAGTACCGTTTGTCATGAGTTTCAGTCTTTAATTATGACATTCTTTCTTGATTAGAGTTATAATCACACTGTGCTTTGTATATCTTGATTACTGGTAGAAAATGCAGGCTTAATGAAACTCAGGATCCTCTTGAAAAGCAAATAGGTTTTTCCTTTAGACTGTGAAGATTTTTATAGCTTAATTACTTCAACTTAGAGTTTCAGAGCATTCAAATAATTGTACCTAAAACAACTCATTTGGGGGATGGGGTGATTTCTCAGTGGGTTAACATGCATGGGGAACCAGAATTCAGATCCTGGAACCCACATAAAAGCCAAGCATGTTAGCACAAATTTGTAACCTCAGCGTACTTACTCACTAGTCAGTCTAATCAAAATGGCAATCTTGGACCTCAGTGAAGGACAGACAGGAATCTAACAAGAAAACTGACACTCATCAAAAGCTAGATGTTATCATAAGCTGGATGGCATAGAACAATACCAGTTTTCAGGAGGCAGACAAGTTTGAAGGGTAGCCTGAGGCAACATAGTGAGTTCCAAAATACTCTGAGCTCAGGTCCACTCTTAAGAAAATAAAAATGATTATTGTGGTAATTTGGGTGACAATGGCCCTTACAGGCTCCTGTATTCAAATCTTGGCAGCCAGTTGGTGTTAGAAAGAATTGGGAGGTGTAGTCTGGCTAGGACAGAGGCACTTGAGGCTGGCTCAGGTTTCCAAAGACCCATGCCATTTCTAGTATTGTGGTATACCTTTCTGCCATTTTGCCCATCAAGATGTGCCCTCTTAGCATTCCTACGGCCATGCCTTTGCTGTGCCATTATGGACTGTATTCCTCTAAACCAGTAAAATCAATTAAATACCGTCTTTAATAAGTTTTCTTGATCTTGATGTTTTATGACAGCCATAGAGGAGAAAATAAAACAGTGATCAAAATGTTTTCCAAGGAATTTAAATTTTATTCTAAAGTGGCATTTTTATAGGGTGATATATATCAAACAGTTGTTCTCAATAATTTGCTTCCTCCATAAGGTAACTTATGGGGGATTTCTGATTTTATGCCAAATAGGGCCTCTACTGCTCCCCAATATTTCATGATACCCCTTTTCTTGCTTCCATAAAAATATTTGCACCAGGAATTTCCAGGTAGAAAAATAAAAATAAACTTGGCAAATCCACTTATTTGAAATGGGAAAAGACAGCAAGTGTTTCTACGTAAGCACAGTGTTAAAGCTGCTTTTGGCATCAGATGAGGACTGAGGGATGGGGAGTGACCAGGAGAAAATGAGTAAGGCCATCTTTCAACCTGGAGGAAACTTTCTAACAACAGAATGTTGCATTTCCAAATCTCATCCACGGTTATGATAGTTTTTGAATTACCTTGTCAAATCCAACAGCTGATATAAATGAAGCAACCTTTAATCATGCTGGAAGAGGCGAGGACGGGTGTAGATATTATACTTCAATATAGGAAAATAGTCTCAAAATGTCATTAACTTTTGAATTAACAATGAGGACTGATTGTTTGAAAAAAAAAAGGTGACATATTTCCCCATTTACACTATGGGACAAGAAGTTAATTTAAATGCTTAGAACATATATTTGAGTAACTTGGTGTCAAATAAATCTTCTCAGCGTTAATATAAAAGTGGCATTTATAAAACCTATAATGAATGTAGCTAAAGGCATGCTTGACTCAACCGAGACTTTATAAAGAACCGTCTTATTGTTTTGCTTTCACTAGGCTTGTATTTTCAGGTCAGTTGGAGTACATGATATAATTCCAAATGAATATTTATTGAGTATCAGTTACTGATGAAATGGTTCTCTTTGCGTCACGTATAGTGATTTATGTAATTTGCCACACCAGCCTTCTGAGGCAGATCATTTTCTTTTCATTTTCTAGCTAAGAGATCAATGTTTAGGATTTGTCTAAGGTCATGTATTAGTGAGCTCTGCTTTCTGTTGCAGCCACCCTGCTAGGGCGTTTATGGGGAAAACATAATCAGATCTGCAGTAAGAAGGAGAGAGAAATCTAACACTCACCCTTCATTTTCTATTGGCTTAATATTACATGTTATGTGCTCACACATTCTTAATTCATTTAACCACCTTATAAATGATATATCTCCCCTCCCACCATCAAACAGGAGTAGAGCAGACATAGCTGACTTTCCCATCAGTCAGTTGCCAGTGGGGAAAGAAGCTGCCTCATTGGGTGTCTTGATTTGAGAACATCACCTTTCATGACAGTTGAAGGATAACAGTAGCTGGTGTAGAAATGAGACAAAAATATACATTCAACCCTCTTAGGGAACTTGAAGATGAGGAAACCCTGGTCCAGTGAAGAATGTTCACCTTCTGTGTGCAAATCCCTCCTGGAGCTCAGGCCTTTGGCTCAGTTTTCTTGGCACTTAATTGGCCTCTAAGCTTACTCAGTCCCAACAGCCTTCAAAAGTGTCCCAGGGCATCAGGAAATATGCACCTCACCTAGCCTCTCCTTCAGTCCTGGAATTCTGAACCATTCAAAACAGTGTTCCGAGCCACATTTGTTATGCACCCTGTGAAGGAAGTGTTCGGCACATGCCTGACATCTACCAGAGCTGGTTACCACAATACATTCAGGGGTGCTCAGATTGAGCCCCAACTCACAGCTGGCTTTGTTACACACAGAGTAACACAAAAAATGGCAGACATGAAAGAGGTGTTTTTTTTCCCCTCCACTTATTGAAAAAATAGACTCTTTTTCGCCTACAATATATCCTGATTATAGTTTCCTCTCCCTCTACTCTTTGCAGTAATCCCTCCACTTTTTCCCTCCCCTTCCCCTGTCCTCTCTCATCTGGAGCCGCACCCTTTCTGTCTTGTAACGGAACTAGTCAGGACAGCACGTCAGCCATGTGTAAGTATCTTCAGTGCTGGGAAAACTTAGTCCCTCTGTCTCAAGCATGTCACCAGCTTTGTCCGAACATTGTACCTTTGTGGAAACTTGCTTCAACAGACCTATTTGCATTGGGTACTCCTAGTCTTCTTAGAAGGAAGATGTTGGATTTAAACTCCTTCCTAACTGCTCAGTCTTTAATGTGGACAGGTTGGAAAGGGGTGGGGGAGTGAATATTATTTTCTCTTTCAGCATGATAATTGTTAGTGATGTTTAAAAGAAAGTGGATGGAAAGTGACAAATGAGCAAAAAGCAGTTTCACCTCTCAGGGAAGGTTAAAAGCACATGTGATTTAACGCAGTTAGAGGAGCCCAAGTCTTCCATTTACATTTTGACTTGAAATATGAAAAGAAAAAAAACTCCTCAATCAAGAGATAAAAATAATTTAAAAAAAAAAAACAGTGGATTCTCTAAACTCAATACATAAATTGAGTATAAACCATCTTATAGATAACAGACTAATCTACAATAAGTCTTGCAATTTCCTGAGGTATTTATAGGGCTCTATGATATGCATGATACATGGTGTGTGTGTGTGTGTGTGTGTGTGTGTGTGTGTTTGTGTGTACATGTGTGTATGTGTCCTTGTGTGTGTGTGTGTGTGTGTGTGTACATGTGTGTTTGTGTCCTTGTGTGTGTGTATATTTTACTACCAATACCTTTGCAGGACATTCCGAGTGGCACTATTCCATCATAAGAAAATATTTACTATCCTTATATGTCATCTGGAAAAATGTATTTCTGATAAAATGGCTTTTTTAGAGGAGACTCATGGCAGATAATGAATTTTAGTCAGAAGAAATTTCTGAACAAGACAGGGTGGTGGTCATAACTCCCACAAACATGACCAGCTATCCTATATTTCTGCCTGGAGTAAGACTACAAAATTACTCTTATCTGAAGGTAATACCACAAACCAGGGGAAGTTAGTTTTAAGAGAAAGGTGTAAGCAATGGTGTCCTTTGTTAGTCAATACAGCTAAAACATAATGTTACTTAAATCCATTTATTTGTGAAGTCACAAATAATTATTTAAACAAAAATGCACATACTTACCATGGAAAACATGTGTAACCAATGCTAGATCTTGAGACATTATTTGAAATTAAGTATAAATTAATGCAACAAAACTTTTAGGTATTTTCATTTAAATTTAGAATTGGCAAGGAATGAAATATCCCCAAAAGCATTATTAAGGCTCTTTGATAAACTCCCCTTGTGCCAACAGTCTAAAGTGGGTTTCTTCTAATTTGTCCATGCTGTTTTTCAATTGAGTCCAGATGAATTCAGCTGCTTATCAAAATTTCAACAATGAAGTGAACAGCGTGACACTGGGTCTAGACCCACACAGACTATTGTTTAAGGTGCACCCCTTCCCCCACCCCCCCCTCTGTGTGTGTGTGTGTGTGTGTGCATGCTCGAGGATGTTTGTGCGTTCCTCAAACAGATGTACTACCTTATTTGCTGTCTTTGCAGAAAACCAATCACAGATGATCTGAGCCCGATTCTAAAAAATGTCTTTGAAGCATTGGGAATGACCACTCCAAATCTATCTGCCCTCACTCAAAACCTGGATACTATAGTAGTTCACAACCCCAGAGGTGGCATGCTTTCCTTGTCCTCTCCTTCATTGTGAATGTGTTCATCACAGAACAGAAGCACAGTTCATTCAACCATCTTTGGCTCAGGATAAATAAATACTCTAGGTTGTTGCAAAGGCAGGGGTGGATACAGCTAACACAGGGAGATGGGGCTTTCACTGCATCTTTCATTTATATGAGCAAGAGAGCGATGACCAAACTCCACATGTCAACCATCAAAGAGCTCAAGAATAATTTTTAAATGCAGGACATATTTCTCCAGGGCGTTGGTGTTTTCTGCCTCTGGCTGCCACCACCTTCATGAGTGTGCCTAGCAGTGGCACCACTGATTTACTTCTCCAGAAGCAGTACTCCATCAATGTCCCCCAAGCTGCCACTGCCACCAAGCTCTCCCTGTCCCCGGGCATGTTGCTTACAGAAGGAAATTATTCACTTGCTTGTACGCTACATGCAAAGCAAACTATTTTTAGGTGTTTACATCTATCACCCTGTTTTGCCATCAGGACTGGGTTGAGGGATGTGGAGAAGGACAAAGGAGTGGGAGAGCTTTTGAGCTTCACCTTCAAGAAAAAAAAAGAAAGAAAAGAAGAAAAAAAGAGTCATGAGCTTGCTGACTGTGACACAGGTTATCATAAGCAATGACAGAGAAATGTGCAGGCGGTTCCAGCAGCTGTCACACGAGCTCTGCCTTGTCCTGCCGGGGGGCAGTACAAAGTGGACAGTCAATGATGATCTTGGCAATACACACATTTTTTTTTCTACTCTAAGAGGCTGTGTAGAGTTCACATGACTTTCAAATGGAACGAAGCCTCTTAAATGACTTTTCTGATAGACTTAAGAGAATGCAAAGGCATCAAAATCCGTGTTTTCTTTTTTAGGCTTTGATTATTTTGTTTTTGATAATGATTACATTTTTGAAATGAGATTTCATTTACACATAGTCATGCGTATGCACCTGTTTATGTATGGCTTTCTGACGCTAGTTTTCCTTGGTATGTGTGTATGTGTTGTTTTGCTTGTTGTTTGCTTTGTGTATGTTTTGCTTCTTGGTTTGGTTGTTTTATTGTGTGTGTATGTGTGTGCTATGTTTTTGTTTGTTTTGTGCATATGTTCATATTTAGGCCAGAGATCAATACTGGGAACCTTCTTCCATCTTTTGCCAGTTTATCAGGGTCTCTCACTGAACATAGAGTTCAGTTATTTCACTAGACTACATGAGCAACAAACTCCAGGGATCCTCTCAGCCTTGGGTCTGTATGTGTGCATTGCTACATTTGACATGTTTATGTTAGTATTAGGGATCTGAGCTCATCTCTTCATACTCACATGGTAAAGTGCCTGCCTGACTAAGCGCTCTCTCCAGTCTTGGTAATACTAATTTTCAAAATTATTTCCTAAAGTACATATAATACACTTATTAAAAAGACAGAAAGAAAATACTGAGGCAAAGTATAGAATGTCAGTATCTGGCTGAAATGTCTTCTTCATAAGATCACTGGATGTAAAAGAAGTAGATATTTGAAAAGCAACATAACAGATAGAAATCGATATTCAGAGAAGACAGTAGCAGCTGCTTTCAAGGGGGGAAGAAAGGATGTATTACTGTCATAGGGGATATAGCATGATGCAGGAACCAAGCATCTAAGAACTTACACAGCCAAACTTGAGTAGCTAATATGAGGGTTGACTCAGTGTTAAATTGCCACACTGCCTTCCTCAGTCATGTTATAGAACAAGGGACTGAACCGGTACTGAAGCCTCAAATGAGGCAGAACCAATAGGTAATGGTTCAGTATACCTGTACTGAAAAAGTAAGTGGACCCAGGTGAGAGAGCCAGGGAGACCACCAGGATCTGTAACTACATGAAGTTTGGGGGATTCCAACAGCCCAATCAAAGCAGCTAATTATATGGAGTTTGGGGAGATTCCTCAGATGTAAGTCATTTATTTGCCACACAGGCCTGAGGATCTGCCTTCAGATACTTAGCACCTGCATAAAAAGCCAGGAAGGTGTTATGGGATTATTTAGATGGTTTACCTGGTCCTGGTTTAACTTTAGTATCTAGTATCTGTCTAGGAATTCATCCATTTCCTCCAGATTTTCCAGCATTGTTGAGTATAAGCTTTTGCAGTAGGATCAGATGATTTCTTGAATTTCCTCAGATTCAGTTGTTATGTCTCCACTTTCCTTTTTGATTTTGTTAATTTGGATACTCTCTCTTTGCCCTCTAGTTAGTCTGGCTAAGGGTTTATCAATCTTGTTAATTTTATCAAAGAACCAGCTCTTGGTTTTTCTGGTTCTTTGAATGGTTCTTTTTGTTTCTATTTGGTCAATTTCTGCTCTGAGTTTGATTATTTTTTTCCATCTACTCCTCTTGGGTGTATCTGTTTCCTTTTGTTCTAGAGCTCTCAACTATGCTGTCAAGTTGCTAGTGTACGCTCTCTCCAGTTTCGTTTTGGAAGCACTCAGAGCTATAAGTTTTTCTATCAGAGTTTCTTTCATTGCATCCCATAGGTTTGGGTATGTTGTATTTTCATTTTCATTAAATTCTAGAAAATTCTTTATTTCTTTATTTATTTCTTCTTTGACCATGCTATCGTTTAATAGAGCATTCGTCTGTCAGGACAGGGCAGCAGACAGTGAAAAATAAGGATAATTATTTGTCAATAATATGAGGTTTAGGAAGTGTGCCATGTGGATGGTGCCACACCAAATGCCAGGGTGGCTGTGAAGGGTTTGTAGTGTGAGGGAGAATGTGGGACAGCTGGGGCCAACTTAAAAGCCTGAGGTTTCCAATGGAATAGAAGTGGATTTATTGCTAAGGCTTGCCTGCTTTGGAAATAGAGGTCATCCGGCTTCAGAATAGCCGGTAGGCAGAGCATTTGCTTAGAATGGGTAAATCCGAATTGTGATCAATGATGAAAATGATAGATACCAGGAGTGTATTTTCATTTCTGTGCTTGTTGGCCATGTTAAATTCCATCAACTAGAGCAGATCAACCTAAGCCTATACTCTACATAGCAGAAGAATCTTTCTCAAGTCATGATACTCTCAGAATCTGCCTTGTGGAGTTCTTTAAACCCACCAAAATAATTGTTAGTCTTGTTTAATACCAAGGAAAAGTCATTTTAAGAAACACCCCTAAAGGCTAGGAGTCTCAACTTCTAAAAGCATGTTAGTGATTGTTGAGAAAACATATCAGCCTTTTAGGGTGATGGTGAAGTTTGATTTGACTGACTTGACTGACAGGTGAACTCAGCATGTCTCCAATGTGTTCAAATAAAGCCACTGTGTTGTCTAAACTCGAAATAAAACTTAAACAGTCCATCTCAATGGGTGTGAAGCCCTGGGATCAATTTATGGAGAAATCCATTGGCTCTTGAGCTTGGATTGATTCCAAGTTTTAACTTTAGACAGTCTTCTGTGTTTCTCTCATATTTCCTGGTCAGTGTCCCATCTTCAGTTCTGTTGGTTTGAGTGTTCAGAAGATGGAAGACATTTTCCAAGCATTGCTAAACTCCATTTAAAAAAACCCAAAAAACTCTAGGATACACTAAACTGCACCTTCTGCACTCAGTCAGCACTCAGCTAGTAACTGTGCACACATTCTTGGATTTAACTCTGCCATGATAGATATGCCTGTAAACATCAAGAAGCAGAGAAATCTTCTTGAAGCAAGACATGCACTTACCAATGGTAAACGTCAGTGAGAGAGCTGTAAATCTCAACAACTTGAAGGAGAATAAAATTTGGAAGAGAAACCTTCCCACAAGTCACCACTAACACGAGTTGCACTGTTACTTCTAATGTCTGTTGCATCTCCTTGTTGCTTTTAAGGAAGAATTTAACCCCAGTGGAGAAGCTAGAGAAAGGATTGAAAGAGCTGAAAGCGTCTGCAATCCCGTGGGAATAACAATATCAATCAACCAAATCCCCCAGAGCTCTCAAGGACTAAACCACCAAAAAATGAGTACACATGGAAAGACCCATGGATCCAGCCATATGTGTAGCAGAGGATGGCGTTGTCTGGATTCAATAGGAGAAGCCGTTAGTCCTGCGAAGGCTCGTTTTTCCAGTGTAGGAGAATGACAGGGCGATGAGGTGGGTGTGTGGTTGTGAGTGAGAGCACCATGGAAGCAAGGGGAGAGGGAAGGGGAGAGGAAAGGGGAAATATAAATACATAAAATTTCCAATAAAAAGATTTAAAAATAAAAACATAAATAACTGAAGAGACTCTTAACAAAAAAAATGAATAGTCTGAAACCTTTACATTTTGATTTATTTTTTAAAAAATATTAAAAATAAAAATTATTTCTAGAGTTCTCTGTAGGAATTATATAAAGAGATACAAGGCTTATGATTGATTTTTTTCCCTTTAGCTGAATTTCTTCTACTTTGATCTCATTTCTTTCTCTATCCCCATCTCCATCCACACCTACATCCCCATCATCTCCACTTCCATCATCTCCATCCTCATGCCCAATCCCCATTTTCCTTCTCTTCCCCATCTCCATTCTCACCGCCATCTTCCCCGACTCCATCTTCACCTCCATTTTGCTCTCTATCTCCCTCTTGCTCTTCCTCCTCTCTCTACCTATTTTCATCTCTATCTCTCTATACTTGTCCCTCTGCATAATTTATTTATTTACGATGTATCAGGAAAAACATACCATAATTCATGAGCCTGACAGCATTGATCAGGTATAAGAATTCTAAATAAATAATACCTTTCATTCTAAATAGATAGATATGTGCATAGAGGAATCACAGAGAAATTCAACAAATGGGATTTCAGGACATGTCCATATGTTAGCAGGAAGCTCAGATATCTGAAAAAAAAATACTTTCATAGTTTTGAAAAGCTTCTTATTTTTTTATAAAGCATAGCATTTCTCCAGCTCTTTGAGCTTCTGAAGATTATTATATGAAGTTTATACTGCATGTGTCCCAGACTCTCTCCTTTGCTTCCCAAAATAATTCATCTCCTTCAGTAACACTCTCTTCAAAGTGGATTTATTTCTAACCCTTTCACACGTAGCCAGGCACAAAGTGAGGTGCTTTAACTTGAAGTTGCCAGCCACAGGGCAGGAAGTGCAGCAAGTTTTATCTTCAACCTTTCCATCAAGCCTCCTCAGGACGAAATTGATGAAACGGATCTACAGTCGGGTTAGGAATGCCTGAGCAAATTTAATCTGAAGTATTTGTTAAGTGGTTTCCTTTACTAGTTCCACACTTTTACAGAATAAACCACATTTTAAAAATTAACTTTTCATGTATGTTTGTTTGTACATATGTGGAGAGGGAAGGTGAGACTCATTCCATGATGCATGTAGAGTTCATGAGACACTGGTGTGATTCTCAGTTTAACAGAGGAAACCAGGAGTCAGGGGATCTGTGTACTACTGATGGCTTATAGAAGTAGCACTCCTAACTACGGAGCCATTTCTCTTTTCTTTTAATTTCTTTAGTGTCTTAAATGTTTAGGCATACAAAACAAAATCTAGTTTGCAAATTGCCTTAGAAAGTACCCACAGTAACCTGAGCAGGTAGTTAAGATGGGCTGTCACAAACTCCTAATTTGGTAGAAGTCTCCTCTTTAAATCAGTGTGGGTATGTCTCAGCAGAAACTACTAATAGTTGTAGACTGTGTCTGATTCCAACTGGCTCACTTTGCCGCTGGTTTCCATTATACCATTTGCACGCCCATACGGATTTGAGCAGCCAGGAAAGCAATCTCAACTTCTGCTAACATTTTTCAATTCATGGTGTGCACTTAATTATTCCTAAGGTGATTTTGAAATTATGTCCTGAGGGAAGGGTGATGATTATGTAAACAGGATGGTTTAGAACTCTGGCTTTTGTTATTGCACTGGGGCTACTCATTTTGTCTTGTACCCGTTGCAAAATTTACACCTGTTTAGAATGGAGGGAGCAAGTGACTGTATGTGCCCAACCCATCTGGTACATCTGCAGTGTGACCACTGTTTATAACACTATAACTTGTAGGAGAAGTGATAGAAAGATTGAGATGTAAGGTGCCTGCTGTTGGACAATGTTCCCCAGACATTGCATGTAGTTTAACCCAAGAAGTCTCAACAATATGGTTGCCCAAAGAAGACTATCATAATGACAGTATTGTTGATATACCAATTAAGACATGGGAAATTCTCATGGTCTCACTTTTAGATGAAGAGCTATAGGTGATCAATGGCTGCTAGGAAATGAAGAATCAATCAGTCTTCTCCTATCTAAGCTCCCACACAGTTGTCCAAGTCTAAGTGGTAAGTCCTGGACAAATGTATGAATTAGCAAAAGTCAATGGATTTGCTATGTTTTATACATATGTACCTGTAGATATGCATGTATTATATGTGCAATAATATTAATAAAAGAACAGAATGGAGAGAATTGGCTAGGGGAGGGAGAAGCAGGAGTGGTATAGATGCAGTATTCGTGTATGAAGTCCTCAAAAAAAATAACCCTATATAATTATACTATACTATAAACTTTATTAATATAATTACAAACTCCATTTGAAGGTCTTTAAAGTCACCTGATTGCATGTGCCATAGCTATTGGTTCTTGCACAGAATGAAGCCATGAATACTGTGACATCTGTCATGGGACAACCCCCCCCCCCAATTTCCCCTTGAAAACTAAAGTTCAGTGATAGTTCTACAAAAAGAAAGACTTAAAGGCCAGTTTATATATTTATTTTGAGGGGCATCCCTTAGTGCTTCTAGAAGCTAGACTATGTCACTGTAAGATGGAGAAAAATGCTGGCTTTGCAATGGGAGCCTGCTGATGCTCTGGTTAAGTCAGCATCCATATTATGAGATGGTAAAAACACTTTGATGAGATATTTGACAAGGTAAGTACTTTAAGAGCAGCATGAGAGGAGGTTACAAAAGAACATCGAAGAAAGAGGACACAGCTGCAAGGTAAGCAGATTTGAAGAACAGATAAACAAAACAAAACCTCACAACAGATAAGGGTTACCTCCATCTTTTCCTTGTGGGAGTCATAGAACCATTAGATCTTAAGTGTCAGACACTAATCAAAATACATCAGAAATCGGTGGTATTGGTCCATAGAAGGTTTAATTTAATTTTTCTCTTATAATCATTGCCCAAGGGCCTCACTCTCCTTGAACATCAGCAAAGACATTCATGATTTTAAATTTTGATTCTTGATTTATTCACTGTGGTGTGGTATGGTACAGGTAGTTTGGAGGAAGGCCTGACATTTAATGTCATACTTGAAAAAGGTAAGTGTCCTTTGTTTCCTTAGACACCTGATGTCTTCTGTCAGCTGAGAGAAGGACAGTCATTGTCAAAGGCTGGAACACCACAATGACCTAACTATGTATGCATGATGGAAAAATCTTTTACCTGGGAGGGCTGACGGCAGTCACTGCCTTACCTTGTTGAGGTTGGCTCAAGGATTTTGAGAATCTCCGGTAATTCCTTCTACACCAAGGTGAACCCCAAAATGTCTCAGGTATTATCTATCCAATCATGAAACAGTCAGCACTACCCCTGCATGGCTTGAGGACTGGGAGTGTGCCAGTCACTGGCCACAGAATGACAAATTACATCCCTGCCACTATCAGAGCTGGGGCAGTTTTCACCACAGCATCCTCCAGATGGGCCTAATTAAACTATTAGCCAATAAGCAAGGTCTGACAGCTCCATTAGGAAACTCATGTGCTTAAACAAACAGCAGAGGCTAAAAAGTATCTTCACAGGAGTTCTTCATATGCGCTACCCTACCTCCATAAGTACAATATCCAAAGGTGCATCCTTGACACCCCGAACAAGAACCCCTGGGCTCTGGAAGCCATTTTTCTACATTTCACAAATCTATGGAGACACACCTTGAGCCATGTGTTTTTTTTGTTTGTTTGTTTGTTTGTTTTTTGTTTTTTGTTTTTTGTTTTTTGCTATGGAGGAGGGAAGCAACACTCCTGGAAGCTGACAGCTAGGCTCATTTCCACTGTCAGCCCTACCTGGTCTGCTGATTTCATCTATAAAAGCCAGATGTTTTTTGACTTTTCTGACTGACTGATGCTTCTGGAATTATCTTATAAATCAGGAATGGTTGTCCTGTATGAACTAAATGCATTTCTCAAACATACAGCAAGTTCAGATGTTTTTGCCAATTGTAATAATTATCAGCATCTAAGAGAGATGTATAATAAATAAAGAGACCAAGAATAATGTGAACAATATATCCTGAGCTTCTTGGTCCCAGGTGCTCATAGAGCTAGAGAGGAGCAGGGGCTACCAGGAACTGCCAAACTTCACTTTCTCTCACCATCTTTGATGGTGATGACCCACACAGGAATTCTGATTCCTGACTGTTGAGACTTATCACGTTAACCAAACCCGAAGATTCCTAGCAGGAGCCTGTCTGAGGATAGACTGCTCTTCCCATTCATCCCTTTTTTCAATATATATGGATCCTATGACACTTTAGAAAAGCAGCAGCAGGAAACATGGGTTTTTTAGAACAAGTAAATTAAGAGAATAAATGTTCTAAAAGTATATAGGAAGAAACGGATGGAAGGTTACAATCATCAGTGCACCAGGAATGCCCAAGTGGTCCTACTTCAGACTGTCACAGGACCTTACCCGAATTTCACACCACCATCATCCAGTCCATCAATGTCGTATGATAGACTGCATGTACATTATTCCTTTACTTGCCTGCCCCTGCATCTCTCCTGTACCATCTACTGCAAATTGATTACACCCTGCCAGCATTGCAAATTTGAAATCCCAACCTCTCTCCATGATAGCTTCAGAATATGAGATTTGGGAGTGGGTAAAGTCTACACAAACTGTATTAAAAAGAGACCCTAATATTTTTCTAGCCATCTTTGTACCATACGGAGACATGAGAACCACTCATCTGAAGCCAAGGGAGAGAAACCCTTAGCAGAAAGAGTAGCTCCCCAATCTCAGACTCTAGTCTCCTAGCTGGGAGATGTAATTCTTTTGATCATGATCACTTCACCTCATCTGTGGGTTTTTCTGGAGGACAGGAAGTCATCACCCGACATCAGTATGACGCTAACTCCATCCTTTCACAATCTATGTCCTGTTTTCTGACCAAAGCCTCCCCATTGATTAGAGCAAAAGCCACATTCCTCACCAAATTCTATAAGACTTCTGTGATTTTCTTTTTCTGTCAAGCTCCTATCACACCAAGATCACTACACACGTGCCTCGGTTCTTTATCTTTGTATCCCTCCAAAGATAAGAACTGTGGCCTGAATACTTTTTTATGATTCTTCGCTGGCTCCCTTCTGAAATGCGTTTCCATCAGCAAACTCCCTTTCCTAGTGCTTTGTTTTAGACTCTCCTTTATTCCAGTCTCCAGAGCCTTGCCTGGCCTCACCATTCATACTTTAACTGAGCTCTCTTCTCTGTGATACCCTTGCCCCCTTTGTCCCTTGTCTCCCAGTTTGTTGCAGGAGTAATGGTGCACAGTTCCTTGTGCCTTTTGCTTCCTTTCCTCTGCCCGATTTCTCTAGAACATCTGATTCTCCAGAGGTGGTGCTTTCTCACTTTATTCCAGATGTATTCCAGTGTGAACCAGCCCCAGATCCTCTAGAAGCTGGTTGTGAGCTCAGTATGTCTAATTCTGAACTTCCGAGCACTCTGTATCATGCCTAGTATATGAGATGCTGGAGACCCAGTCCAAGGCCTCCTGTAAGCTAGGAAAGCTTTCTTTCAGCTAAGTCACATGCTCTGTACCAGAAGCATCTTTCTGTCAACACCGTTGGGTAATGACAGTCACATAACACATGTGTGATTATGCTTTATTTCAAGGAAAGCCCTTTGGAACCAGGCCAGCTGATATGAGTATTCCTAGAGATAGAAGATACTCTTTCTTCAGGGGTACCTGACACTGTATCTTCGGAGTTTGTTTTCACCTCCAGTCTAGCCTCTGATATCACTGGTCTAATGAAAACATCCACAGTGAGACATTGAAGTTCTGTTGAACTGTTGATAGGACCGTGGTAGCTGAAATGACAGCGTTTCTGTTTTCTTCATTTACTCCTTATTTAAGGCATTCTGTCTAGTACAACTATAATAACTGAGGAATATGACAGAGGCCAGAGGAAATCTGTACTTCTCAATACAAGGAATACAGGGAAATGCAGAGAGAATGGGGAAGAAGAGCAGTTGGAGTCTGCAGATTGCAGCTTTTTTTTCTTGTGTTTTTTTTGTGGAATGACTGAATATACAAGCATCCATCATACCAAAAGACAAACCATAGAATAACTGAGGGATGCTTAAGGGATGTATATATAACATGATGTTAGGAAGATGGTGACCTCTTTGAAACCCATGGTCTGTGTAGATTAGGCAGATGTAGAATATGGAAAAGTGTTTACTGGCAGATCCTCGGATGGGCTTTCTGCTTTCATTTTCTCAAGGCTCATTGCGTCCATTTGGACTAAACAGTCTTAATTAGTAGTCTGAGCATACCTCTGCAATGCATACTTAATTATAGTTAATTCGCTGTTGATTAACCATTTTTCGTAATACAACCACGCTACAACTGTCTTGTGTGCCTAATGGTCATGGCGAAGGAGTACTCACACCTGTGTTTCCAAACATTCTATTCTTTGGGTCAAACTTTAGCATTTCAGTTGATCCTAGAGAGAAGATGAAATGCCACATTAGAAAGGTGGAATCAAAATATATAATTAAAGGCCAAATCATGTTTTTTTGTTAAAAAGAATCTCCCTAGTGGACATAAATGACTGGCAGAAAATTCATGATTAACATGCCCTATAACTTGTCAGAACCGAAGTTGAAAGTTTTGACTGCTTGGTGCTCTGGTTCATAGTTACAATTGTGGTTATCAACTAGCTTCTCCTGGTGGGATCAGAAGGATGTATTTTTCGATGATTATATTTCACATGAGTTTAGACATTAATTGTTTCTGATAAAATTTGTATTGGGCATGTACTGGCCAGTTTTGTGTGTTAACTTGATAAAAGCTAGAGTTATCTCAGAGAAAGGAGCCTCCTTTGATGAAATGCCTCCATGAGATCCATTTATGAGGCATTTTCTCAATTAGTCATCAAGTGGGGAAGGCCTAACCCATTGTGAATGATACCATCCCTGGGCTGGTAGTCTTGGGTTCCATAAAAAAGCAAGCTGAGCAAGCCAGGAGAATTAAGCCCTTAAGTAATAACCCTATATGTCCTCTGCACCAGCTCCTGCTTCCTGACCTGCTTGAGTTCCAGTTCTGACTTCTTTTGGTGATGAACAGCAGTGTGGAAGTGTATGTTGAATAAACCCTTTCCTCTCTAACTTGCTTTCTGGTCATTATGTTTGTGCAGGAATAGAAAGCCTAAGACAGGGGGTAAGCTATGAGTTTTCTCAGTTACTCAGATATACGATGTATGTCTCATTTATCTAATTTTAATTTCAGCAATGATGTAAATCTCTTTAAGTGTAAGGCCTGCATATAACCACAAGTATTTCTTGGTGACAAATTTCTGACATTTTAAAACTGACTTCTCTGCCTTTTAAAACAGCAAGAACATAGCAAGTTAACCTTTCTGAAGGTGCAATGCCATCCATGTGAGTATCCACTACTATTCTGGAAATCAACTTTGAAGTAATTCCTTTTGGGTTAATAGGGTGTTCAGAAAAATGTGTTAATATTGGAGGCTCTCCATAGCTTCAGACCCAGGGACTCATAGCATCATATTCTGTTCCTTGGTCATCTCCTACGAGGTTTCTGGGATCTGCATTTTTTTTAATGCTTTTTTTTAAAATTAGAAACTCTCTGTATATTTGAAATGCTAATCCCTTTCGCCCACCCTGCTCCCATCCCCCTTTTCCCCTTACTTGTCTTCAGGAAGGTGCACTAGCTCCCAATTACCTTCTCCACTCAGTACTTAGGCATTCCCCTACATTTGGGAAACCGTGCCCTCACTTGACCAAAGACCCTTCTCGAATTGATACCGGACACTGCTATTCTCAGCTACATGAGCAACTGGAGCCATGGGCCTCTCAGTGAGTGCTCAATGGTTGGTGATCTTGTCTGTGGGAGCTGTAGAGGCTTTGGCTGGTCTACAATGTTCTTTTCATGAAGCCGCAATCCCCTTCAGCTCCTTTATTCCCTCCAGCCCCACCCCAGCACCCTCACCAGGGTCCTTGTGTTCAGTCTAATGGTTTGCTGCATGATTCTGGCAGAACCCCTGAGGAGACACCTCTGTCTGGTTCCTCCCAGCAAGCACCTCCCTGGGGTCTGTATTTAATTCTACCTTCTATTTTTGAGAAATCTCCTAAGGCAGTGCTTCTTAACCTGTGGGTCACCACCCCTTTGGGGGGCTTGCATATCAGATATTCTGCATATCATATATTTTTATGATTCATAACAGTAGCAGATTGTAGTTATGAAGTAGCAATAAAATAATTTTATGTTTGGGGAGTCACCACATATGGGGAACTATATTAAAGGGTTGCAGTACTAGGAAGGTTGAGAACCACTGCCCTAACCCAAAACATAAATGGATATAATTTGTTTAAAGTGTTTCAGATGTAATAGTTAGTTTGTGTCATTTTCTTACTGACTAGGGAGAAGAGGAGAGGTATTTATATAAGACTGTGATCTGCGATAAGAGTGACGCATTTCCTAAGAGACTATTTCTTTAGAAATCAGGGTTCATCACTGTGACCTAGGACTTGAAGTTGTGGTTCTTCAGTACACAAAGGCTGTATATAGGATCTGGTTAAATTTGGCACATGGCTGAACTTTATTAGGCCAATTCATCCACTGCAATCGCATTAATTATAATAATCCCAATTAATTGTTTAGAGACAATGAACATATCATTTGTAGTGGATACATTTCAATTATTCTTATTCAGCCTGAGCTATTGTGTCACTCAGAGAATGTTACAAAGCCACACTCTCACCCAAACATAAAGTAGAGTCATGAGGCAAGGACAATGGAAAACAGAACTAACTTTTAAAAAGAAAGATGTCTTAATATTATTTTTAAATTCAGGAACTAGGTTTTTCTAATATATTGTATCTATCTAACTTTATATTAACCAGTGTTCTTGAAGTTCAGAATTTGTAATTCAGAGATGCTAAGTTCTATAGTATATTCTTTTGTAATGTACTCAAGAGAAAGGACAAGACTCTTGTACACATCAAAAGAAAGTTTTCAGAGTCAGATATCCAGGTGGCAACTTTCTTTTGGTCCAGATTTTTAAAAGGAAATAAAGAGAGAAATCAGCAAAAAGTTATTAATTAAAGCTCAATGGCACATCCCAACTACAATTAATTGTTTTTGGGAGGATTGCAATTTTTGATTAACGAGTTGTGCACAGAATATAGGAAGTAGGAAATGAGACTTCTCCTTGGGAAAGAAAGCATTGACGAACTCGTGGAATTTAAAATTAGATATCCTTTCGTCATTAAAATGTTTTTCTTTTATCTAGCCTGAAAGAAATAACACTTCCTTTTTCTTTTATTGGCCAATTTCAACGATTTCTTTATTTTTTCAGCCTTGTACAGATTGTCGACATAAATGTGTACAAGTGTCCAGCTCATCTAGGAAATTACAAACTGCCGAGCCCCTTCCTAACCCCCCCCAAAGAAACAAACACCCTCCAGAGTGCTCAACAGAGTGTAGCATCTTCTCCACTGGGAAATGTTACTGAAAACTACCTAGACGACTACAAGGAAGTTAAACCTTATATCCCCTGTGAACCACACACATTGTCATTTTATAGTTTCAGAAGCTGAGAGCTGACACAAAGGCTACTTTGATGAAAAACAATGATGGAGTGTTGAAAATGCAGGAAGCTCCCTGGTAACCCCACAATCCAAGCTCTATCTGTGTCTGCGTCTCCAGGATTTTTTCTCACTCCATCAGATCCAACACAGGAAATAACAGGACTGAAGGGCGTAGGTGAAGAGCAGGAGAGTCCTGATGGATCTCCCTGGGAGTTGTTGGAAAGCAATTCCAGCTGAACTGAAACATTTCTTCCTGGAGGGATCTCCTGAAGACAATTCCCCAGTCTCAAGGAATTTCTGAAATTGTCAAGATTTGTAAACTCCATCCCCTCCTTACTCACAGGCACATAAGCAGTAAGGTCTGCTTCTGAGAAGGGATTCTCTCTGACCTGTTGACCTGTCAGAGTGGGAGTTTTGAGTCACTCACTCTCTTGTAAGAAATTCTTCCTGGAAGCTCATTGGTTCTCCCTGTTGGACACTGATAAAATTTTTACTTTGGTTTCACTGGATCCTGGTCTGGGGACAAAATGACATTTGTTTATGTCTCTCTACAAAAAGTCACACAATATGCGGGTTGATCCTATTTTGGGAGCCCTTGGCCATGAGGTCTAAGGACCAGCTTTGCTCCTGGTGGAATCCTTGGTCCTGAGCACAGCCACTAAGGTCAATGAATGAGGATGGCTTTTGTGTTATAGACTTGGTGCTAGTCCCTTTGTGTGGGATTCTATTGCTTCAGATCTGGCTGTCAGCGTTGTCCTCCTGGGATATTTCACAGAAGTTCTGCTTCTCTGTCAAAAGTACCAGGATGTGATGTTAGCCAAGTGAGGAGAAAGGTCCTTCTGAGACTCAGAGTTTTTTTTTTTAACCAGACACTGTGGTTCTGTTCAAGTGAATTCACTCAAGTTGTGGTTAACATAAACACTACAGAGAGTATGACATGTCAAATTAGCAGCTTTGCAAATCTCCTGTTAATTGTCAGCCTAATTAAAAAATTGCTAATTATAATGTTTATAACTTCAAATAACTGTTCAGCTATAAAGTATGGCCTGTCAGGTGTAAACAGGGGACTGGAGAGGGAAAAAATCAATCGACATCTGTTAATTTATCAGCAGCAGTACACCAAATTGAAAAATGGATTGCCTATTGCACTGTAAATCTGCATTACGATAAAAAAACCAATTCATTCAACACCTGCTTAATAAATGGTAATGACCATCGTTACTAGCTTGCCCCAGGGTCTCTTTGCTTATCTAATTCCTATCCCGTATTAGAGTAGAAGCAAAAAATACTAGTCACACAGACAGCATACAAGACCTTGTATAATCCTGCTAAAGAGCACCATTTAGCAGTTCACACTATTAAAAAAAAATACAGAAAATACAAATACAAGAATGAAATATGCACATAAATTAGGTTGTAAAAGTGTGAAATTGCTTCTCCCTGGAAGAATCCTGAAGCCTGAAGGCCCATTTTTAAAACCTGTTAGATACTGCCAGATAAAAATGTTTGTACAGACAAAAAAGTTTGTACAGACATGAGTTCCTAAAATGTACATAATTCTATTCCATGTGTCATTCACCATACACAAAAGCTATAATTATTACAGCAAATACTTTTGCCAGTGGATTAGATTGTATCAAATAGGCTCACTTCCCAATTTATCCAAGTTTGCTTCTTTTTGTATCTTGTGAACTTCTGAGAATAGAAGTCTCTTAGGTAATTCCATCTTTCCCTAGCAACCCATTAGGACCTGTGGCGAGAAGAGGACACTGTACAGTATTTGTCATCTCCAGCTCCTGGTTCTTTTGAGAGCAGACATAAAGTATCTGTTGAAGGAGCAGTCACAGGTAAATTATTGTCAGTTTGTTAACAAGCACTGCAGTTTTCTATTTTTCATTTTGAGGCATTAAAAATCATTGTTTTTTTATTTCATGTCAGAACTTATATTTTAAATACTTAAACAAAGGCACTTACAAAGGTCTTGACTCTGGGAAGTTTTTGGGCTAGTGAGAATAACACATCGAACTAATTTTGAAGGGAATGTCAACCATTCGTGATAACAGTTTTATGTTCTGGTGGGGAGCTCTTGTGCAGGAGTCAGTAGAACCTTGGCTTTTACTTTATCACATATAAGGGTGATCACCTGGATAGTCCAGAAGCAGGAAGACTTCTCCCATGATTACTTTACCCCAGTGGGTCCCAGATACACCATTGGAACCTAGTCTATCAGGTGTTCAGGAGTATAGAAAGACCCATGAGACGTGACACGGGGTATATGTGGATGCCTGGTTGGCCTCAACCTGCTACAGTTGTTTTCTAACTCTTTGTGAGATGACACTTCATAACTGGCCTTTGATCTTTCCCAGATTGAGTCACTTATCAATTGAGTTACCATCAAGCACATGTTTCTTCTTCATATCTAGAGGTGGTATGGGTTTCCATGTTTCTATTATGATGGGCAGCTATATCTTATACGTCATCTTTCATGCTCATCTTGAAACCTACTTATCTCTTTACAGGCAAGAAAGAACAAGGAAGGTTGACTGTTGCCAGTGTCCTTATCCTTATTGCCTTTACTTAATCAGCTGCCTTTGTATGTATCCTCATCAATCTGAAAGAGGCAGCAGGGCAAAGAACTACAGGCAACTAAAGAATTCTGAGAGCAGGAGAAATAGTCTTCTCCAGGGAAGAGTAAACCAGTTGTTTATCTTATACCAAATTGTCAATCCAGACATACAAGTAACAGTAGATGGAGTGATAAGGATATATATACGACTTTGAATGAGAGTAATGGGGGTATATAAGAGAGAAGAAAGGTTGAAGAATAAAAAATAAGTAGGGACTAATGTATGTATGTATGTATGTATGTATGTATGTATATGGAAGTTGTAGTAAAGAATGACTCTTAGCAAAAATAGAGAGTAAAGCAAGGTTATGATAAGCCTAGAAAGGAGATTCTGAGAGGTTGCAGGCTAAGTAGCAGGCACAAAAACATCCAAAGGATTCACAGTCTATTATTATAGAATAAATATGTACCAACTATAACATGCCTGCAGTCAAATTTCAAAATAAGATATCAAATATTAATTCTATTCTCATTGCTATGGTATTCACAAAATTCCACTTCATCTCCCAGGCAAAATGTGACAGAGAATATATAAGAACTTAAGGCTCAACCTTGACCTCTTTGGGGGTCAAACAACAGTTTCACAGGGGTCTTTGGAAACCATTGTAAAATGTATATTCAAATTATAATTCATAACAGTAGCAAAATTATAGTTATGAAGTAGTAACAAAAACTGTCTTATGGTTGCGGGTCATCACAACATGAGAAAATGTGTAAAAATGACCACAGCATTTGGAAGGTTGGGAACCACTGCTCTAATAAGATTTTTCCTGTACTTCCATCAGATGTAAGGTCCATAGGGAGGGTAAATAGAGGCTTCAACAAATACAGCCTACCTTAGAGTGATTTGTCCCAGCACCTGAGTAGTAAATGGAATGGTCCCTCCCTTTCTGACATCCATATCCTAATCCCATGGACTTGATTATGTTACCTGATCATAAAAACTTTGTTAATACATTACATTTCTCCTGAAATGGGGAGGCTCTCTTGGTAATAAGGGATAATCTAATCAACCTTGACATCATAGAACTTTGTCTCTTTAAGATCAAAGGCACTGTAAGCAAGAAAATAACTCTAGTTAAGACAGCCTTGGGGGAAGTAATAGAGGTTCACTTAGACAACCCTTGGCTAACAAAGAGAAAATGAGGTATCAGTCCTATGATCTGAAAGAAGTGAGCTTAACCACCATCCTGATTTGCTTTGGAAGTGGGACTCATGCTGTCTCTGCTCTGCTTATATACTGCTCAGACTTCTATAGACACAAAGACTTTAAACATCAGCAAAATAGCAGAATATGGCCCTGGGGAATTGCTTACCAGTCAGACAGTGTAAACCATGGTTGCTGAGAGTTATGATCGCTCTACCTACCTGTGCTGAAGCCTAGCTGAGCTTAAATCAATTTGGCATGTATGCAACTCCTTCTAAATGTCACTATTATTACTTGAAAATAAGTCTGTTTAATAAATCAGTTCAATCTTGTGCATATTGTATCTAGGCACAGTTGTGTGCGGCATGCGAATAGAGGTCAGTAGACAATCTCAGGTGTTGAGCTTCACTTTAAAAATACTTGAGACATGAGTCTCCTCTTTGTGTTCTGTCAGTGTATAGGTGTTAGGTGGCCTGTGAGCCATCAGGGATTCTTTCTCCTGTCTCCGAATCTATCTCACCATAAGGATACTGGATTATAGACATAGATGACCCTGTCTTGTTTCCTAGGTCCCAGGGGTTCAAACCTGGGGCCTCATGACTGCTCAGTGTGTGCTCAAAACATTGATTGGCATCTGCAGCATGATTAAAGGAATTGTAAATGAACAGAACATTTAAGAGCCGTTTTAGGTTAACAGAAATATTGAGTGGACAGCATAGAGTGTCACCGAGGCCCTTTTGTCTTGCTCACATCTTATCTGATTATTAACAGCTGGTACCAATGAGATACATTTCTCATAGACGGCAAAGCCATATGGAAACACCGTGATTAACCTAACTTCGCCTTGTTCACTAACTTGGGCACAACAGTTGTGAGGTGTTAAAAATGTGTATCAGTTATCATGGTAATTAAACAAAACCTTTTTCTGTCCTAAGACAGCTCTTTTTTTTTGACTCTTCAATCTTAGACCCCAAAGTCCCAGAGATTAAATAAAATCTCTTTTATTTAATGCTTTAGTAGTATGAGAAACTTAGGATACCATACAGTAAAAACTACATATTCCATAGAATTTCCATATGAGCTTCTTTCACTTAATATTGGGTATTTAAGTTTCCTTTAATGTAATTTTACATGTTCATTTATTTTTTAGAGCTAAATAATATCCCATTGAGTGGATATACTATACTTCATTTACTTACCAGTTGAAAAATATCTTGATTTTTATTTCCAAGTGTGACAAGTTTGAATAAAGTTGCCATAACTATTTAAATGCTGTTTTTGGTATGGATTTAAGCCTCTTAATGCATTTGTCTTAAGGCTGTGTAGTGTGATGGTTAGCATAGTAAAGGTACATTTAATTTTATAGAAAACTGAGAAACTGTTTTCCAAGCAGCTGTACCATTTCCATCTGTACAATCAATAAATAAAACTCCCTGTTGCTTGATAGATAAACCAGACCTAAAGCCTTGCATGAGGCTGCAGTCAGTGGTCCTTTGGGAGGAAGTAGCTTATAGCCTAGGAAATTAATTTAACTAATGTCATATCGATGAGTTACTAAAAGAAGTCACCTTTCCTTCTGTACATGGCGTGTGCTGGGGAGGTTGGCATTCTTCATATCATTTAATCATCTCGATGCTTAGCTTGGTGGCTACTATTATCTCTCTCCTGGTGATAAGAAACTGAATACATGGAAGGTTAAGTAACTTCCCAAAGATCCCTGTCAGCAAATAGCAGAAGTGGAGACTCAAATTTGGCTGACACAGAAGCCTGTATTCCTCCTACCCTGATGTCTTTTTCTCATCCCACGACATTACTTATGTTCTGAAATGCTTTCTCAAGTACTGTCAAGGGTTGTTCTGTGCCTCACTGAGAGTGCTGGCTGGTTTTTTTTTAGGATGAACTGGTTAGAGAGCAGAGCTTAGAGAGGGTTCATACATGGGGACCCACAAAATCCTAACAGAAAACAACAATGGAATTCCAAGCTACCAAGACATTCTTGACCAGGAAAAATACAGAAAGATCCTTTGTATTTCATCAATAGTCACTTAGTTCCAGCTTCTCTTGGGGGATCCTCTTTTCCTACAGGATGTGGTCGAGCTATAATTAAGAAACAGGAACAAAGAAGCTTAGGTCATTGCTAACTTCCAACTTCGCCATCTTTAATTTTGCTTATTTCCCATGGCTCCTTTGCTTATTGCCCTAGATCTTTCTCTAATATTTAAAGCTTTGCATAATAGTTAATATAAAACCTGCATGACCATTTCCAGTTAATTCAAACAGCATGTCAAGCAGGGATTGTCTGCAGTCTTTTGTTTGGTCATGAAGAGGGGTTTTAGGGACAGAGGTTGAGACAGATGTATGGGGACTGCTTTAAGTGTAGGATATAAGGCACATTTATACATCTTCTAATACAAGATAGAGGAGAAGATCTGGAAAGACTACCCGGTGAAGCACTTGCTGTTACACATATACTATCTGCAGACACATATACCACCTGCAGCTCAAGAGATCTGATCCTTTGGCCCAATGCCTCACCTAGATGGTGGATGGGTTAATGGCAGCAGCTGGTTGCTTGGCTCCAATCCAGGGCTCGTTAAGGCCTACCCCATGAAGGAATTGATCACGACAATAAGAGAAAAATATCAGCAGCTAGGAAACAGGACTGAGAAATTAAGTCCTTTCCTGTCAGGATCAGAAGTAGATATTTGGGAGCATATGCAATGGACATGGGGTTTGTGTGACAGAGAGGTGGATGGAATTTCTCAGGGGGAGGTTCTTGGAAATGATCTTT
Organism: Micromys minutus; assembly: GCF_963924665.1. NCBI lineage: Eukaryota > Metazoa > Chordata > Mammalia > Rodentia > Muridae > Micromys > Micromys minutus. Next base: position 61,665,797 of record NC_137975.1, on the reverse strand, counting down.
TCTGTGTGGTGCTTTGGTTGACATCTCAGAGAAGTAGGGCTGAAGCATCTGAAGATTTCTGTGATTTATGGAAGTTCCTGACTATACAACACCCAGACTCAGGATTAAGCTGTGAGAGAACTTTGGATTACAGAAAGGGACCAGATACCCGAGGTTACAACCTGGGTTACTCAGTTGAGTATTTAAGGTCTCAGAGCTTAGCCCTAAGGACAGAGAAGGATAAACCACAGCTCCATGGAATTGTCCCAGGAAGTAACAGGGTATAAAGCACGTGTGAGGTGAGAGGTCACTTAAACCTCTAACCAATGACTATGTAGGACCCAAGAATCACATGTAAAAGTAGCCATAGTTATCAAATAGTAGGTTAGAATAGAGGCATGCCAGGGGTTTTGGGGCGGAGTAGAAGAGAGAGAACAGAGAAAGCACAAGAGAAGGCTGGAGGATTGTGCTCTCTGAACACAAGCAGAGAACCACAGACCTTTCTGGCCCAAGCTGTCCACATATCAGAGTAGTGTAGACAGGACCCTTCCAGTCAATCAGTCTTTTCCTAGGCACAGCTCTGCCTCAAGTTAGTATCTTCAGAAATAGACTCGTTGGCTCCATTTTTTTAATACTCTGCTCTTGAGTGACTCTTGTGATCGCCCCGATCTGAACCGAGCTATTGGTCCAGTCTGCATTCCACAAATGACATTTCTCTTTGGAAGATAGTGATTATTTTTTCGTTATGAAAAGCAACATGAACAACATTTCATTTCTTCCACAGCTTCTGGTAGCCTTCCCTATCACGGATATCTAGCAGTCTTTCATAATGGAATCTGTGCCTTGCATCATGAGGGCAGTTTCCAGTAGGCTACAGACAAGCTTCCTCAAATGCATATCCCCATCCTGCTCTGTTCCTTTTTCTTGTCTCAGAAAAGCTTCTGAGCATTGGAAATGCAGCAATCTATGAAGATGTAATCTACTGATAAACTTGAAAAATTCTGAACAAGCAGAAGTCCTAGTATAGGAAAAAGATAAATATGAATAGTGGTTGGCTGAAGGAAGGGGGATGCTTATACACAGTTGGTGGGGTGCAAACAGGTATAGTAATTGTGAAATGCAATCAATTGATTAATTGGTAACTAAATAAAGCATTTAAATAAACTGTATAATCTAGTTATCACAATTGATAAGCTAATGATGTGTAAATGAGACATGTGTGCTCCAGTGTGTTCTGCAGTATTATTCACAACAGACAAGATACACACCAACTATAATATCCACCCATAGAGAAATGTATAAGGAAAATGGTATATTTATATAATAGAACACCATCCAGGTATAAAAAGAATAAAATCCCATTTCTTTGAAGCATTATATTGGGGCTGAAGAGCATTGCATTAGTCAAAATAAGCCCAACGAAGAAAGACGGTGCTATATGCTATTGTGAAGATGAAGAATATTAAAATGCCCATTTCAAAAGATTTAGAGGAAAATGAAGGTCACTAGGGGCTAAGCAGAGGAGAGAAAGTAGGTGTCAAGATGTCAGTCAATGAACCCAACCTATAGTCAGACTGGGAGGATCAATTCTAATATTCTAGAATATGAGTATATAACAATGGTTGTCTATAGTGTTGTAGCAGAGGGGACTTTAAAATTTCCCAGTATGAAAAAATGATAAGTGTTTAAGTAGACAGGAACAATAGCACTGGTTTGTTACTTAGTTTATATATTTACACATGTGTATTTCACTGTGTGTATAAACTATGTATAATTATTAGTGTGTAATTAAGCATGAAAAAGAAAAGCAACTAGTAACTTCACTGTGACCAGTATTTAAAGCAGCCAGATTTGACAAACAGTTGGATTTTCTGATATTCTATCAGAACACTGATGTCAAGGACACTGACTGAAGGTTTTACATCTTGGTTGTTAAAGTGCTGAGTAGGAATTGCTGGCAAAGACCTTTATGTATCCTTTCAGAATTTGAAGAGATTCTGAGATGATTCTTAATGTAATCTACTACAAACTCAACGCTATTTTCAGGTATTAATATGAAATTAACATCTGAATTATTAGTATTCTTAAAATGCTTTTTGCATTTATAAATAGATTTGGGTGAGAAATTATTTGCATAGATTGTTCCTAATAGATTTTTAACTTGAAATCATAGATTTCATGGTCTTGTCTTCTTAGAGTACTCAGGATACCAACTCAAATCACATAATAAACATCATAGAGTGTTAGTCAGATACTGCAATCTTCTATCTACCGGTCTCTCCAACTCTTGGCTTCAGTTATCAAGCCTCAGGCACTTGTTTTATGATGGTTATAAAACACACAGGCACTGAACTTAGCTATGTTTTAAGGACTTCAAAGACATTCGGATTTGGTGTGTTTAAGTTGAGCCCACACACCATGTAAGCAAAACTACAACAAATCACAAGCAAGTTCTTCATAAATATTTTGCTAATAAAAACATTTTCATTTTGTAAATAAAACTGGAGAGAGCTCAGGAAGAATAAGCCACACATTTATAAACTGCAGTTGACAGGAAACAAGTGAACTGAGCAATTTTCTGGTCTCCAGTGGGACTGAGCACGCCTTGTGTTCACAGCTGAATATTCGAAGGGATGTTTGCTATAATTGAAGAACACTTGGCAGTTTGAGGAGCCCTCACTTAGCAGGCTTCAAAAAGGTCCTAAATTATTTGTTGCAAACCCCTAAATAAACAAGAAAAGTGCTGTTCAGTTGTCCTGAAAGGGCCCAAATTAAAGGCTTTTCTGGGCTAGCCCTAGTGTTTTCTGAATTTAATGATAAAATTCTGATTTTTATTTATGTTAATGTGCTCTTGAACTTTACAAAAGCCAACCTTCAACTGTAGGGCTCTCCCCACTGTGTAAGCATGAACACACACACACACACACACACACACACACACACACACACATATGCACACACAAAATCTCTCTCTCTTTTCTCTCTCTCTCTCTCTCTTTCTCTCTCTCTCTCTCTCTCTCTCTCTCTCTCTCTCTCTCTCTCTCTCTGTGTGTGTGTGTATGTGTGTGTATGTGTTTATATCTGTCTGTCTGTCTCCTTACCTAACAGTGCGGTTCTCTAAAGTCCCTCTGCAAAGTTGTTGTCATTGGTCTGTTTTAGCCAGATTCCTCCTGAGACTTCATCCTTACCTAGAAGTCTGGATGCTGACTAGATTCTCCTAGAAATTCCCATCTATTTCAGTAACTCACCCTTCAAGGTACTGGAGTTGGGCTCAGTTGCTAGTGTTACAACTGTGTGAATATAGTGCTTCTTATACATTCAATCAACTTCTTAGATGTTTTTCCCAGTTTTGTATATTTGGTAGTATATTAGAGTCTAGCTGTGTGATAGCCTTGCTTTTCCAGATGTGATGTAGTCAGGGCATCTGAAGCATCAAAATAAACAGCTCAAATGTTCAGCACCAGGGCTGGAGAGGTTGTTCAGTGGTTAAGAGCACTGACTACTTTTCCAAAGATCCTGAGTTCAAATCCCAGCAACCACATGGTAACTCACAACCATCTGTAATGAGATCTGATGCCCTCTTCTGGTGTGTCTGAAGACAGCTATTTACATATACAGTACTTATATATAAATAAATCTAAAAAAAACATTTAGCACTTTTTGAATCTGCTAGTTCAGTGGAAAGCACCAATCTGCCAATGCTTTAAATGAATATCTAAACACCAGCATTCTTGGTTTACAAGCATTTGATACATTAATCATTAGCCAATTAAAAGCAAGGGCTGATAGGTTTCCTGACAGCAAAGAAACATGATCCAAAGACCAGAAGTCAAATAGCAAGTAGCAATCCAGTGGTGTAACTGAACAACAAACACCTCTGCAAATCAAAGAGGCCCCATGTAGACTCTCAGCTGCATATTATCATAGCTGATTTCCACAATGATAAGCCTGTCTTTCAAGGAAAGGATGGTTTGTTCCATAAACTTTTATTTTATTTTATTCTTTTATAATTTAAGTTTTTACCTTTTCTTTTATTTTTTAAATTGGATATTTTCTTTACTTTCATTCCAAATGTTATCCCTTTTCTGTTTCCTCTCCAGAATTCCCCTATCCAATTCCTCCCTCCCCCTGCCTCTATGAGAGTGCTCCACCACCCACCCACCCAATCCCTCCCTCCATATCCTTTTAAAATATAAATAAGGGGGACATTTAAATCTCTGAGAGCATTAGAATGTTCAAAAACATCAACCCCAATGAACTGCAGAGAGCAAAGGTTTAACTGTATTGGCAGTGCCGTGATTGGTACTATATTGGCTTAGGTTATGGCTTCCAGTGATCTGCATCTCTTTCTTTCATATAAGAGGCACCGACCACTAGCCAGCACTGTCCGTAGTTCCCCAGCTTCTGTTGGATGACATCTGGCCTAATTTACTTACTGAAATCTCCCTGGTTCCTGGGGACACATGATGTGCGATACTTTATAAGGTCCAGTTACTTTCCCTGTGACTGTTAGACACTGAGGTGTAGAACAGCTGAGATTTAATAAAAAAGGGTTACAGACCCTACATACAGATGCGGGAACAGAATTCAGGTTTCCTGGATTGCCTGTTCTGTTCCCGCCTCTTGTCAGCACCCTGTGTGATTCTATATAGAGTGATTACAAGCAGGTGATTAGGATGTCTGTGCAGGCACCATGACAAGAAACGATTTCAGACAATGGGAAGCTCAGACGCTTGGAAGGGGTGGAGGAGGCCTGAAGTCGGTGTCACAGATAAATGTGAATTGCATTTATTACCCGTCTATTGAGTGAGTCAGCTACACACCTCAAGCCTTTTTCTTATTTTGATTTTAAAATGGAATTTCAAATTCTTTATATGGAAAGAGAAAGAAAGGTCAAATGCAGGTAATTCCATCTTCCTGTCATACACCCACTTTTCAAACATAATTTTCTAGGTTTGCTGTCTGTTCTCATATCCTCTCTTTTTCTTTCTCTGCCAAGTGACAGCCTGTTTCTGGGGCAATGAGGATTTCAGAGAGTCATAGTTGTCTGCCTGTGCCAATCCTGTCTTCCTCACCCACATGCAAAGGAGCCTTCTAGAAGTCTGGGCTCTGATTTTTATCTTTCTTTTTTTCTTTTCTCTGCTTCTCTCTCTCTCTCTCTCTCTCTCTCTCTCTCTCTCTCTCTCTCTCTCTCTCTCTCTCTCTCTCTCTCTCTCTCTCTCTTTTGCCTACTTAGAACTTTTATCTTGTCCAGGTCCTCCCCATGGGTTTCTTACCACAGGTTGTGAGAGCTTATCTTTGTTTATGAAATGGACAATATTGGTCCAGTCTGTAGAAAATGGCACTATATAAAATGAGCCATGGGTTGTACCTGCTTCCATTCTTCCAACAACACACTTTGAGAACTCACCCACATCATACTGAGTCGGGCTAAAGCAGACCAGGCCCATTTGAACAGCATCAAACAAGACTTTCTCTGCAATCCAGTGGCCACATGTCACAATCCTTGGCAAATGCTGTCAGATCATGAAGTTAGGTGTTTAATGCATTATTTTACTAAAACAAAAGTCTAGCTTTTAACATTGTGGAACTATTCCCTGGTATCCAGTGCCCTGTCCCTAAGAGGTGTGTGCAACCATTCTGCCTTAAACATGCTCTATAACATCAAGGTGCCCAAACACACCTACAAATTCAGAGTGTGGGGATATGCAGCTATAAATCCAACCAATATGTTTTGAAAAAGGCAACTTGGGTGTACCCTTGCTCAATTAGTTCTGGGATGGTATCCATCCAAGGTGAGTCGTTTAGTTTCTCTGTATCACTTTTGAGCTTGCTTGAGGTTAAGAGTCAGAAGCAAATAGTAAGGACAGTCTCACATGAAATTTGTCTCTAGATTTGATAAACTATACACAAATGGTTAGCCTCAAACCTCACATTATTTGTACCAGGCCCTTTGCTCATGTTGTGGTTGGAAAGGTTAAAAAGTGTGTGCTGGGTTTGATTTCTAGCTTTTAGATCAAACTATGATGCATTTCCTTGGAAAGACCAGCCCTGAAGGTCACATCCTGCCCACTAATCAACCCCAACTCTATAAAAGAGGCAAAACACATCTTCACAAAGTCTACTTTCCACGAAGCAAATTGAGGGGCTGAGGAGACAGCTTTATGCCATGTAAGAATGTAGCTTTGATTTCAACCCACAGAGCTCACAAATAAAGGCTAGGTTTTGTGAGGCATACACACAATTTCAGCACGATAGAGGGAAAGATTGGTCAGAGAATGCCAGGGATTCACCTAGGTCTTACCAGCCTAGTGCAAGACCCTAGCTCAAAAACTGAGCCTAAGGAAAGACATCTGAGATGGTCCACTGGGCTCACTGTACAGGCACATGTATGTTTATGCAAATTTACCCACATAGCATCAAGCACACACACATACACACACACACACACACACACACAAACACATGAATACACAAACACAGCAAACAGGGAAATATGTATAGTATCCAGATGTACAAGCCTCGTGGAGATGTCTGCTGCTAGTGTATGATGCTAGGAACAAAAGGTCTGAGTTTTGGAGGTTTGAGTTCACAGATGCATTGAGAGAAACTTAAGATTTAACACTTTTTGCTAAGTCTGAGCAAGTGTCCTTATCAGTAATAACAGAGATAATAATGCCCTTTTTAATGGACTGTTGCCCAGAATCAATGGCACATTTACGAACAACACCTAATGGGATGCTTACTCTTCTTTGGTGCTCATTGACTTGAAAAACAATGAATTCTGGCTCCTGCAGATGGTTGACCTTAGTAAGCAGAGAATAGCTTATGTCCTGTCACCCTGAAGAAGGTCAGGTGCCTGACTCTGTCCTGAAGAGTAACTCTAGTAAAGGAGCTTCAGATTTCTATTCAGAGCAGACATCTCTGATACCTCTCAGATGTGAAACATATGTGGAATTTCTTGGGAACTTAGTGGTTGACCCTCTTAGATGACAATGCGTACTAATAGGATTATAACTGTGGCATGGTGCTTCATGCCTGTGTGGGCCTGTAATCTATGCTCACAGGTTTCTGGGTAGCAGGGACCTGTCCTGTATTTTCTAATGGAGTATAAGGTAAGAGTTTCCTTAGCCTGTTTAGGAAAGGTGTGACATTACGTGACTTAGGTAAAAGCTTTTGTGGGAATCTAGGAGAGCTGTGTTAAAATATTACTTCTGCTATAAATGGTAGGAGGAGTCAATACTCAGATCTGCAGAAAATTCTTATTTGTGCAGAGATTAAAGTCTGAGGTATTTGTAATATCTATTCATAGATTCATTGACTCTGATCAAGGCTCCCTAGATAAGCTATAGCATGTGTGATCCCTTGACTCAATGGCCTATGGTGTTTTATGTTTTAAGAAAGTTCATGCACATTTTATAGCAATATGTTTAAAGCACAGAAACCCCGTTAAAAGCAAGATAGTTCATTAGTTTTAATAACCGAGGGACCTCGGGATGGCATGCGTATGACCACATTAAACACTAAATGGACTGTGATTTTTCTCTTCCGTTTTACAATGACCATTCAAGTTTATTCATGGAAATAACACATGGGGTCTTACAAACATCATGTTGATTGCTTAAATAAGTCCACAGAATATACTTTCATGGGAATTTTGATAGAATGCTGTAATATTGATGTTTTAAATAAGAAGATCATTTGCCAAATCAATGAATGTTCACATGAGGACCAAAAATATGATGTGGAAGAAAGAGAGATGGAGGTTTTGGAACTGCAAGAGACCAGAGTCTCATTGTTAAGCCTGGTCCCTCAGCACATGCTAGTAGAATTTCTTCCTCCAGCATCTCCCTAACTAACCCAAGAACCACTCTCATTCATAGGCTCCATCAAGTACACAAGGATCTTTATAGTCTCTATGAGGAGACACCTCCAGCCCTGTTCCCAACAACTAAGGATCATGGTCAGGTACTTGAACTTGGTGCAAATGCTTTTACCTGCTGAACCATACCTCTGGTCCAACTTTTGTAAGCCTAGAATTTGTTAGATTTCTTTACATGAATTTGTCACTGTTTCCTTTGGCCTACAGCTGCAGATAGGCAGCTCTGTGTTTGAGCAACATGATTCTTATTTTGTATTAAAACATAGTCACAACGAGTTTTATTGGAGCAGATTTGGCAAGTCTTTTAAATACTGGAACACACTGGAATTGAATAGGCCAGGGCTAGTGTTGGTCCAGTTGCAAAGATGACCAACATTTACATATAAATATGTCATGGGTTGTTACATCCATTGGAAGGAGGTTGAGGGCATGGGTTCTCTTTTGGGGAAAGTCAGCTGGTATGTTCCCTTAGTAAGCATGTTCCATGTCTATACAGGAATGTAACAGTGAGACCTCCAAGCTACAATCTCTTGCTTAGATTCTTCCACACATAATATATTAATTCAAACTCATCCATAAGTCACATATGGATCATCGTTTTGTGATATTAAAATTATTATTGTCTGCTCACTATTACTTTCATTTGGCACCTCTTAAAAATGGCAACTAAGCTTGGTATTTGCATGACGTGATCATTCTAATAGTGGAATGACAGCATCTTTGTAGACACCTCAGGAAAACCTCAGGCTGGACTGATGACCCCAGTGGCTTCAAGATGCTTCTTGTCTCCTGCTACCCTCTGAGGAATAGCTGTACATAGAGCTTCATGTACTCTTCCAGAAAATCCCACCTAGCTCATTTTAGCAACTTTACACTATATATGATATTTTACACATTATATAATGCTCATTATATAAATCAACTTACTTTACACCTAGTAAACAACACCATATGCCTTTTCACAGTCATCAAAGGCTTTCAAACACAGGATCCCTCTTGTGGCACATCCTTTCTCATAAGCATTTTGGATTGCAACAGCCTAGAGACACTGGGACAACAAAGTGGATCACCTGGAATATACCAAAGATGTGGTGGTTTTACAGGCCCTGGCCTGTGAGCACAAACCCCAAAGCAAAGTCACTGACTTGAAAATAGTAGTTTTAGCATCTAGCAAAGGGACAATGGTCACTCAGCAAGTGTCCAAGTCAAAATTCTCATGGTGTCAGCATGCACAGCTGTACATTCTTTTTTTTTTTTTTTTTTTTCTTTTAGCATTTGGCATAGTAACAGAACAGGCTCATGCATAATAGAATGAAAACTATGTAGTTCACAGCTGGGTTATTTGGAACTTGGGTTTCTGTTGTCATCTAGATCTCACTTTCTCCACATTCACTTATCTTTTCTTTACAGTATCTCATGAACTACAGTCCTGATGATGTGGCTCTCAGTAAAGTGGTTGCACACAAGTAGGATCCAAGTCCGATTGGCATACCCATGTATAATGTTGGTGAGCAGGGTATATTTAGAACTGTGTATGTGAATGTATATATATGTGTGCAAATATGTATGTATGTACACACATGTATGCATGCATGTGTGCATATATATGTATGTACATAGGTATATTTGTATGTATGTTAGTAACAGCAGTTAATAAAAAAGGACCATTAATTTGAATGAAATCAAGGAGGAATATATGGGAATGTATGGAACGAGAAAAGTGAAGGGGGATGATGTTATTATATTACAATCAAAAATTAAACTAATTTTTAAAAAGTTGGGCATGCTGGTGCTAACTAAGAAGCTCACTGGGGAGGTAGGAAAGACACTAGACCAGTCAGTCACCTTAGCCAAGCTGATGACCTCAGACCAGTGCGAGATTTTTGTATTAAAACGTATGATGGGATGGTGCCTGAAGAAGAGTGACAATGTTGTTCTCTATCTTCCATGCATAGCTATGTGCCCCTGCACATACATGAATGGCCTACAGCCCTCAGAGCCTAAAAGGACACAGAGCATGTCTACTGTCTTGAATCTTGATTACATTTAGAAAGGAGGGAAATTTAACTTGTAGCTGACTCCAAATGGACCTTTCTTTGTGGCCTTTGCACTGGAAACAAGAGCAGTCCCTTCCGTTTTGTATCACTTGGCTCCAAAGCTTGGGACCAGAATCTCTTGTTTCTGCACTCAACTTCCTCTTTTCTTACCTGTCTTTTTTGTCTGTCTTTGCCTCTCATTATAACATCTCTACAGTCAATGTGTTCTTCTAGACTCTGGTGCATACTACTGGTCTTCCCAGCTGTATGCTCACTAAACACAGTTGAAGGAGGAGACAAGGGCCTTGCATGGCTCTAGGGACTCTGAGCTTTTTATCACAAGGCATTCAGGCCAATGCCTATAAAAATGGGACATGAGTTCATTCTGCAATTAATCTCTCCTAATCTTCTAGCAGTCACGATTTGGGACAGTTCTAACAATAAGAGACATATACCCTGTGCTATATTCTCTGAGATGTGGCTTTAAACAACAGATATGGGGCACTTTCTGTTTCATCGTTCCAAAGATAACTCAGGTCATTGAGAAATGAAAGGCAGAAGGGAGCAAACCTTCTCATTTATCCTTGGAGGGCAGGTGACTCTACATTCCGGGTTGCCCGGACAGTCCTAGTTTATGCTTATTGTCCTGGCATATTAATAGAGCCATCTCACTTTTTAAAGTGTCCTGGTTTGGATGATAAATGATGTGATCAACCCACTTAGAGGAGCTTTGTGCCATGTGCCCAGTGGCAGAGGCCTCTCTATTTCCCTTGCTCCATCCTATCATCAGACACATATCTTCCCAAGCAGAGCTAATTAGAATTTTGCATAAATGGAATTACTAATGAGAGATTTACCCTTGTGCTATTATTTTGGCTGGAAATCTATCCTGGACAGAATGGTTGATTACAGTCAAGGTGATCAGGCCCCACTTAGTGAAACTCCTGGACCCTTAAAATCTCATTTTGTGTGACCTGGTTAATTGAGGTGTCATCATGGCAGTGCCTCATTATAGCCAAGGAAGGGAACATTTTAAAAATGGTGTTTAGATCACTGTCAGCCACAGCTATGCTACATTTCCAATTTGAGAACAGCCAGTTTCTCTAACCAAGCACGTAAGTCATACACAACTATACATTTTTAAAATATGAAAGTATTATAGTTTGAGTCTAAAGATCCTCATGGACAACTCGCTTGGTAAAGACTTGATTCACAACACTATGCTTTTGAGAGGCCATTGCATCTCATGGGATCTAACTTTATCAATGGCTTACTCCATTGATGAAATCACAGCTGAGTGGATAATTAAGAGGCGGAGCCTGGCTGGAGGAAGTAGGTCACTAGATGGATGTTCTTGAAGAGTTGCCTAGTCCTGGCTTCTCTGTCTCTGCTTTGCACCTACTGTAAAGTTCCATTCCACTCTGATTTCACTGCCTAGATGCTTTTCCTCACTTCAGGCCCACAGCATGGACCAAAATCACTGAACCCTACAGCTAAAATTAACCCTTCCTCCACCCCTGACACACTGCGATCTCAGGAATATTGTCACAGCAACAGAAAGAGAGCAGCACCTTAGATAGATAGTGATGGCCAATTGTCTACTTTCTGGAGACACAAGAAAGTTGAAAACCATGAGGTATAGAGGCTTTTTGAGTAGGAAACATGGAAAGCCAGAGAAACCCATAATATGCATACAGTACAAGGTTCTAATAGCAGGAGACACCCTCCCTGTCTGTCTGCACACATACTGCCCTGACTTGCTTTCAACTGATGTCTTTTACTTCGAGAGACAAGTTTACCTAGTAGCAGCAATAGAGTAATTTTTATGACCAAGCCACTGTGACCAGAATGCATTCCTCTCAAATTTATTTTCTCAAAGTAGTCTCCCATAAGCCTGAGCACACACACCGCACTGTGTTTAATGTCCCTTTGCCCCACAACTTATAGAATAAAAGTCCAAAGAAATATTATCATGACCATTACTATTTCATTTCTCCTTTTATAAAAAAGCCCAAAACTTGAAGCAGTAAGCTAATGCAGTTCAAAGAAGAAGGGGGGAAAAAGCCCAAAGCCAGGAATTAGAACATACAGATTCTAGTTCTGGCAATAAATTATCTGTATGACTTTGGGCAAATTGTTTGCCCTCAGGGTCATAGTTTCCTCACCTGTAAAATGAGGTGATTGAATTGGATGGTCCAGAGCTCTCTAAGGGAGCCACTGTTCTGCAATTCTCCAGTGAGCAGAAGCTCTCCAAAGAATACTCTGGCTTCATACCAGGCCTTTTGTTACCTTCAAACTCCTGCCTCTGCCTTTGTAATAGTCCAATCACTTTTATTTCCTTTGCAAACAAGTAAGTCCCAGAGGTTTGGGTGTTTGGTTAGATTCCCTGCAAAAGGCACAGCATCTTAAGTGAGAGGGCAGCATATTAAAGCGATGATTCAAAGACAAGTGCATATGGCATAGAGAAGCCTAAATGGATGATAACGAAGGGCAGGTCTGTGCAAGGATGGGCCATGATAGGAACAGCATATGTCAAAGGAAATCCCACACATTTCAGTGTTCCCAGTGTGTGTGTGTTTGTGTGTGTGTGTGTGTTATTGTGTGTGTATGTGTGATTGTGTGTGTGTGTGTGTGTGTGTGTGTGTGTGTGAATACACGTGTGTTTCATAGCATATATGTGGAGGACACTGGATCACTTTGGGCATTGTAGCTTAGGTACTGCATATCCTCTATTTATCTGTTTGTCTGTCTGTCTATCTACCTACCTACTACCTGCCTACCTATTTAGACCAGCGTCTCTTCAATGGCCTGGAGCACACCAAGTGTACCAGGCCACCTGGAGTCCAGGAGTTTGCCCATGTCCACCTCTCTAGCACTGGTCACCGAAGTAAAACTGCCAGTATGTTCAGTTTTGTTTTGTTTTTTAATGTGAGTTTTGGGGACCAAATTCAACATTTATTGCTTGAAAAGCAAACTCCTTATTAACTGAGCTATCTCCTAGACCCTAGTCTTCTTTTTTTGTAACAAATGGCTATAGGCCAGGTTTATACCCCAGGACTTAGCACATATAACACATTACCATAAATTTGAAGTCACCTTGCTCCATTTGCTCACTGAACTTGGCTTTGTTGAGGATTTCAGTGCCATATATATACAAAGGTCAAGTAAAACCCCAGAAAGATGAAACCAAAAACAAAAGCAACCCAGGAATCAGAGTGCACACACTGCAGTTCTTCGTTCTCCTTTATGTACTTAAGATCTACAAGGCTCTCACCTAAGAGAACAGCCATCAGCTAACTTCCAAGTGCTTACTGAATTCAGGATTGTAATGGGTACTGTTAGGAGAAAATTCTACCCAAATATCTGTGTTAAATAACTCAATCAAACAAGTACCAAAACTGTCAACTGCCCCCCAAAGAAAACTACTGACACGGATCTTTTGATATTACTTAGTTTCTGTGCTTTCTTTTCCAAGCCTGCCTTTTCCTCCTTTTTACTCTGAAAACGACATGAGGTGTAGGCATTATTTCTGACTATCAATATCATACTTAAACCTCAGTTATTTTGGTCCACTGGTGTTTTTTGATGTTCAAAAATAAGTCCTGGAATGTTCACTGTGTTCCATTTGTAAGATGAGGAAAAGCATACTTGAGTCATCTGCCAAGCGCGTTGTGGAGTTGAGAACACTAGAAAAGGTTCTATGAAATTTAATTAAAAATGGGCAATAATCAAAATGGGCAAGGAAACACCCAAAGGCAGACTGTATCTCACCACATTCAGAATCAATAAGAAAACCATGAGGTCACAAAAGACTGGCAAATTTCAATTAGTAAGACCATTGTAGAATCCTTCAGTTCATCCTGAGATAATTTATATAAAATACAGAAATGCACATCACACATACATCCTTCTGTGTCCTTTTCACTGTTTTCTTATGGTATGCATATTTCCCCCAATCATAGATGAAATGTTTGTTTGCATTTGCCCAGTTAAAATGAAGAACAACCCTAAATTGCCTATCTAGGTAAAGTCTGCTTCCAGAGGTATGTGCATTTTACAGTTTGGGTGATACACTTCACTTGGTTCTAAAGTGAGGTTAGTTCTATAAATGTTAAACTGATGATTTATGGAGACTGGTACCATTTTTGGAAAAATGTGGTTCAAAAAGAAGGAGTGGGGGAACAAAAAGACACAGCCCAGGAGCTCACCAATGATCTCTATTTTTTGAAAAGGAAATGAAAAGGACCAGTGCTCATCCCTAGATTCACCTCAAGTGACTCAGAATAACTAGAAATGGGATGAGCTCCCTGAATGAAGAACTCGATGCAACCCATCAAGCTATGTGGGTCAGAAGTGAAGGCAGAATTGGTTTATTCTTTGAGCAACCTGTGTCCTCAGACAAGGACTGAAGGGAAGTTGCTTTGACACCAGTGTTGTCAATTTGCTAACACAGACTCCAGACAGCTGATAGCAACAAATACCCAATTGTTAATGTGATACTTCATCTTAATTTGAAATGCTGGGGAAGATAGAAGGAAAAAATCCCCAACATTTTGTTCCTGAGTCTCCCCAAAACTTGCAACAAAATTACAGCATCTCTTGGATGAGCATGGAAATGCACAGAAGGTAAATAATGATGCAAGAAGATGTTCACACACCTAATAAGATGTCGAGTATATGATGAGGGCACTCAGCAAACACTGGTTATTTGAGTGCAAAAGAGATTTCTCTGAATTAGGCTATTTGGAAGGGATCATAGGAAAAAATGTCTAAGGTTAATATGAAAAACCATTGTTAGTATGTTAGAATTCTAGAGCTTGGTGTGAAATTATATAACCTTTGGTAAAACAAACTGTGGATGGTCCTCCTGCTAAGAATGTAAGATATTTTGTTTACAAAGAGTATATTCTAGTGTACTTAAATGTAAGACATAAATAATTGAGCATTTCCCCAAAGCATGTGACCACATTTTATTTATGTCACATTGAGATAAGTCTAAATTAATGCCTGTGAATTTCATGACAGATAATCATGCTTTTTTTCTAAGATGAGTTATTTGAGAGGACAAGGAAACCTGAAGTCATAGTTTTACCTCATTAAAGAAATTTAATTTGTTTGTCTTTAATTTCATCTGAAATTCCACAACTTTTAAATATATTTTCAGAACTCTGAAAAACAGTGAATGAAAAGGGCTTGTCTTGAAATTTAAAAGTGTATTTTGCACATAAAAATGTGCATGTGCATATGTATATGTGCATACATGTCTCTTGACATTTATACATACATGTTTGTGTATATACCTAAATACACACATATGTATATACATATACATGCCCAAATGCACACACACATGTGCACACACAGCCAGAAATATGAGATTATTTAAAATGAAAAACACAAAGTGAATTTTAGAGGTGTTTTTACTTGCCCTTTAAATGAAGATTTATAGACATATATATTTGACCAACTGAGAATAGCTTTGTCAACTGAACTTACATTAATTACTATCTCACAACTTCCTTTGTCTACTTAATATGCCCAAAGGGTTGTTTTGTTTTAACTATTGTGTGGTACCTGATCAGGTCAGATTTTTCTCAAAGAAAGCAGATTGTATCCAAAGTTTTTCAAATTTTAATATTTGTGGCAGAAATTCTTTATGGTTGAACATGAGGTACCCTGAAGGCAATGAAAGTTCCTGGTTCTAATTCTGCCTTTTTTTTGTGCTTACAGAGGAAATCATAGTGTTTTGATGGTAAAGAATAAAGGACAGGGGGCAACATCAGACCTTGTAGACAAGAAAACATGGCTTTTATGCAGCCAAACCAGGATCTCCTTACATTAGCAGCTGTCTGTGTTTCATGTCAATGTGTGTGAATTTGTGAGTGTGTGAATGCATATGTATATATGAGTGTGCATATGTGTGTGGTACATGTGTGTGTGTGTGGTGCATGTTTGTATGTGTATGCATGAATATGTGCATTTATGTGTGTGCCCATGTATTCATACAGACAGAAGGTGAACAGACAGAGATAGCAACTATTACAATGAGCATACATTATCATTATGATTTAAATTATTTGGGGACAAAATTTAGAAAGATCTTATTTTCTTTGGCAACAAATTGAAGAAATTACTCAAAGCAATTGTTTTATTTCCCATTTTGAAAAGTGAGATAGTGTTTTCACACTTGTATCTATCAGATTCAACAGATAGGAAGGAAGTGAATTGAGGGGACAGTTTCATAGTTGTTTTGTTAAAGCTAGGAGCATTAGCACTCTTTAAAACAAAATCCCAATAATGGGGGACAGACCAGTCCTAAACCACAATTAGTACTGTTCTCAGGTTTCATCATGGAAATTTCTTTGTGCAGTGGGTGGAGCTGAACAGGCAGTGATAACTGGTCATACTATCACATCCTCTTATCCACACTCATTAAAGAAGATGTGGAAAGAGTCTAAGAGTAAGAGGTCAGAGAGGACCAGAGAAAATCAACATCTTCTGGACTGCTGTGTATGAGCAAGAGTCTCAGCATCCTCGTATGGGATAGGAAGAGAGTTGCAGACTCTCTCTTCCAGCTGAAGATCTAGGACAGTCAATGACTCCTGGGGGAAGAAGGACCAGTTTTCTTTAAGGATGTGGCTCTTGGTAGATCATCTATCCCCTGGTGTATGCCACTAATACAATATATATATATATATATATATATATATATATATATATATATATATATATATATATATATATATGCATATATACACATGGGCAATGAGAATTGAGGACAAAGGATGACCACATGAAAAGTAAATAAAAAGGAGAGAATAAAGTTTGCAGAAAAGTAGGAGCGTGAGTTTGATCTGAGAGAACTTCCAAGAGTTGGGATAAAGGACGTAATCAAATATATTCTACAACATTCTCAATTAAGGAATTAATAGAAACATTTTTAAAGTGCCAGCATGGAATGGTTCTTGCTGGGACCCTGAGAGCCAGAATGAGCTTCTTAGAGAAGTTACTATATCAAATACAAACAATCAGCATTTGTACATCCTGGGTGGCCGAGGGACCTCAAACTATTCCACTGGAAAGGAGAAGTGTGTGCCTGGAGGACAGGATTCTAAGTCCACTGGGAAGCATGACATATTCAATATGACTTTGTCTTCATAGGACATTTCCAAACTTTCCAGAAATCCATTCTCTTTAGAATTACTTCTCCTGATATTCTTCCCCTTTCTCTTTCCATTGGCTCTTATTTAAAGAAGCATGTGTTTGTATGGTATATGCATGCGTGATCTTGTGCATGGTACTTTTTTCCTTGAGTTATTGTGGAAGCTGGCAGCAAAGAATCTTATTCAGTCACTCTCTGCCTTTCTTTGTTTGAAATGATCTCTTCACTAATTCCAAACTTTGTCCATCCTGACTAACCAGTAATCCCTTATTGTCCACACTTCTTTTCCTACCTAATACTGAGATTACAGCTGTGTGCCCTTGGGCCCGGTTTTTAAAAAGGGATCCAGTGATCCAAACCCAAGTGTTCATGATTGAGCAAGTAGTGTGTCAGTGTTAGTCACTGAACCTTCTCCCCACACCGTCCCTTTTTCTCTTTCAATTAGATCAGGCTTGAAATGATACATGCTTCTAAGTGAAATAAACCTTGGCATTTGAGAGCTGTTAGACATTTTATCTGCCTTTTGAATTTGTCTACAAAAAATCAAAACAGAAAAAACATAAAGTGAGCAAAGGAGGCTAGAGCTTCAGTTTGAAGGCTTGTACTGATGGCTCGCCCATTGAACTGCAGGTGCTGAGAGGACGGCCTCCCAGTTCTGTGGCCTACCCACATAGATAGTTAAGTGAAATGAATGTCCTTGTTATAAACTGGTTGGAATGAATCAATTGAGTTGAACAAAGAGAAGATCATGTGCTGGAAGTTAGGACCAAATAGGTTTAAAGTAATCATAGTTTGAAAGCTACAGCTGCTGCAAGCTCTTGCAATCATGAAATTGATGAGCAGTTAATTTGCGTGAAACCAGAGGAAGGTCTAATGGTGTTTAGGTGATAAGAAACAAAAGCCGCAGGGTGCTGATGGAGCCCATCAATCTTTCGGGAATAGCTGAATGCTCAGCGCACAGGGACGGAAATGCGCAGGACTCTGAATGAGATGGATTTTGGTGCACAGTTTTCTGATGTGATTGTATACCCCAGTTCCTCTCAATGGGTGCATATTATTTTTGCTAATTAGACTGCTTGCACTTGAAGATCAGAGGCTGTGCTTTCAACTCTTTTATGTAGGGGGACAATAATAATATTTTAATATTAATGATATTCATTAAGAATATGATCATTGATGTAATGATAATATGAATAAACGCTTATTTTTGAACATTTCACAAATGATAATAACCCAAAGAATAACCCAACATTATAATTTTAGACATGTGAATGGTTAAAGTAATTAATCATGATCAAATCTAAAATGAAGAAATTCAAGTATTTGAGACTTATCTCTTGATTGCTTGCCATTTATACTCAATGTGCTCAAAAGTCAACTCTGATTTTTTTACCCCCTTTCCAATAAATAACAAATATCTGGATTTTATTCAGGCTTTCCCCCTCATAACTATTTAAAGGAAGAGTTTATAGGATTTTGAACTAGCTCATAAAACATGGTTGTCATTTGAATAATCTTCTCTTCCACAGATTTTTGTCCCCAGGGGTGGACAAAGGTAAATTAACAATACCCATTGGATCTCCAAACTGACTTCACAGTGTGTCCAAAATTCTATATCCCAAATTTCTAGGCTTAAAATTAACTGCTGCAAAAGAAACTTCATGGTCATACTTTGTTGGTTTTATATTACAGTAAAATTTGCATCTGATTTAACAGAATAAGCTTATAATAAGAAATATAGCCTACACTGAATAATTTGACTAATATTTTCATTGGAAAAGAACATTTTTTGGCATCCAAATTGTCCTGCAGGTTTAAAGACTCGAGAGTTCATGGCTGGATTCTGACCACTGCTTTATGAATACTCTGCACCAACCTAACCAGAAACTGAGATGGACCCTGTGGAGCCTGAAGAAATGGAGTACAGGTATTCCAACATTTATACACATGTTGAGGGAAAAGAAAGCCACCTGCTCCATTTGGTGTCACTGTGGTGGAGATTAAAGAAGTTTGAATAGGTTGATATTGAAATTACTAGTGCATAAAATGTGACAGTTCTAAAGAGAAGAGTTTCAATGTTCACATGTCACACATGTCATTGGATTCACAGGCTCCTTTCAAAAAGACTGTGAGCATATGGCACTTCACTTATTATATCTGGATTTCTCTTCAATGGTCTCATGGAGGAACATCTCAAAAGTATACCTATGCAAAATAAAATGATGCAACCTATTTTGTTACATAAATGAATGAGTGATAAATAAGGAGCTTGGAGTGTCGCAACAGATGGGGGTGTAAAAATAAGGAAGCTTTGATTTGGATGTTTTGATACAATTGGTGGATGACAGACTAGCTTCATTGCTTGCACCCCAATCTTCCCAACTTCAGCTCAGATAAGATTGCATTGCAAACTCTCTGACCTTGAGATTGTGATTAATAGCTCAGAGACCAGTGGTTCTCCACCTTTCTAGGGCTGTGACCCTTTGATGAAGTTCGTCAGTTTTGTGATGAACCCCAACCATAACATTATTTTCCTTGCTACTTCATAACTAACTTTAAAACTGTTATGAACCAGAATGTAAATATCTGTGTTTTTTTGGCCATCTTAGGTGACTTCTATGAAAGGTTGTTCAATCCCAAAAGGGCTGGAATCCACGATTTGAGAACCCCTGTTGTAGAATCTTCCAATCTTCTATATATGTTTTAATGTTAAAAGGATCATTTATATAGCATAAAAACAAAACAAAAGCCCACATACCCACAAAAGCACAAACATGGGGCTGCAAAACCCTTCACTCCTTCAGTCCATAGGAAGTACAACAATATCAACCAACCAGACCCTCCAAAACTCCCAGGGATTAAACCACCAACCAAGGAGTACACATGGAAGGATACATGGTTTATGTTGCATATGTCATAGAAGATTGCATTGGCTGGCATCAATAGTAGGAAAAGCCTTTGGTCCTGTGAAGGCAGGTTTCCCCAGTGTAGGAGAATACCAGTGTGGTCAGGTGGGAGTGGGTAGGTGGGAAGGGGAGCATCCTCATAGAAGCAGGGTGGGGGGATGAAAGAGGGAGCACCGGGAATGGGGATAACATTCAAAATGTAAATATAGAAACTATCCAATAAAAATGATTTAAAAAAAATCACAAGAAGCATAAACATAATATTTAAAAAAATTTTAAGGTCACGTTTTTGTGAACATATACATATATATATATGTGTGTGTATATATAATATATGTGTAATATATATTATAAAATACATATTATAATATGTATAATAAATATATGTTATATGTGTAACATATATAATATATATGTGTGTGTACATAAATACATATATTTTGTCTGTACATATATATAGTTCAATAAATCTCCTTGTTCAACATATTATTTGTAAAATATATAAATTATCATGTAAATATTTACAATGTATTTTAATATAAAATTGTAGAGCTGATGATCATACAAATCTTTAATAACTTACATTTATTCACCAAGTAACAGGATCTCAACAATTGTGTCTTTTCCTACATCTCTGTGGTAATTTTTAAATGATACAACTGAAGATCCAGCATTTACTATAAAAGTTTCAAATGATTCCTGGAAGGAATCAAATTTCCTTTATAAACATTGCTTACCTAAGACTTCCCGCTGTAAAAGAGCTGGTGGGGATAGAAAGAAAGTAACATATTGCACACTTCGCTGGCTATTCTTAGACAGTAGTCAGTGTAAGGATCCAGAAAGGAGAGATTAATTTCCATTGTGAGGTCACAGCTAATGCCACAGGGTTCTGTGGTGGCTTATGTCTCTCAGCTGGCAGAATCATGTGCAGAGTTTAACTGATAATAGTTTGCTGCCCAAGGAATAGAAACATAAAGCCTTGAGTTGATACCTCACCGATGGGAACAAGCTGCCCTGGGCATAAGCAACTAATGGCATATCTGCCTCAAGATATTAAACACAGATTCTCACATGCTTGTGTGTTTTCACTGACCCAAAAGCTTTGCTGTAAAGGAATAAAATGAATCACATTGGGTCAGACAATGTGGTAAATATGGGGTCACTGGAAAACAGTTGCAGGATACTAAGTTGCATTTAATTATAGCTGTGATACTGTCAGGGGTGGATTAGCATTTGTTAAAATTATACAATGTACAGAAGGTTTTATTTTAGGTTGGGGAAATAATCTAAAAGAGAGAAAACTATAAAGGAAGGAGGGAAGTAGGAAGGGAGGAAAGGAAGAGAGAGACAGAGACAGAGAGACAGATAGAAACACTGGGAGACAGAGACATAGAGAAACCACATTTACATTTTTTTGTCCTTCTTCTTTACCATAGCTTTTGTTGGTGTATATTTACCACACCCAGTGTTGGGTTGAGTTTCATAGACCTTTCTATGAAGTACAACATACAGTTCAACCATTACCAGTCTCTGTCCAACACTGCATAAATTAGTATGGAAGTTCCTCAAAAATCTGAAAGTAGAACTACCTAATTACCCAGATTTACCACTTGTATATACCCAAAACATTTTTCCACTAGCAATATCAACTCTTAAATTAATAGTGAAGAGTTTGGTTTATTAAAACTCCAATAATTGTTTTAATTTGAGCAAGGATCTTCTCTACTCTTCCATTCACTTAATTTGGCACCTCCAACCTAAAGCCTATGGTCATATGTAGCTTAAGCAGCTGAGGATAACCATGGATACACTCCAGACAAAATCCAAATTTCCTTAAAGTATTTTGAAATGTTTGTCTTGTTCTGTAACTGTATCGCTCAGCTATTGAGGACCAGCTCTGTAGATGTTTGTAGTCTGTTGCTCAGTCAAAAGGCTGGCCGTGTCTGCCTCTCCTAAGAAACTCAGAAAGTGTTTTAATGTGGATAAAGTGGGCCTGGCTGGAGATGAGGGCTGCAGGAGCTACTGAACAGACTGTCTTCTGACTTCAGGTCATTGGCAAAGACAGTTTGTTGTGACCAAGTAGCCAGTGCTACTAGATAGTTTCTAGTTCCAAGTTAACAAAGATAGGTCTTTGTAGATTTATGTTAAGATACATGATTGAACAGTGGAGGTATGCAGGCAGAGAAAAGGTAAGAAAATGGAAGAGGACAAGGAAGGAGAGAGAAAAATCAAGATGTAGCTGGGGAAAGCAGACTTATATCCTAATGGCTGTCATTGGACATAGGTAGATATAAATATTTAAAGGGATTCTATAGGTCTTTATCTCATATGGAGGAGAAGCTTGTATCTTTCTTTGACTATTGGATTTTATCTTATTGTATAGAGGGTTTGTGAATTGAGAATCTATTAAATTAACCTGTTTGAAAACTTACTGGGCTTTGAAGTGATGTTTGTGACCGGCAGTGGAGGAAAGAAGATGCTGGGATGGTAATTCTACCCAGGATGGAGACAGGAGGCAGTAGGGCAGACTGAGTGAGCTGCCTGAAAAGAAAATTGTGGGGAGAGGGTGGCCTGTGGACCCAATTATGGGCTGATTGAATAATTTTTTTTCTCTCTACTTTCCCCCTTATTCATTTATCCCATCCGTTTAGAAGGTAGCCCAAAGCCTTTGGAAGAACCTGTCGCTATCCAGTTGGAGTTTGATATCATCATCTGTAAATTACTCATTAGTTTTGTTGTTCTAATCTCTCTGGCATTTGTTAAGTCTTTTACCTCTAATAATGCAACACACAGCTTTATTTATTGGTGAAACTTGTGGGGCACTGTGGAGTATAAAATCCAGGGTTTTCTAACTTTTAAGGATCTTAGTAGTAACCAGAGCCTTTCTACTCATTTACCAGTGCACAATTTGAGTCTAGAGAGATTGAGCATATTGCTGAGGTCTCAGTGTCTTTTAAGGAGAACAACCCCTGATCAGCAGCTACTGGATGTTGGGAAATGAACAGGAGTATGCAACACATCAAGCCAAGTCTCCATACCCCGGGTCAACATTCACATATGATAATGCTCTGTCTATGAAATAATATTGAAAATAGCTGGTCTCAAGACATTTGATGATGGCACATGGCAGCAGATGCCATTTAAGTATGCAAATATGGCAGTTTCCTCTGAGACACTAACCCAGAACCTTCACAGCAGAGGCAAAAAGGATAAAGCGTTAAGCTTAAATAGTTACATTAAAGAAATTTAAGGACACTAACTCATATCCTAGAATTCCATTTAAAGGCTATGTCAGGGAACTGTGCAGTATCTCTTTCCTCTGCAAATTGTTTTAGAAACTGATTTTCATTAGACTTTCCCACAAGTAGGCTGGTTAAACAAATGAATGAATGAACAAATACTGAAACAAAACAAAGCAAAACACCCAAAATGCTGTGGATCTGTTCTACAGTTTCTTAGATGTTTGAAGGCCCAAGACTTTCTTCTTTTTTTCAAGACTTTCATATATATGAGTACACTATAGCTGCTTTCAGACATATCACATCCCATTATAGATGGTTGTAAGCCACAACCTTTGAAAGAGCAGCCAGTGTTCTTAACCACTGAGCCACCTCTCCAGCCCCTGGCCTAAGACTTTCTTAATGAAAAGATTTTCATTTTAATCTACACATAATTCTGGAAAATTTGGCATACAAACTTTCCACATTTATTCAATTAGTAGTAAAACAATTTACTTTTGGTTTAGATTTATTTTCAAAGAGTATTTCTCTGTAATATTTTATTACAAATATCATTAACCAGAAAATATTGATTAAGCTTAAGTCCTTGGTGTGAATTCAAAGTTTTTAAAATCTGTTCTTATGAATAGCAAAGAATTTCATATATTAATTAGAATAATGTGTTACTTAGCTAATTCATTCTTCTGAAAACTCTCAGGTAGACTATACATTAAATTTTTGGAAAGGTCAATGAATAACTCATTTGTCTATTCTGTTTCCTGAATGCTAAATTTTGATTCTTCATTTCTTCTTTGCTTGAATACAACTATGAACTCTATACTTATTAACTATAATAACAAATCATACCTTTTGTTTACTAAATTTGACTGAATATTAATCTCAGTGTGCTGAATGTACTGGTGACCTTGGTGTCTGATTTTCTTTGAAGTTTGGTAAACCTGGTATATTGTATTTTTTGCAAATATATAGGGTTTCTTTAACCAATATTCAAATTGTTTAGAACTAAAAATAAGGTACCTTAAACACAGCTACACTTTAAAAGATATTTATTTTATGTATGAGTACACTGTAGCTATCTTCAGACACACCAGAAAAGGGCATTGGATTCCATTAACGATGGTTGTAAGCCACCATGTGGTTGCTGGGAATTGACCTCAGGACCTCTGGAAGAACAGTCAGTGCTCTTAATCTCTAAGCTATTTCTCCAGCCCCCAAAATCTACACTTTAACATGATGTTTGTAATCAATGGTAAGGAGTTGAAGCAGACTGGAATGGAGGGTTAATGGCCTTCTGGGCTCGTTTTCCTGAGGCAGGGCATTTATACCAGAACCAGGTATGCCTGGATGGTGCAAAGCATACATTTCCCAGTTATACAGTGTATCTGAAGAATCCATGTTTAAGTGAAGAGCCAATAATAGGACCGCACACTTGTAGTCAGAAGTCATGTAGCCATGGTTCTGGAGCCATAAGTGAGGTTGATGGTTTGCAAGGGAATGGACTTAAATGTCAGTTACTGCCCTGCCCTGCCTTCATACTTAGTGCAGTAGTATGGCATTGTAACCTATAAATCTGCAGTAGAAGAGCAGAACTGTGTGAGCTAACAGTAGACCAACTCATGAATAACACAGCTCAGGGAATATCAGGTGGCTTCTCATAGCCCTGAGTCCTGCAGCAGAGGCAAAATTTGCTCTGCAAACAGTGTCACGATTCCATTTACTTGAAAGAACAGCACCCACAGGACTGAACAGACTCACCTTGACCTCGAAGTATCACTGTTGTCCAGTACGGAGCATGGGGACACTACTAGTGGCATCCCTTGAGTCATCAGCAGTAGCCAGCATGAGTGAGGAGCCGAGCACATACCAGAAGCTCAGCAAAGATACTTCCCACCTCTTTCCCTATTAAGTTATTTATATTAGGGACAATCATCTCCATTGATTCAACCACTCATTTAATCATCAAGTGTTTATTGAGTAATCTCTAAACATATATAAATGGTGAGGTAATAAGGTAGTTTAAAAGTAAGATTAGAGTCAGGAAGTGTGAGAGTGTATATATGCAGGTATGTATGCACATAAACATGATTGTGCCTGTGTGTGTGTATGTTCATGTTTGTTCATGAGTGTTTGTATAGGCTTGTACATACTTCTGTATATGCACATGTGTATATAGGAGACATATATTATATAATATGAGCATGTATATACAATCCACAGTATGAATGTATATGTTGCATATATAAGCTTGCATATGCATATGTGCAGTGTGTTGATAGTAGAGTTGAGATTGTAGCAGATTATACAGAAGTTCCTATTATTATTTTAATTTAGAAGTAATGGAACAACCAGAACTTTTTTTTTTGTCAGTAAGGATAGTCATCCTTTATATAGTCTTACTTTAACTCAAATCACCTATACTGTGATTAAAACCCATGTCCTATTGCTTTGTGCTTCAAGAATATTTTAGCATAAAATAGTAGACATTGAGCTATGGCAGAAACATCTGGGGAAAACAGTTTCCAGGTGAGCTAGTGAAAGGATTGCCTTAACAGTGTCTGCCTCAAACTACTTCTTTGAGAATTGCATAGAATATTATTTGATATTTACCTTCTCCGCCCAACTCTTCCATGCACCATGCTTTTCCAAGCCTATCAAACTTGGAGTCCTCAAAACAACATAGTCAACAGCAACCAACAACAAACCACCACCAACCACAAAACCCAAACAAAGCAAAACAGGCAATACAACTAATTGAACTCCATTTGCAAAGTCCATATATTCTTCTCTGTGACCACACACTAGACTGTGGTCAATCTAGGGGAGGAGGCAGGTGCACATTTATAGAATACAGATTCTCCTAGCCTGTATTGGCTGCCAACAGCTTCTCAGCTAGTGATGGAATGGTATGTCTGACTCTCCACTTCATGCTGGGATTCTGTGTGACTTGAGCTTGTATAGGTCTTGTTCACTCTGTCACTACTGCTGTGAGATCATATGTGCAACTGCTCTGCTCTGACTGGAGAGGAGTTTCCTTGTATTCCTAATGACTGCTCATTACACATACCGATTTGTGCATCTCTCATCACTCATCAGAAAAGCTTCTTCCTGCCACAGATGGTAGTTAACACACAGATCCCCATCTGGTCAAGGTGCAGAGAAAATAGACTGCAGACCCAGAGGTAAATGGGACACCTATGTCATACCCTGTTCATCATCTCAGGTCAATTATGTCTGACACATTTCAAATGGCCCTTTTGTGAAGAATTCTGAAGCTTGGGTTATGATGATTGGAGGTCACTTCAAGGAAGGGCAATCTGTTTCTCTCAAGAACTTCAGCTATCAGAACCTGTTCTGTTCCCTCTTCTATTCCTCATGAATAGATCCAAACATTCCTGTTTCTGTTCCACTTGACTCTACCTCTGCTCTCATTTGGACAAGTGCCACTCAGGCATCTGTGCAGGAACCACAAGTGTACAAAAAGATGCTTTACTACTCTACAAACCTCCAAACTCCCCCAATTTATCTCAGTTTCTGTGTATCTTTCACACACACACACACACACACACACACACACACACACACACACACACACACACACACACATACCACCCTCTAGCCCACGACCACCTGACACCAGAGTCATTATAAGGGAAGTAAAATAAAACAGAGCAATGTGAAAATGTCTAGATGTCAACATTTTGATGGTCTAACCTTATTTGCTTTCATTTATTGCTGGGATTCTAAATGCTAGCCCATCATTAATATCCACCGGACAATGCATAAAACATTGTATCTTTAAATACAGTATCTTTAAGTACCCCATGACTAGAGGTATTTATAAGAGATATTTATAAAGAGATTATAGAGAATATGAGAAAAATCTACATACAAAACAACCCAAAAAGCAAACCAAACCAAATCAAACCAAACCCAAAAGAAGACATACTGAGGAAATAAGAACGGACTAGGGCACAAGCTATCCAAATCCTATGGAAAATCTTCAGAGCTTATACTCCTTGCCTTAAGTGCCTTCTAATGCCCACCCTAAGCAAGGATAAAATTCAATACAGAGATTACAGCTACACACTATGTTCTTCTATTTCATGCTATGCCATGAGATTAGACTCCTTCATGGAAAGATCCAGAGCTAAATGACCATTGTGTGCTGAAGTGGAGAATATCAAAATGATGTTAAAATGTCCTGATGGACTCACTCAATTGTTCCTTCATGCTCCAAGTCCCCTCACATTTTGGAAGTTTTCTTTCAATCATATTTGTAGTGGATTTGTGAATTCACTGACCTCCTAACCGAGGGTTTATCTCAGATGAGTCCACAAGGGAGAAGAAACAGGTTTATAGAGTCATGAAAAGTTGAGAACGGGCAGCTACTTACCAGAGTTCTCTACAGGAATCCAAACTGGGGCATGCTAATTTCTTCTGTCAGAACAACTTCACATGCACATTAGAAATAACTAATCTCTACTAGGCAATGTACTTGAGGTAGCATCCTTACTCCTCTCTTTATGCAAGAATCCTATTGCCCTATTCATTGATTTCTTCCATGTTCTGGCGATCCTCATGGATATATTGGTGATTTTCTTTTGCCCTAGTCTACCATTAATTTGCTGACTTTCAGCTGAACTCTAGAACTTTTTTTTAGCAGTTCCTTTTTGTTACCTCAAACAGAACTGTATCAGCCTTGACTAGTTAGCTCATCCAAGGAGATTGCTCAAACTCTAACCCTCCATTTAACACAACGATATAGTTAAACCTAGTCTGAAACCCACAACAGGTAGTAAGCAATAATAGCTCACAAAACTCCAGTTTCCACTGAATGAATTGCACTTCAATTTGGTATTCTAAATTCTTCCCCAAGATGCTCATGCAATGGTAATTGTGGTCCCCATTATTCTCTGTCACGACTGAGTTGCTTCAAACTTGTGACCCCTTACTCTTTTCCTTTACAAGAGAAGCTGTGGCAAGCTTGGAAGGTCTTTGATGTACTGTTCTATCCTTAAAAAATTATACCATCTCTAATCTATTCTGTAATAGCCATGTGAATGTTTTATGATAATATGAAATTCCTCATCCTTTCAAATATTTGAGTAAAATATTATTCCAGATCATTTCATTCATATTTTACATTTGCATAACTGTAAGCTCTTCGCCCAAGAGATTTTTGGCAGTCCAGAGATTATAACATGGTGTGTGTGTGTGTGTGTGTGTGTGTATGTGTGTGTGTGTGTATGCATGTATGTATGTGTTATGTTGAAATGTACATAGCATAGGGTAAACAAATACTTATTAAAATAGCAGTTTTTAATAAGGTGTTAAGGAGTGTTAAGGCATAAGGAGTATACTTAGTTTTAGTTTTTTCTTAATTTACACAACACAAGTTTATTGTCTGTCTCAAGATAGCAGAACCTTTACAGTAATGTACAGTTAAGTATATTTTAGTTAACTAATTAATCAATTAATATATTTTACATACCAACTTCAGTTTCTCCTTCTTTCTCTCTTCCCAGTCCTTTTACCCTGCCTCCCCTTCCAGCATTCACTCCTCCTTCCTTTCTCTTCAGATAAAAAACCTTCCTTAGTCTTACATTTTTATCAGCAGTTTCTCTTTCTCTGTTTCATTCTCCATCTCCCATGAACAGTGAAAGCCACTTATTTCCCTCCATTCTAAATGCCTGTGGCCACAAGTTGCTGAAGAGTCTGGGGCTGGTGTTTCTGTCTAGAGGAAGCAGGGGGCTCAGAGGTCATTCTTGTCATCATAAGCCGTCCCCTGCAGAGATTGCCCCAGAAGCCTGAGTGGTTTGAGTCCTTCAGATACAACTACAATCATGAAAACAAACAAACAAAATCGAAAGGGAATCAGGCTTTGTCATGTTGTCTTCCAGGAGAAAAACAGATGCCCGCTTCTTGTTGGTTTGTTGTTCATGAAGTTTGTAGGACACAGTCGGGAATGAGAAATATGTAAAAGCAAGGACTTGATTTCCAAAGTAGTTTTTAATTACCATCTATTATGAACTATAATGTTTGACTCTAAGAAAGAAAGTAAATTTACATACCCTCAAAAATGTTTAGAAGGTAGCATCTCTGGAGTTAAATAATTTTTTGTCTTACATTTTTGTTTTTTAGACATTGTGAGATCCAAAGTTTGCAGATGATGTTATCAGCGAATTCAAATTGTTTTATGCCCTATTTAAAAATTTTAATTATTTGTCATTTTATCTTCTTTATTTGTCCTTTGAGGTTCTAGCACATATCAATGGCTAACTGAGCATTCACTGGTTTTTATTAGAGAAGTTAAAGCGAATGGCAGCAATATGATTTTCATAAAACACTTACCTGTTATTTTTGGACATTAGATAGGTGGGTATAGGATTAGCCCTGTCCTCTTGTTTTGCTCTAATTCCTAAGAAGCTGAAATTTTCCTGCTTTTCACTGAAGTGCCCACAGCACTTTTTTTTTTTCTAAAAGCCACTGAGTCTTCCAAGGTATGCTTGCTAACATCACAGAGCTCATGTTGACTACTGCCCAAAGGCTGAGATTCCATATATGTGAAATCAGTATAGGAAAAACTGGGGGGAGAGTTCATGGAGAAGTGGAAGATTAGAACCATTCCCATGACTCAGAATCCTGCCTTCCCCACCCCTCTTTTCCATGAGTCATTTTTTCCACTCTGAGCTTAAGGAAGGCAAACCAGATGTTTACAGTGCCATCACTGTGGCCTTTAAAGTTTAAGAGATTCAAATGGTGTCCAGAACAGCATCTTCAATTTCTTTTGATTCTCTTAGCTATATTTATTTTAAAGACAAAGTTAGAGGTGAAGTTAAACGAGGTTGTACAGCTTTACAAAGTAACTTAGAAAATCCAAATTGAGTTTCTCTGTTGTTATCTTTTTTCTATGTATAAGGTCAGAGATGCTACTCCATCAGACAAATCAAATGCTGCTTGCCAGACTTCTCACATTTTTAAAGCATAATATTTCATTGTTTGAACATTTTATACATGTATACAACACATTTTATGACATTTATTGTCACTTTTCTCTATAACTCCACCTAACTTTATCCTCTTTACACCCTCAAAACTACCTATCTATCTATCTATCTATCTATCTATCTATCTATCTATCTATCTATCATCTATCTATCTATCTATCTATCTATCTATCTATCTATCATCTATCTATCTATCTATCTATCTATCTATCTATCTTCCTTTATATCTATCTATCTATCTATCTATCTATCTATTTATCTATCTCTATCATCTATCATCTATCATCTATCTATCTATCATCTATCTATCATCTATCTATCTCTATCATCTATCTATCTATCTATCTCTATCATCTATCATCTATCTATCTATCATCTATCTATCATCTATCTATCTCTATCATCTATCTATCTATCTATCTATCTATCTATCTATCTATCTATCTACCTACTATCCTCTATCTATATACATATCAATCATTTATCATCTAGCCATTTATTATCTATCATTTATCTATCTGTCTGTCTGTTTTTCTATACGTCCATCTATCCTCTATTCATCAATCTATTATTTATCTGTCTGTCATCTATCTATCTTATCTATCAATTTTTATCTATGTATCTATCAATCACATATCATATTTCTATCCATCTATCTATCATCTTCAATCAATCATCTTGCTATTCACCCATCTATCATCTATCAATCACTCTTCTAGTCCAGTTTGAGTTTCGCATATATTTACAGGTATGGAATCATCCTTGGTAGACCTACAAGGGTCCATATCCATACTCAAAGCAAATGGATTCTTCCTGCCTCAGAAACCATCAACTGTCTATTGTTCCTCGGCTATGAATAGAGACTTGAGTCCTCACATTTTAATTGG
This sequence comes from Micromys minutus, assembly GCF_963924665.1. Classification (NCBI taxonomy): domain Eukaryota; kingdom Metazoa; phylum Chordata; class Mammalia; order Rodentia; family Muridae; genus Micromys; species Micromys minutus. The sequence goes on along the minus strand of NC_137975.1, from coordinate 61,634,699 downwards.
AATATAGAGGCCAAAGTCCATGTTCTTTCTTAAAATATGAGCCAAAGAAAAATAACTATCAATGAAATCTCACTGAAGCAAACACTGTAGCCTTTATTCACTTCTCTGTCTATGCCCAGTCCAGAATGAAGCATGAACTATATTCATTATTAAAGAATTTAAGTAGTTTTACATTTGATATAAAATATATAGTAATAAAATTGATTCTTTATTCATTTTTATTGGTTGTTTTATTTACTTATATTTCAAATGTAATTTCCCCTTCCCAGTTTCCCTTCCACAAACCCCCTATCACTTCCCCTTCCTTCTTTGAGACTGCTCCCCCACCCACCCACCCACTCCTGCCTCAGCACCCTAGCATTCCCCTATGCTGTGTCATTGAGCCTCCATATGACCAAGGGGCTCCCTTCCCAGTGATGCCCCAATAAGACTATCCTCTGCTACATATCCATCTGGAGACATGGTTCACCCCCCAATATGTACTTCATGGTTGGTGGTTTAGTCCCTGGGAGCTCTGAGGGGTTTGGTTGATGTTCTTCTCATGGGGTTGCAAACTCCTTCAGCTCCTACAGTCTTTGCTCTAACTTCTCCATTGGGGTCCCCATTCTCAGTTCAAAGTTTGTCTTTAAGCATCTATATCTGTATTGGCCAGGCTCTGGCAGAGCTTTTCAGGAGACAGCTATACCAGGCTCCTGTCAGCAAGCACTTCTTGGCATTAGCAATAGTATCTAGGTTTGGTGTCTGCATATGGAATGGATCCCCAGGTGGGGCAGTTGCTAGATAGCCTTTCCTTCAGTCTCTGCTTCACCCTTTGTCCCTGCATTTTCTTTTGACAGGAAGAATTCTATATTAATATTTTTGAGGTGGGTGGTTGGCCCCATCCCTAACCTGGGGCCAGGCTTATCCACCAGATATGGTCTCTACAGGTTCTATCTTCCCTTTGTTGGGTGTTGGGTATTTTGGCTAATGTTCTCCCTGTTGGGTCCTAGGAGCCTCTTGGGTTTCTGGCTTCTGGGACTTTCTAGTGGTTACGCACAGCTCCGCCTCCCCCACTGCTACACACCTACTTTCAAGTTCCTGACCCTTTGAACTTCTCCCCCATCTCCCATATCTGAACTACCCCTCCTTTTTCCCTTGCCTTCCTCTCTTCCTCCCAGATCCGTCTCTTTCTCTCCCTCCTGGAGATTATTTTCTTCCCCCTCCTGAGTAGGATTTAAGGTCTTTAACACAGGATTTTTTTTCTTGAGATATTTCAAATCCTATTTACAAATTAATTAATTCATTAATTTATGTTAGGTTATGACCACAGTTTCTTCTCCCTCCTCTCCTCTCAGTCCTTCCTCCCCATCTCCTTTCATCCCTCATCTACTTCTCTTCCCTCTCTCTTCAGAAAAGAGGAAGCTTCCCATGGATATTAACCAGCTTTGGAAAAGCAAGTTGCAGTGAGAGTGGGCTCCTATTTTCCTACTGAGGCTAGACAAGGCAGCCTAGTTAGGGGGAAGAGTCCCAAAGGCAAGCCACAGAATCAGTCAGCCTCTGCTCCCACTGTTAGGGGTCCCACATGAAGACCAAGTTACACATCTGTTACACATGTGCAGAGGGCCAAAGTCAGACTCATGCATGCTCTCTGGTTGGTGATTCGATCTCTGCGGGCCCTATAGGTCCAGCTTAGTTGATTCTGTAGATTTTCTTATGGTGTCCTTGACTCTTCTGACTCCTTCAATCTGAAACAGTTTCTTAGTTCAATACCTCTGATCCCAACCCAATATACACTTTACCTGCCCACACAGTACTGCTTTTATTGCTTCAGCTTGATTTCTACCTCATCTGAGGTAGAGAGAAGGAAACTGAAGGAGGAAAAGAAAGAGATAAACAGCGTGATTCTTCTAGTTCTCATTCATACACTAGTATAAAATTTCTTTGTTCTCTAAACTTTTTCATGATATAGTGCTGCTCCATTTAATCTTCTTTGTAGTCCTATTTTTTTCAAATCATCAAATCATCATTTTATATATTCTAGTAATTGTCTGCTTTTATACCTATAAGGTCTTCTCTATTTCGAAAATTAATGTTTTTATTTGTTAGAAAAGTGCTCAGAAACAGCTTCAGTCTCACTGACCATGTGACAGAATGTAGTCATGGCATGGTACTATGTTTGATTTTGGATAAGGCAAGCCTTAGGACACTGAACAGAGGTACAGTGGTATGTCATTGGACTTGCTTTGGCTTTCTTACCAGTTCCGAGAGCAACAGCTCGACTTCTCGTTTGGCTGCACATTAAATAGACATTTGACTCTGAAGACTCTGAATCTCAAGTTGAGAATGAAAACTGCTCTCCACAAGCACCATAGGATCAGAACTTTTTCTGGATTTGTTCTTTACCCGTGGATGAAACCAGACTGGTTGTGCTATGCAGACAGAGGAGGTAGCTCCCAGTTCATGGGTGGACTGCAGGGTATCTATGAAGCATCTTGACTATAATTATTGTTCATCATGAAATGTACCATGTAAAAAGTCTTTAGCATCACATAGGGTGTTAAAGTCCAAGACAGGTATCTCTAAGAAAAATTGCATTAAGTCTTGCACAGAACTGAGTAGGATGACGTATGTATGTGTTTAGAATGCCAATGCTTTTGGTGATTCCCTCTGATAATCTGTACAGTGTAGGTAGCTTCCTGTCCTTGGGATTGCTATTCCTCCAAAACATAGACTGTAATTTAACTGTAACTTAAAGTGACAGAAGAGAGAAAGTCAGGAAAATTCACTGTGTTAGGTACGACAATAAAAAGGAACTACGGAAAAGCATCTTACTCATTTGCAATTTCAGGGCAGGTACTCAAACCAAGCTTTGGTTTGATAAAGCAGTCAGCCTCTCAAAGATGGAGCAATCCTGTGCTGGGTTCATTCATGCTCTGAGTTGTGGTAATAGTTAACTGGGACTAGACCTGCACTAAGTTTCCTATTGAATGCAAAACGTGAGTGAATCTACATCAGTGCTGCTGATGCTGAGACAGGGAGACACTGCTGGGTGCCAGCAAGGCTGAAATTCATTTCCCCAAAAGAGTGAACTTTTAAGTAATGATTGCATCCACTGCTCTATTTCTCCTAAAAGTCTGAAAAACAATATGAGTATGATGTATATGTTGTATATGAATATGATGTATATGTATATGATGTATATGCATGTATTATCTACACACATACATATATTTAGGGATACTTATTTTTGCCTCTAACTTCAGCTCCTGGGAGAATTTGATGCCTTTTCTGGCCCTTCTGTGCACTGCATACACATGGTGCACATCTATACATCTATACATACATACATACATACATACATACATACATACATACATATATACATACATACAGACAGACAGACAGATGAGTATATTCACATACATCAAATAAACAAGTTAACTAATTAATAGTACTTTGCAAAAAAAAAAAAAAAAAAAAGGTTTCGTACATGTTACCACACACTTTTGGGAGCTCTGATGGCTGCTTTGTAATTCAATTACAACACTGAGTATTCTGCCTAAGCAAATTTTGCAAGTCAATTTAAAGCAAATTCCAAGTTGCTAATGCAAATTATTAACACATCAGAAACTCTAGAGACATGAATTAACAAATGTCTGTGATTGATACATTTTAAACATAAGTAAGATAAAGCAGTGTCTCAGAAGGACATTTTAGCAGAAAGGAGTAAGAGAACTCACTCTTGAATTCTGTCAAACATCCTCATCCTTTTTCTTGGTTCACTAGATTGCCTGAATAAAAGAGTCTTATGTCTGTGATAATAATTTTTAAAATGTGCCTTGCTTCTTTATTGTGTAAGTTTCTCTGTTGAATTTGATAACTAAAGACCTACTTCTGTCTACTCCTAAATCTACTGTCTTAGTAATGTATTGATCCATCCCATAAAGGGATGGCATAGACTGTATAAACCACTACACCATATACACCAGGTCCAACCAATGAATTACAGAAGGTTGCTTTGATCGGTTGTAAAGAATTCTTTGCTCAAGGGTGTCAATAGAGGATGTGTTTAGTTTTTCAAAACAGTAGGTGTCTTCTCTCTCATGTCAGATATCATTATAATACAGTCTATTTGTTTTCTAGTCATAGACTCTACTTGGATTTCAGTGGGTTAAAACGAAAGATTTCACAACTGCTGACAATGATGCACGCAATGGTCTCCTACCCCTATGTTTTCTTTTGTTTATTCCCTGTATTTGGGACTGATTTGAGGGTTAAAAAAAGCTACACTATGTTTCACTAGCTAGAACAATTCTCAGTGGAGGAGGTAACTTTGAGTTCCATGGGAGGAAACTTTTGAAAATGCCTTCAGAATCAGAGAAAAAGTGAATAGAGGCTATTTAAATGAAGTCACACACTTAATTCTGGATGCTCTTGCCACAATTGGTAAGTTCGCTTTACCAGGCTCTAACAGAGAAGAAAGAACTTCAATTCACATGTCCCTCTTTGTCCCCTTACCTCTACCAAGTGACTACCTCAGCAGCTCAGCTGTGTTATTGAGATGTTCCACCGTGAAATTTGTTTTTCCTCAGTGAACTTTAAGCAGAAATTCAAGTGCCAAGTCTCTAAAGCCGAGTGGGGCGATTAAGAGATAATTACTAATTATGCTAATTTGAGAAGTTGCTGCTATTTTCTTCCCTGGTCATTTTACGTGCAGCTCTCCTGAGAGAACAGTCCCCTCACTGTGCTAATAACCTTCCCTCAGAAGCATTTGGTAAAGGACAGAGTGTCCTAAACCTCCACAACGTAAACTCGGAGGTTTAGCATTGATCAGAAAAAATTGAGCAAGACATGGAGGTTTTTCTAGGGAAGTCTGAATCCTGGACATGAAGGATGGTTGCTGAATATTAATTTGTCACATGCCAGTGTACCAGAGTTACTTTCCTTTATAGTCGCACCAGAAGAGTGAATTTGGTTTCTAATATATTTATGCAATTTCCCCTGTGCTCTCGGAATGGTCATTATGAATTCTGAGTATCAGAAATCTTCTTCATATCCTGTTACACTGAATTAGGTGCCACAGGCATTGTGTGTCTTTGATAATTACCATCGTTTCTCCTCAAAAGTTACTATTCAAAGGGAATGTGATAGATTGGCTGAAAACACAGAATTCTCTTAGGGTTGAAGTTGATCAGGAAAATTTTGTGTCTTCTCTTAGAAGTTATGCAGAGGGAAGTTGACATGACTTTTTATCAACCCTGTTTCCTCTAGCCCGAAGTGAGGGAAAAATCTAAGGACAAATTTGAATTCAGCTCATCACACATCCCATGGAAGAGGAACTCTGCTTGGCCCACTCTTGTGTGTCCATCTGTGATTGCAGACTCCAAGCTCCTGTGAACTGCTCTGACTTTTTCCTGCTCCTGTCTTTGGCATTATATTAACTGGCCAGAAAGACAACACCAAGACTCCAGTGTTTTCCCTTACATTATTTCTCAATCTGCTCAACTTAATGTGGAGAAGGCAGCTTTGTCATAGTATATCTTAAGCCCTGTTTGGGAAAGCAAACATTCTGCTCTTAACGTGAGAAGGATGGATCCGAGGTCCCATTGCTTCCAGCCCTTGTAGAGTGGAGCTGACTGGTAGTTTCAAGATTTAAAGAAAAAGCATCCAGGATGGAAAACCCCTTTTTGATGCTTAGGGAGTGAATTGTAGATTTCAGATAAGAGCAGAGCACCCTAAAGTCAACTTCTCTTCACAGTCATAACCACTATTAGTCCTGGGAGCATCATCACAGCTAATTAGGACACTGAATGAACACTGATAGTTGATGTGTTTCCCTCATTTGCTCTTTGGCATATAATGCATTTCGATAGGGATATCTCACTAAGGAATTATTCTATGCATGACAAAGAAGAAAGGGTGATGATACGATGCTGGAAATATTTATAATCTGATCAAACTCATTTTCTTAGTTTTCTCTGGTATTTAGTTTTCATAAATGGAGAGTTATAGTAGCTTGAAAGCCATGACTTATTTTTCTTTATTTTCATGAAAATAAATGAAAGAAGTGTTCCCCTTCTTGTCACATCATTGTGTATCTACAAGGACAGCTTTGTATTGTGTTAGAAATAAGAAGAAAGGGGATCTGACATTTATAAGTAAGCCCAGATTGTAGTAGAATTCTCAAAGCTTCTCAGTATTTAATAAAATTCTGAACTGTACTTTTACCAAAGTGTTTCCATGAGGAATTATCTTTAGACTGACACTTGCTTTTGGTTCTTGGGGATTTTTTTTCAAAGTGCCTATAGTAAAAACATATATGCATTAAATATAACAGCTTGGGGCTTGCAAGATGATTCAGTGGGTAATGGTGCTTCCATCAAGTCTGATGACCAAAGTTTGATTCCTAAAACCCTCATGGTTAAAGGAGAGAACTGGCTTCTCCAGTTTCTCCCTGATTTCCACATACAGATCATGTATAGCAAATGAACAAATAGATTTTATAATAAGGAAGCAAGCAGGACTGAGACATTGTCTCATTTGGTAAAATTTTTCCTGCCAAAGCATGAGGACCTGAGTCTAGATTCCCAGCACCCTTTTGGCAATTCCACAATAGTAGCATTCAACACTAACCCCAAACTTAGCAGGGCAAAGGAGATTGCAGTTTGGACAGACAGCCTAGATGAACCTGTGAATTCCATGTCTGTTAAAAGATCTTTTCTTAACAATTAAGGACAACTGATAAAGTGACATGATTTTACACACACACACACACACACACACACACACACACACACAAGTCAAACAAAAAATGTAAAAAGAAACTTAAAATCACACATGCTTAAGTAAATCTAAGCAAACAGAAAGGATGATAGTGGTGTAAGCTACATTTAAAACAGATACCCCAAGTTCATCCTTCAGAAGTCTACATGACTAAGACTTTGTTCTTATTTATGAGTTATACTGTACTCATCTCTTGTCATATGACAGATGTACAAAACTGGATTATACCATGTGGCCAACCAAGCAGAAATGCAAGTATTTTGTATAATTTAGTTCATCATTCTGGTGAACTCCTTTTTTTTTTTTAATAACAGTGAGAAATAGATATATGAGCAGACCCACTATGCCTTTGCTTATTTCTTTGCTACTCTTCTGTGAGAGGAAACGGATATGTAGCAAGCATTGTCTTTCTCCCAGGAGAAGCTGGCAGTGACCTAGATACTATGTAGTGACATCACTGAGGCCCTGCTGTTATCCCAGGCAACTTTCTTAGTTACTAAAACAACTCTAACCTTAATTGTATTCTACAAAAATGAATTATATCCTGACAATGAAATTCCTTAGTGGTGACAACATGGTTTTGATCTGTTTATCCAATCTTTGTGGAATTGTCTATCATATGATTTAAAATAGGTGTTACCAAATTTCAATAGGAAAAAGTTCTGTAGTTAGAAAGCAGGTATGTCACAGTATGGCTACAGAGATGGGGAGAGAGGGGGGTAGATAGGTAGATTAAAAAAAATAAAAAGAAAGCAGGAATGGCTTCCTCCTTGGTTTAATACAACATACTTGGAAATGTTGACAGAGAAAACGAACACAAAGTAGAGGAAATGTGTGAAGTCACAGTTAGCTGGTCCATTTCAGAGAAGCTTGTTATGACTAGTAGAGTTCCAGGTGTCCCCATCAATCCTTTCTAATTCAATTAGAAAAAGAAACTTAATCTAGGCTATGTGCTCTTAGGACTTAGGTTTAAAATGATAAACAATTTGATAAACAAGTAGCAGTATGTGAAGCAGATGGAAGAGAGAAGACAGAAATACATAGAATTGTTATGGAGCATTTATGTAAAGATTCAAAATGGGAAGACAGGACCATTCTACAAGGCCTTCCCGTATGATTTCCTTTCATTATGTGACTTTTAAGAGAGGATTTATTTTATATGTGTGTACATGAGGTGTGTGTTTATCTCTCTGTGTGTATATATGTGTGTGTGGTTGTGGTTTTTGTGTATGTACATGTGTGCATGGATGTGCACACACATGCATGTGCAGGTTTTGAGAGAAATTAGGAGAAACAAAAATGATGCTTTTAGTTCCTAGAAAGCTAATTATTGCTATATCATCTTTAATAACTTTCTTGATGAAATAGAGAACAGTAAGTTGGACAACTCTGGATCAGTACTGTGCTGGGATCAAATCCAGAGCTTTGTGTGTGACATACACCCACGCAACCGACTAAAACTACACCCCTACCCTAGGTTAAGTTTATGAATAAATTACTAAATGCACATGGGAATTTTTGTTTTATTATGCATATAATTGGTTTTGAATGATTGAAAAAACTATCAAAGTTATTTCAAATTAAGTGTGATTATTATCACATCTAGGAATGCAGATAAGTAAGCAACACGCTGCAGTAACAGCAATGTCTCCAAACCAATGTGAAGTAAGCTCATGGGTTACTGCCTTGGTTTTATTTTCAAGTACTTTTCTAAAGTTCATGGACAAAACCAACACATGGGTGAAAAAATTTTTATTTTACCCACATTTCTTGGTTACAGTCCATCACTGCAGGGAAGCCAAGGTGGCAGGAACTTGAAGCAACTTGTTCACACCTTAGCCACAACCAAAACTAAAACAATGCATGAGTGTTAGTGCTTAGTCACTTTCTCCATTCTATGCAGTTCTCCTTCATAAGAAAACGTTCCAACGGGTCAGTCTTCCATCCTCAATTAATGTAACATCAATAGCCCCTCAGAGACATGTCCACAGAATAGTCAAGAGTTTTGACTGTCCGACTTGACAGTTAAACCCAACTATCATGGTGACTGAGAAAATAGCTTAAAGCTCACTTCTCATCAGCTTTCTCTGTGTTTTGTTTTGTTTAATTATGTTTCGAAAGTCTTGAGAATAAGACTGTATGTTAGTGATTATTCACAAGTTCAAGCTAAAATTCTTAATGTTCATCAAACAATGATAGAAGATGCCTGGCCGTAGGAAGAAGACTCCTAAAAAAAAGAAGACAGCAAAAGCAAGAAGTTTCTAGAAGTTTCCAGAAAGACTGGGAGTCAGGTGACTATATAGCAAAACAAATGTCCCAGGCCTGTTGCTGCTCTTTCCCACAACTACTAAAAATAACCTATTAGAACCCTAACTAGGAAACAACCTGGCTCCTGTGTGATATCCTATTATACACAACTGCTCCAGACCCAGGCTAGCCATTCCATTGATGTCCTAGTCATGAAGGCAATTCATACTCTAAATCATTAGGAAATAACAATTGTTCTGATAATCATTTACCCATTATATCAAAAGACAATCATGAAGAGGGTGCTAAATATTCTAAAAGTATTATAATTTCTAGAAAGAATTTTCAGATTGCAGATAAATTAAAAATTTAACACCAATTACTTAGTATCAAATTCCATTATGGACCAGAAATGTCTAGACCTACCAGTGGTAACCCAAGTATTTTCTAATAGCTAGCTGATGAGTATTAATTCTGAGCAAGATTCTCATGTGCCACCCAACCCACAAAAATTTAAGGTTGAATTAAGTATAGATAATATAATATGCTTCACTTAGATAATCAACATGCCTTGTTTCTGAGAACTCCCCAGCAAAACCTAAGTTAATATAAATCATAATATCTCAAACTGTCCTTTAAAATAAATACATCTTACATAGAAGTCCATTTGAAAATTTTATTCTATTCTCTGGGAGAAACAGCATACTATAAAACTCTTGGCAGATTTAGGATTCTTAAATTTCTGAGTGTATATCTCTTATGAATATCAAGGAGCTACCATGGAGAACATGTGCAAGAATAAAAGAGTCTGAGAAATAGTCCTAAGGTTCACATACACCTTGGCTAATAATAAACTGTAAGTTTAATTGACAGGAACTTACAGAATTAAAATTCTCCTTGTACAGAGCTCAAGTGCAAGTGGATCAAAGATCTCCACATTAAACCAGGTACACTGAAATTATTAGAAGAGAAAGTAGGGAAAACCTTAGAACACAAAGGCACAGGAGAAAATTTCCTGAACAGAACACCAATGGCTGGTGCACTAAGGTCAAATATTGACAAATGGGACTTAATGAGATTGCAAAGTTTCTGTAAGGCTAAGGACACTGTCAAGAAAACAAAATGGCAGCCAAGAGACTGGGAAAAGAGCTTTACCAACTCCACATCAGATAGAGGTCTAATATCCAAGGTATACAAAGAACTCAAGAAGTTAGACACCAGAGAATCAAACAACCCTATTAAAAATGGGGTACAGAGCTAAACAAAAAGTTCTCAGTTGAGGAATGTCAAATGGCTGAGAAGCATCTAAGGAAGTGCTCGACATCATTAGCCATCAGGGAAATGCAAATCAAAACAACCCTAAGATACTACCTCACACTATTCAGAATGGCTAAGATCAAAAATTCAGATGACAGCAGATGCTGACAAGGATGCGGAGAAAGAGGAACACATCTCCACAGTTGGTGGGGTTGTAAACTGGTACAACCACTCTGCAAATCAGTCTGGCAATTCCTCAGAAAATTGGACATAGTACTACCTGAAGACCCAGTTATTCCACTTCTGGGTATATACCCCAGGGAAGCTCCAACATATAACAAAGACACATGTGCCACAATGTTCATAGCAGCCCTATTTATAATAGCCAGAAGCTAAAAAGAACCCAGATGTCCCTCAGTAGATGAATAGATACAAAAATTGTGGTATATTTACACAATGGAGTACTACTCAGCTATCAGAAACAATGACTTTATGAAATTGTTAAGAAATGGATGTATCTAGAGAATATCATCCTGAGTGAGGTAACCCAGTCACAAAAGAACAGACATAATATGCAGTCACTGATAATTGGATACTAACCCCAGAAAGCTCTGAACACCCCAGAAACAACTCACACACTATATGAAGTTCAAGAAAAACAAATGAAAAATCATTATGCTTAATCTTTACACACCAAGAAAACTTTGACTATTTTCAGGTTACATATTGTTTTACATTTACTTTAAGCTCATTGTAACTAGAAAGATCTTAATGCACACCATCAAAACTTTAAAGAAACAAAGTACTGACAAAATGTATTTGTATACTTTTATGCAAAAATGCTTTAAATCTGTACATTTATCTTTCTTTTTTAAAATAAAGTTGTTCAATTAAAAAATTTTTCCTAGAGACAATATTCTTTCAAACCCATTGACTTCTCTTTATGTTGTTTGTGCTTGTGCATGAGTGTGTGCAATGTGTGTGATTTGTTCATGAGAGTATGAGTATTTGTATGTTTGGTGTGTGTGTGTGTGTTTATGTGCACGTGTGTGCACATGTCTGTGTAGGTCATAGGTGGTTTTCCTACCTAATTTCTTATGAGACAGGGTCTTTCATTTGATGTGGAGCTTGGCAGTTAGTTGATGAATGAGCTCCAGAAATTGTCCTATCTCCACCTTCCCAACACTGGGTTTTATAAAGCAAAGGCCTCCATAGTCAGAGTTTTAAGTGGGTCCTAGCTTTTTCCATTTTCTTGGCAAGTATGCTAGGGACTGAACCATCTCCTAAACCTTCCCACTTTCATAGAATAGGAAATGAAGCACCAAAGCATCAGTTGGTTGTTGTTATTTCTTAATTGTGTTTTTGAGGCAGGTCTTACTCTTTGGTCCAGGTTGACCTTGAATTCATAGAACGCCCCCTGTCTAGTTATTGCATCTACTGGGGTTACAGATACAAGCTGCCACTCTTAGCCTGGCATCAGTTTGTCAAGATTCTCTTTTATTCTCTTCTGTCTATACTTAGGGTTTGGTTTGAATATTTTTATTTTTTCACTTTCTGTCAGTTTTTTGTTTGTTTGTTTGTTTATTTTAGAGAGCATTTGGGTTCCTTCAGCTTTTAAACATATCATCTCATTTCTTAGAGAAGCTCTGGGGCAGAATCTATAGGCCTATGAATATGTGATAAGGATGGGCATTGACAGGTGTACTTTGTGTCATGTGGTAGGGTGATCTGAGTAAGGAGTAATAGCTCTGGAGGTCCAGAGAGGTTGCTGAGCATCCTGAGTGATATAATTCTCACTAAGGGCACACAGGTCCTACCCTCTGCTGTGTGCCCTGCCAATCAGCCTCAGAGCTCAGTCCCTAATAAAGATCTGATGCCCCTATGGCCATTTCTCTATTCTGATCTAGAAATATCAGCCTCTCTCAATACACGTGCAGACTAAATTGACTGAAGATGAAATTTGGTGGTATCTAAAAATTTTCATTGAATAATATAATTTAAAATTAACATATTTAAAATGCTATATTATATTTTTAATGAGAATTAATAAGAAGCACAGGTGTTAAATTCATAAATAAAACAATGTTAATGAGGAAAAGAAGGATGCTGGGAGGGATGAAGGAAGAAATGAAAAGGGCAGGAAAGAAGAAAAGAGGGAAGAGGAAAAGAAGGATACAACTAGAAAGCAATAAAAACAACAAAGGATCTTAGCTGATATTAAATTAATAAAACACTTAGCACTCACAAGTACCATGATGCATACTTTAGGCCCAAATCATGAAGCTGAGGTATGTAGAACTACAATTTAGGTAAAATTATATCTCTCTAGTCCTTTGACTTTAGGCCTGAATTTTTGCTCCATTCCTAGATTATGATTAGAAAGAATAATCACGAATGTCTACTTCCCTCTTCTAGTTGAGAAAACTGCTACTTAATCGCACCACACACAGATCAGGTCAGTTTTAGAACACTAGAAGAACAACTCAGCCCCACACCAAGATCCCTCTTGTTCCTTTTATTCCATGCCTTTATGTAAGTTCATGATTGAGTCCCTCAGCTAGTTTTGGGCTGAATCTGACCTCTGTTTTGCCCATTACAAAAGGGTTCAACACCCTATGAAAGAAACAAAACAGGGAGAAAATATCAGAAGGATGCAGAATGTAGCTGCTCTAAGCATCTATTAGAGTAGGTAGGTTGGTGGGGTCTGAGACCTCCATGTATGGTTGATCTCACTCTATTTAATATGCATGTCACCCATTTTTCAACAATAGCATTTGAGTCTTTATATTTCCAGAATGATGTGCAGTTTTCATCTTTTAGCTTGTACCCAAGGTTCACACTTACAGAAATACAAGGTTTGTAAAACAAAGTGTCTGTGTTCTGTGCATTTGTGGAGAAGCTAAACATTTGTTTTTAGTCTCATTTGACTCAGAACAAAGAAAACATTGAAATTAATTTTGAATACTTAGTGAAATTATATTAATCTTTTTCATAACCATATAATTTTCTTCCTCAAAATGTTAGATTTTATTAGCCTATTTTTCCATAATTCCTCAGTACATTTATGTTATTAAAGGACAAACAGAACCTACACGTTACTCCCCAGTTTGGGAATTTCAACATCTTTTTGTATTTTCATTAATGTAACATTCTGGCCAAACACTTTAAATAAATAAACAATTTTCACAGAACCAACAGGTTTTACCATGCATGAGAAACAATTACTAAAACAAAATTTTGAGTTGAGTTTTATCTTAAATTAGAATGTGTAGTTGAATGGTGTAGTTGTTTAATTTGACTGTCAGTGTGATCTCCTGAAGAAACATCTAGGGTATGAGTGAGGATGGGCTTAAGTTCATTTGTAGAAAGGGTTCCAAAGAGATTAACTGAAGAGATAAGAATGCCCCTCAGTGTTGGTAGTACTGTCTCATTGTTTGGGGTCCTGAATTGAGTAAAAATGTAAAGAAAATGATGCACCAAGCATTGATATTTCATTATTTCTACTTCCTCGTCTCCTGAGATATGAGTTCAAATCCTCCCATTACAAGAGTTGGCCCCAAAATTCCAACTTTCTAACCATGAGGGACATATCACCTAAGCTGTGAGCAATTACATCTTTTTCTTCCCTTAAGTCATTTCTTTTAGGAATTGCATCACAAAGATGAAAAAAAGCAACTAGTGAACTTATAAAACTATTGATTTCTGAGTTATGGGAAATGCCATGTGATTCTCTGCCACTCCAAGATCATAATGAATGAACTCTTTGGTACTATTCATTGTAAATTCCACCCTGCAGGTATATGCAGAGAGGCTTTTCCTAAGATAGGTTATGAACCTTTTGGTGAAGGAGGCTGTTCACCTCCCTTCTGGAGGAGCACTTAGAACATTCCTGAAGAGAATAAGGAATGCTATAAAAAATGTACAAGTAAGCAGCAAAATTATTGCTTGTTTATGAACTTGGATGTGTATGGTATCTTGGTTACTTCTGTTGGAAGGTCATCAGAAACTAAGGCATATAAGTGAACCTCTACTGGATCATTCCCATTTCTTTGATTAAAAACAACTTCAAAAGAATCAACACAGTGGTGTGACCTTATAAGTGAACAATGCACTGAAGTATTAAAAACAAGTAGTCCTCATTTGAATGAAGAAAGAGATTGGTTAAAGGACCTAAATTTCAAGCCCATGGGTTTGGCCTTCATGGGCTTGAAGAGATCTCAGCAAAAAGAATGAAATCTATGATTTTAAGAGAGTAATTAACCCATTGTTACCATGATTCTGTAGAAGAAACATTACTTTGAACACAAGTGGTGACTATGTGATAAAAATAAACCAAAACATTGTAGAAGGTGAAATCAAAGAAAGAGCAGCTCATAGTCATACAATTTAATCCAATATAGTGTCAAAAACAGACATTAAAATAACAACTTACTTTCAAATTTACCCATGCCATTTAAAATTTTTACTATAACCCGACTTCAGTCCACCTATATGTAGAGTATGGTATGCAGTAACACACACACACACACACACACACACACACACACACACACACACACAAACACACACTCATACATATTAATGGGCACACAAGCATTCACACACTTAGTGTTAAGTTTTCAGCCTACAATCACTTTCTCAATGTCAGTTGGCCTGTCAATCATAATGGCATTTAGCTTACATTTACCATCCATACCCAAAACTTTCTCATCCATGGATCCTAATGACCACAGACTTGAAACTATCATTTCTCCAATAGTTCATTATAACAATCATGTGTATAGCATTTACAGTGATTTGTTCCTACAGGTAATGCAGACGAGCTTTAAAGTAGACAGGCAGATGTGCAGAGGTTCTGTGCAAATCTCATGCCACTTTATGGAAAGATCCCGAGTATCTAGTGGAGTTCTGACAACAATCCTGTGCAATCATTGAGAGATGAATGCTAGAAAGTTCTTATGCACTGCTATCATACCAGATTAGAAACTAACAAAAACCATTGCAGCCAGCCATGTTTACTGCCACATATAAGCCCAGTTCAATACAAATTGCTGGTGGCCGGATGCTTGCATATTGCCATGAACTGAGCTTTGGATCTCAAGCTAATAGAGTTTTCCCTTTAGCCCATCCTCAAGAATCTTTTCCCCAGCTCTGAGCCAGGGGTTTCCTGCACTTCCACATAAGAGGCCCAGGCAGTGACCTTAAGAGTCCAACTGTGTCTACTTGATTAGTTCAGGGGCATGAAGACCCTTCAAATTTCTATTTTTTGGGGTGGAGATTGACATTCCTGGATTTATTATAAATAAAATTCTCCTACTGAAAATTCAAAACCCAGAAAACCTACCTGTGAGTGTTTATGTAAAACAACTTTATAAATAAGGGTTGAACAGATGGAGAAAGCCATTTCAGTTAATTTGCATGTAATGGAGTCGCATGTATTTCTACTGAGAGTGGATATCCCTTGGTTATCTGGTGGGCACACAGGATGTATTATAGGATTGCTCAGCAATTTAACCTCTTTTGTTCAGAGAGGCACACACCCTGAGTTCAAATGTCCTGTTTGACTATTCTGCATATGATTTATCTTTGATCTTTGTTCTCTTACTAACTAATTACATTTGAAGCAGGGCATGTATGTTTATTTGTATGTGTTTACTGAGAACTTCATTTTGATTTTGCCTTTGTATTGCCATCATAAAACCATAATAAACATAATCTAGGAAACTGAATCATTAAGCTTATTTTTTATGCATCAAAGTAGGAAAAAATTACTGCATGAAGGCACCAGAAACATATATTCATAAGATAATGGGGATGTTTAATATAAATTTAAATGATTGATAAAGAAAATATCTATTTAAATTGGATAACTATACACATGGAATTTGACTTTGGATGCTGATTTTTGCTGAACGAATATACTTTAATTCAGTTGAAAACTACTAGCAGAATTGTCTGATGGCACTGGATTCATTTACACCTTTATTATGTCTGCTGTATGTATGTGTGTGTGTTATGAATATATTTATAGCATTTTGATTTTGTTCGGTTTATTAATTTTGTTATATGTTTTAAATATGTAACTGTTTTTACTGTTCAGATTACTTAAGTGAGGTGTGATTAATAATTATTTCAAAATTCAATACACCTATTGTAATGATATCACAAAAGAAAGATGCTATTGTTTATGGGATTAGTTCAGCAATATATAAAGTTTTCTACAATCTGTAAGTCAGAAAATTGCATGTCTGAACTTACATGGAGAAGAGAAGGCTCAGGGAAGGAGTATGTTAATGGATGCATACGAAAATATAGATGTAACTATAAACACAAGCACACACATACACCACATGGTAAGGCAATGTGAATTTGGTTGATACACTTCAGAATCTTCTTGGAAAGAGAAATACAAAACTCTCCCCCAAAGTCCTTTATATGACATGTATGTGGCAGCCATTAGAGACACGTTGTTTATGAGACAGTTGTTTGAAAACAATACTGAAAAGCCTCCATAGGAGTCTCTTACAATTAACTTTATTGCTCAGAGATTATCCTTTCCTGAATTCTGTGTATCTTCACACCTTTCAGGGACTTGCACTTTTCTAGTAGTGTCCTATATGTCTGTGTTTAATCATACGCCAGGGCCTTCTTTTGTGTAGTTGTATGTGGGTAGATGGATGGGGTGGAGATCAGAGCTCATTGCTGATTGTTCTTATCACTCTCTACCTTATTTTGGTCTGGTCGGATCTTGTCTGGTCTGATCTGGTCTGGTCTGATCTTGTCCCTTTTCTCCCTCTCCCTTGTCTACTCTCCCTCTCTCCCCACCACTCCCTTTCTCTCCCTTTCTTCCTCTCCCTCCCTTCTTTTTCTCTGAACAGGTCTCTCACTGAACCTGGTATTCACTGACTCACTGTACCTGTTGGCCAGTGATCTTTAGGCATCTGAACTTATAGTCTTATGTATTTGTGGCAAGAGTAATTCAGATAATTTTCCTATCTAGCTTTCTAAAATATAACATTTATTCCTTAGTCACAATTTTCATATTCGTAAAACAAAAATGCTACCACCCATGTTTTTTTTACATAAAATAACACATGGGAATAATTCTATTTGTTGAAGAAAAAAGCAAGCCATTCACTTACAATACAATTGATAGCTCATTTGAGAATGCTAGCAATTCCCATCACTGTTAACTAACAATGGGGAACTTCAGAGAAGCCAGGGAGTTGGGAAAATAAGACAGAACATGATAAAACATAAAAACTTCATGTTCTGTATCACCCCATTCTGTGGACATGGATATGACAGACACATTAAGGAAAAATTCTGGACCCTGTTTAATGCAATCCAGTGTTAATTCAGTTCTACAGAGATCCCATATACCTGAAGATATTATGGTTTATCTATAAGAAATGTTTAAAGAGATGAAAACAAAATTTATAACTCTTCAGAGGAAGAGGTAAGATTTCTGGAAAGGGTTCTGACAGGAGAACTGGCTTTACTATCTATTAATTGTCTCCGAAGTGATAGCATTGTGACATTCTGCTTGCTGTGGATGAAGTAGTATGTAAGTCATGGTTCTCTAGATCTATAGGAACAAAAATAATAGAATGATTTCTTAGAGCGCCTTACAGACTGTGGGCCAGTTAGTTCAGCAATGGTGGTGTGCCAGTAGAAAGCCCAAGAGTTCAGATTTGTTCAGTCCATGAGGGTAGAGGCCTCAGCTGAACTTCAGTAGATGCTGCAATCCCAGAGAAGTAGGCTCTAGTGACAGTTTAGCAATGAGCTTACAGGTTAGCAGACAAAGTGCAAGAACTCCCATCTTCTATGTCCTTTATTGTGGCTGCCACCATAAGATATAGCACAGATTCACGTTAGATTGTCCCACATCACAAGATAACAGACTAACAGTGGGTCTTCCACTTCAAGTTATTTAATTAAAAAAACTCCCTCCCAAATGTGCTTAGCTGCTTGGGGTTTAGTTAATTCCAGATCTAGTCAAGTTAATAACCAAGAATAGCAATAACAATTAATGTACTCCCAAAATATGTACTTAGGCGTTCTAATATGTCATGTTCAGTATATAACAGCATTTAGAAATGGTGTTTGAGGAGTTGAATTGTTCAGTATATACACCACACCATTATATTTCAAATCTTACTATACTTAATAGGCAACAAAGTTATACAGCAGAGGAAGATTCTATCCCTTATAGCAGATAACATCTTTTTAGGACTAAGACTATGTATACATATATTTCCCAATAAGAATCATGTGATTTTTGTTATGATCTCTTTGGCTGTAGTTAAGTTTATGCCAAGACAACAGTGCATCGTTAACAGTTCTTGACAAGTTAAGTTTTTAGTTCCAAACTCTGTTCTCTGGTCTTTTGTGTAGAATGATATGCTCACAGCCAGATGAAAGGTTCTTTCATTTTAAGACAGCATAAGATATCTTCTGCCAGGTTACTTCATCCTCAAATCTAAAGTTTATGAAATTCTTAGGATCTATTTCCCCCAAGATGCTGAGCATGCAAACACTAAGCATCCTTCTGAGAACAACACCAAGATGACTTGAAAAGGTTGTGAAATAGTAGCAGCAGGTTTTGATGTATCTTGTTGTGGGTTGCCTTGGTGCTGTTTGCTTCATCAAGAGGGGTTGCCCTGATGAAGAGTAGATCGGGTGATTCCATGTGAACCTTCTCCCCATTTTAACTGGCCAATTAAAGGATAGTCTATGGTTGGGCAATAGAAGGAAAGTTGAAGCTGGAGGTTGGAAGAATAGGAAAGAAGACAGGAAGAAGATGGAGGAAGAAGATGTAGAAGAAAGATAGGACAGAACCACATGACCCACAGAAGAAACAAGTAACAAGAGATCTCATAGCTGGGAAATAGAATATTATAATGATAAATCTCTCTAATATAGGGCATACAGCTTATAAATATTATAACTGAGTTATGTGTTTTTACTAGGGCTTATTGGGGTTGGAGATCCCAACAACTTTTCTACTTTTCTTGGTCTTGTTTTGTTACTTGTTTCTGCTAGGGTCTTTGAAAAGCTTGGGGTTCCATGGAATAGGGAAAGAATTAGATGAGGTACATTCTATGTTAAAAGTAGGGAACTGGGGCGGTAGAGGTTTCCTAATGAACAATAAACTTGCTTCTTTTGCAGAGGTCCTAGTTTCCTTTCCCAGTAACTATATTTGGAGGCTCACAATCAACTCTTATTTCAGGCGATCTAATACTGTCTACTGGTCTCCATAGGCATCCCAATGCATGAGACATACATACATACATAGAAGCATACACATATGCACGTTAACAGAATGCGGGGAACTCTATCCCTTTGGGTCTTCTGTGGGGAGAACAGTACTTAGTCCTGGAGAGTGGCTGCTGAATTTTTGATAAATCAGAGCATGATCAATGAGACTGAGGATAGTTTTGATGCCTGAAAGAACCATTTTCTGAATGTGTGGCTTCATGCACATGTGTTCTTCATCTGCACATTTTTTTATCAAAATTATTTTTCTTTCTTTTTAAAAATTATTTTATTAGATACTCTCTGTATTTACTTGTTATCTCCTTCTTCCTTCCCCATTCTCATCCCTTGTCCCCTTCAACTTGTCTCCTGGAAGGTGCACCCTCTCCCAATCACCCTCTCCTAATCACCCTCTCCTAATCACCCTCTCCACCTCAGTGTCTTGACATTCCTCTATATTTGGAAAACTCACCCTCGCTGGACCCAGCTATTCCACTCCTGGGCATAGACCCAAAACTTGCTCCAACATATAACAAGGACACATGCTCCACAATGTTCATAGCAGCTTTATTTATATTAGCCAGCAGCTGGAAAGAACCCAGATGTCCTTCAACAAAGGAATGAATACAGAAAGTGTGGTACATTCACACAATGAAGTACTACTCAGCTATTAGAAACAATGACTTTATGAAATTCCTAGGCAAATGGGTGGGACTAGAAACTATCATTCTGAGTGAGGCAACCAACCCAGTCACAAAAGAACACACATGGTATGCACTCACTGATAAGTGGATACTAGTCCCAGAAAACTCTTAATACACAAGAAACAATTCACAGACCCTATAAAGCTCAAAAAGAAGGAAGGCCAGAATGGGGATGCCTCAGTCCTTCTTAGAAGGGAGAACAAAACACTCACAGGAGAAAAATAGAGGAGCAGAGATTGACGAAAAGATCATTCAGAGGCTGCCTCACCTGGGGATCCACGTCATATGCAGCCACCAAACCCAAGCACTATAGCTGATGCTTAGAAGTGCTTACTGGCAGGAAGCAGATAGGGACACCTCCTCAGAGCTTCTGCCAGAGTCATACAGATATAGCTGAGCATGCTTGCAGCTAACCAACATCAGTCTGCACAATTTCTTTCTCTGCAAAATTAAAGGTAGCTCACATCATTACCTTACAGTCTTATTGGGAGGATCAAGTGAGAGATTCAAAACTCAGGACAATGTAAATGCTAAATAAATATTAGAAGAAGGTATAGGCTGCCTAAGAACCAAACAGCATCTTGCTGATAGCATCAGCGAATGCAATAAAACTTTGTATGGATGATTAAAAAAAAAAGTCTCAACATTTTACAATGCAGGATCTCTTGTACGTGTTGATCGCTAAGGCTAGTTTAACATTTTGGAAATAAATGTTTCTAATTTTATGAATTTTTGTTTTCTCTGAGAGAAGGGGCAAGGGAGCATGAGGCAGAGACACAGACAGAAAGTGAGAGAGTGGGGGGGGGAAGGGAGGGGGGAGAGGGAGGAAGAGAAAGAGGGATGGAGGGAGGGAGGGAGAAAGGGATGGGGCAGAGAGGAAGGTAGGGGGAGAGAGGGAGGAAGGAAGAGAGAGAGGGAGGGAGGTATGGAGAGGGGAGGGAGAGAGGGAGGAAGGAAGAGAGAGAGGGAGGGAGGTATGGAGAGGGGAGGGAGGGAGGGAGGGAGGGAGAGAGAGAGAGAGAGAGAGAGAGAGAGAGAGAGAGAGAGAGAGAGAGAGAGAGAGAGAGAGAGAGAGAGAGAGAAACACAAGCTATACCTCCTATGTACTGGTGCTCCAAAGAATCCAGAAGAGGGTCTTTGATTCTCCATAGCTGGAATCACAAGAACTATGAGCCTCCTATTGTGGGTCTTGAGAACCGAAGTCAGGTCCTCTGAAAAATCAGCAAATATTCTTAACTTCAAAGCCATCTTCCCTCTCTTCTGTTTAGTATACTTTGTATGTGGTGTAGTGAATTGCAAACTCTATAGTTCAAATAGTAATTCATGGTTTCTTTTATTTTTATACATTTACTACTATGGTCTTTGTTTTCTGATTATTTTTTCTATTTACTTTTACTAAGAGTCATGAGTCTGTTTTTGTAATGAGTCCAAACAAGGACATCATTCTGTCCCGCAAAATGAAGTGCTCATAGTGAGCAGGTATTGGTGCTAATACCCAATGTATTATTGATTTGAAAAAATATATACAAATAGTGAAAAGCACTTAATACATTGTCTGACTCCAATTCTATCACTGCAACCTTAGCTTCTAGAATGCTCAAAATCTGAAAAGTCCCTGAACAATTATAAATCAATACCCAGGCATATCCACTGCACTTGTTATCACTGTAGCTAAAGACCTTAAGAGTTTTGCCATCTCATACTAAATTTTGTGTGTGGGTTCTATATGCTTCTCCTGCTTATTATATAAAGAGGAGATAGGTTGTAGACAGGTAAATGGCAGGTTTATAATGAGAAGAGAACAAGAAGCAATCTATTTAGATAGAGGAAGGATGGAATTCAGGACTGTCATCTTTTTTCACGATATATTGTATTGTATTGTAGTTATTGACTCATTGATATATTTACATATTGATTGGAAGTGGGAGGGAAAAACAGCACCTTTGTTGATTATGTAGATGCACTGGACAGATAGGTTTGCATTCTACTTTATATTAACTCAAGGCAGAGTTCTTGACAGTCCACACTACAGGCAAGAGACGGCAATTTAAGTTATTCTCTTTGCTCTGGCACTAGGATTTTGTGTTGTGCAGTTGCTGGAACACACACTCACCTTCTGCAAAGAGGGTGGGTTAGTCCTGGGCTACTGCCTGGACGATTTTGGAGAAGGAACTTGAATCACTGGTCACAGACATGGGAGGCAGCATATAGCTGTGTATCTAGGGGTGAGGACTAGCTCCTTACAGAGATGACAGGGGCTAGGGCTGGAAGCAGGATAAATGAAGCAGGGGGAGGGGGAAGCTCCAGTGTGGTGGCAAGGGCACTGTCTAAGAAGGGTGGATCCTGAGAAACACTTAAGGTTCTTTCAGCTTTGTTGGGTCTAATGGTTTCACTTCATTTGTTACATGAGAATACTGATGAGCAATGAACATGCCAATCATCAAGGGACTAATTTAGCAAACAATGGAAGTGTGCCTCCCACGCTTTCAGCGAGAGGAGTTTTATAAAATATCTCTTCCACATAAATGACAGAGAAGGCAGAACAGACTGGGATTTGATTTCTGGCTGTTTGTGGAAGTTTTCAGAGCTTATATTGTTTAATCTCTACTATTTATCATGTGACTGACAAATAAAAGGGTCTAACAAATGTTTGTTGGATGGATAAACTGCAGAGTTATGTAACCCCGTTCTAATATAAAGGAGACAGAACCATTTATAAATGTGCAATGTAAACATGAGTGAATTCTACAGCAGATGTGTATGGATAATGAACAGTGACAGCACCGTGTTAATCCCAGAGAATGTGAAGTAGCACGTAAGGACACCCATTCTTGAGGGATGATAAAGAAGATGGTAGCAATACTCTCATCCCACCTTCTCACATCTTCATACCCCTGAGATCTGAAGAGAATGTTCTTTCTTCAATTCACTGTCTCAAAAGTGTCTGATGGATGTCATCTTACTGATTTCTCCCTCCCATAAGCTCTTATAACTCACATGATCTGCACACAATCTTGGTAGAAAACGCTCTATTTTCTGCTTATTTCTTTTAGAAGTTCTTTTTTAAAATATATTTTAATTAAAACAGAATTGCAACACATTCCAACAGGTTCGACATTCCCTCTCCTTCCTCCAGCCTCTTTTGAACCCCTCCCATATCTTATTTCAAAACTGCCATTTTTTTCCAGTGATTTTTTTAAATTTAAAAATAATTAGATGTATGGTTATTTTGATTACATGCATGTCTGTGTGACATGTATGTGAGTGCCCTTGGAAGCGAGAAAACTTTGAATCCCTTAAGACTCCAGTCATAAATGGCTGTGAGGGGCCATGTGGATGCTGAGAATTAAACCCAGGTTCTCTGAAAAAGCAGGCAGTGCTCTTCTGAGCCAATCCTGTATTCCTCCTAGTGAATGAGTATCTTCTATGTTTTGCCACCATAAAAAGAGTAGCAATATTATATTTTGATAAGTTGGTTTTGTATAGAAGCTTTATTTGAAATAAGGGAAATGCAAACAACTTATTCTACTTAGTGGATTTTGATTTTAAAAACTTGTTTCATAGGCTCATTATACACAGAATTGTTATGTGTAAGGAAAATATAAATGTATATTGAACATATTCTGGTTATAAGTATCATAAAACCTAACATTATGTGGGGCCTATTGTCACTCCCTGCTTTCATTTGAAAGAATTGTATTTGTATCTTGACATGTAATATAAACTTAAAGATAAGCATTATTTTGGGTAGTTTTGGTAGTATATAAACTAGCCCACACTATAAAATGGAGATATTTTTATACTTTAATAAATATATAGATTAGTAACCATGTACCAAATAAATTTCTTATAACATGTTCGTCATTGTGTAAGGCAAAATCTGGCAGTTCTGCAAGCAATGAAATTGGATAGGTGGACCCATATTTTTAAATCATGTAGCTGTGCCTAAAAGCTACATAAATTAAAAAGCAAGTAGGGTGAATTTTAATCAGGCTTAGAAAAAAGAGGTTTCTAAATTATTCCTTCCATCTGTCTTTTGTCTGTGTGTCCGTTATCCTCCATTTAAACCCTTTTTACAAGTGTGTTGTTCCTTTTATGATGTTGAAAGAAGGATTACTTTTTATTAGTGGCAAAGACAAGAAGATTTGTCTTACTTCATGCACAGTATGCACAAGGGGAAATTTCAATTGCTGATACCCTGGAACTTTTGCAATTAGACAATTAATATTTTCCTCAGAATTATGAAATATTACCACAAACCTGCATCTTTTCTCTTCTACCTTTCACAGTGCTTGCACACTCACATATAACCAGGATTTCATTTTGCTATATAATTTCTTTCAGAATTCCATAATAGATGACTGATGTTTCAGAAGTAGACGAATCTTTTAACATGCAAGGTTTTCAATAAATACTTACTGCATTTTAAATCTTGAGCCTGGCATTTCTCTATCCCACATGAATATATTAGCGGTCTACACAAAGCACACAAGCACACAATTTAATGACTTGAATTCTATTCATTAGCTACACACAAAAGCCATGTCATGATTCAGTTTTCACAGAATGAAGAAGTGGATTTAAGACTCTGCTGATTACACAAAATGATGTGCATGCACACTTAAATTCCTTAGCCTTCATAATAAAAGAATTTTTCACCTATGTGCTTAGTAATAAAAGTGTATCTCTCAATTTCAATATGTTCCAATTTGCTCACCCTACAGTGGAGTGATGTATTCACATTGAAGTAACATATTAACACCTGTCAAAGATACTTTTAAGGGTGCTTTCATTTGCTGTGTGCATGTATGAAGGGCTGTCGAAGTTAGTATGCTTCCTGTGTTACCATCTCAGAGGTTTTTCAAATGTTTGCCATGTTCTATTATTTTATCTACATGTTTAAAAAATAATTTTGGCTACATCGTGATTTTCCTTTGGAGAGAAAATTGAAAACTTGGGTTTATTTTCATTTGGAGAAGATGTGCTGTAACATCATACACTGGGTTTAAATGTCACTTTCTGCTAGAGTTTTAGTTGAACTTAGATGACTGCTTTTCCTTCAGGCTTTAACTATTGTAATTTTTTTTTATTTGTGAAGCACAAATACATATTTTAGAGCAGCTGTCTACCTAAGAGTTAGCAAAAGGTACCGATTTTTAATAAATTATTTACCCCTCTTTCTAATTTGTATAAACTTTGAAAAATAGTTACGTGTGTGTGTTTTAGACACTTTACATTTGGTTCTTAGCCTACAGCACAGCATAATATCAAGAGGGTGGGCTTCTCCTTTAAGACCATAGCTGTTTTCACAGCCACAGGCCCAATGTGAGCTCAGCATCTGTTACAGACAGGGATGAGTGAGCCCAGCTAGACTTGGGGTTTGGAGGAGGTCAAAATCTATTTTGCTGACATTTCTGTCATGTTTACTAAATTGCTTTCTTCTGAATGCAATTAAACTTTTAAGAAATATTGCATTTATTCCCAAATACATATGCAGTGGATTTTGAGCAGTACAGTTGATTTTTTTTCAAGCAATTATAGAAACCCAAAGCATGTGCTTTGCCTTGCCTGATAATGACTTTTAGAAACATTAGCCTTCCCACTTTTGTTTCAGCCTAACCCTAAGAAGGAATTTGACCAGGATTATCATCTTCCACAGAAGATAGGCTTGGATGATGAAGAAATGAGTCCCCACACCTCCATCTTATTTTAATATCCCATTTGTGAAGACATATTTGAGGAATCATGTAAGACATTGAGAAATGATGAGGCAATAGGAAACAAAAATCAGAGTTCTCATATCCAATAAGCAGAGCAGCCAAGATTAATTAAATCTATACAATGATCCAGAGAACGTAAAGGGTAAAGTGGTTAAAAGGACTGCACCGGCATGCATCTCAAAGTATTATGATTATCATTTCAACAGCATATTCACTCCACCTACTCAGGACTTCAGAAAGGAGTTTAGAGATCTACTTTGAATAGTTTTGTTCTATTTATTATCGTTTGAAAGGCAATGCAACAGCCACAGAAAGGACACTGGGTCTGTGATGTGACTCTTCTGATGAACTAATGTGAAATGTCCAGTGACTGTAACCTCACTGTAGGAGAAGCAGGCGCTGACACTGAACGTCATTGCTTCCTCATATCCATGATACACATCTTCCTGTCTCGATGCAGAGACATTTGCTTTTACAAGGTGTGTGAAGGTTTTAGGTAGAGTGCTCACACTGGAGTGATTAGCAGTTAAGCAAACATGACTGTTCTAATTGTCTTTTGCTTTGGAAGCAGATTGGCAAATCCACCCTCAGTCTCAGGATTGGAACCTATACGGAGTTTAGGAAAAGCTTTTAATTCTCACCTTTAGGACATTTAAACATAATGTTTTCTGGGCTTATATTGTATTTCCTCTCAATTTAAAGATGAATACTACATTTTTTTTATTTATAGGAAGGTTTCATATATCACACATGGTTCCTTACTCAGGTATATTATTTTTATGCCCTTCATATAAACATAAATATATATTCATACATACACACATATATATGTATATATGAAACCTGTATGTTAAGTTATTTTAAAAAACGAAAAGCAACATTAACTATTTGACATTTTTATTATGTAACACAGATGATAATAAATTGTAACATATTTGCATTTCATAACATGGAAGGGCAATTACTGGCTACTTTCTATCAAGAAACCAGATGTGAATGGAATTTATTCAATGTCAATGAAAGGATAAATTTGAATTGTGCTTCTGCCTTTCATGTTCAATATCTATAACTAAAATCAAAGGTGATCAAATACCCTGCATGCAGAGAGAGGACCCAGGTGATTCCATTAACTCTTTATTATAAGATACACAGTTCCCCACAAGAAGTCTGCTTTTCTGCACGTGGCCACATTCATCTCCGAGAAATTAAAAGTCCCTTAAAGGCCAAACAAATCAGCTCATAGGTAACTGATTTTTGGATGTGGACCCTAGGAAGCTAGATTCACTCATGCATTTTTAGGTGCAGCTTTAGAGCCCAGAGCTGTACTCCCCCTGCCAAAGCCCATCCAAGCAGCCAGACACAACAGCCCTCAGCCTTCTTTCCTTCTAACAGAAATAAAAACAGAAAGAAGAACCCGGGCCTTCATCACTTAACAAGGATGTCTTGGCTCCAGGCTACCAAGGGACATAAGTAGAGAGAGAGCTCTGTCCATGAGTTTGTAAATTCTAACGGCTCCTTTTCATTGCGACTTTCTGAGGTCTCCCAAGAGATCTTTCAGAGACGTGTATCCCCAAAATTAAAAGGAACCTCCCATCTGATTTCTTCACATTTTGAAAGCCATGTTGCTCTATTTGCCATTGGCATATTAAGTGAACTATAATTCGCTAACAGCTATAAATAAATGATTATATTTAAACAAGAATTTACAGCTTCTGAGCAAAGGAAAAAGTTTAATTGAAAAAATAGGGTTTATTTACATTTGTGTTATCTACAAACCCCAAGCAGCAAGAATCAGAATTGTCATAGCTTCATCCAGCATGCATTGCTGTTTCCCCCTTTATTTTCTCAGGCTTTTCCCCCCATTATTTTGTGCTCACAGAAAACCACATGGAAAGTGTTAACATCTAATAGTTGAACTGTTTTGTAAAGAACATTTATGATTTTCATGGCTCACTTGGAATGTGATTTAATATTTTTTTTCAAACTGGTTAAGTGCCTTTAATATCTTGTTCATGATATCATAAGAAAAATCTGCCCTTTTACAAAGCTTGTTTGCAAGTCATTAGCACCCAGATTGGTCACAGCAACATCTGTTTAGATATAAAATTTACAAATTACAAAGTGCCCAGTGATTTTTTTTATTAGTAGGGTCTTTCTAAACACTTCTTGTTATAAAAATACAGACTTACATTTTCTAGGATTATTAGAAAAGATACAGAAGCATTTAAAATTGATCCAATATTTCTAGTCTTTCTTGTCTAGATACAAACATACACACAGCAATGCACATACACCCTCCACAGTAACAGACACACATAGGTTTCCAATTAAACACAATGCTTTTATAACATAAGTTACCTTTCTACGTCTCAAAAATTACAGGCTCTCCCTATGTATTTCCTTATATAATATTCCTCTGGGGTAGCTTTTTGTCAATAACTCTATTGCTGCTATTTAGATAAGAATACATGAATCTTATACTTTTATTCTAAATTCAAGTTCACTCATCATTTCTAATGCCCTTGAAGCAATTTTAAATTACTGTTATTACATGGGTCACTAGAAACCAGAAGCACTGATATAAATTTTAAAAAGAGAGAATAAAAAAAAAAAAAAAAAGGAGAAATCCCCCTCATGCAATTAGATACTGCCTAACGGTTGGTTTAATCAATTTGATTTTTATCCCGGAATCCAGTCCTTCCTCTTAAGCTGTCAGCGAGCGAGATAAGAGCCAGTGGTGTAGACGGGCTGTCTTCTTTCCGTTGAGATGACAGCCACATGGATTATTACTAAAGCATCTCCGGCGATAGAGAGCAACGGCCGCTGCACCCTCATCCAGTGCGCAATCTTTCTATTTCATTAATTTTTCATGGAATTTCATTTCACTACAAGCTGGCGTCTGCCATCCATCTGCCACACTTACTGTGTCCCCTTTGCCAACTTTTTACTCGCATCTCACAGCGTTCTCGGGCTGCTCCGCTCCACACCACCTTCCTGAGATTCCCAATTTACTTTCGTGGGGCTGCCTTGTGGGGCTGCTTCCAAAATTTACTCCTGGTTCCCCCTAAAGATTTGTACACCCAAGCACCCTGGAACAATAGCTCAATTTCGAGACAACTTTTTAGTTGCTGTTAGGTGCTCCAGAGAATGAGACATTGTATGCCCTATGCTCAACCCAGTCAAATTAGTGTTTGCATTTCCGTTTCGATACTTCCCTAAAGTCTTTTTCTAGCTGATGGTGGAAGGATATTTCTCCCTATAAACCGTGTCCTTCAGTTTACCTTGAATGGGTATCAAGAAGTATGTGTTAAAAAGGAGGTTTTTGTTGTAAATTCTCAGACACTTACAATCATTTCACATATTTGTATATAATAATGGGTTATATCTCTATTCTTTTTGAAAAATTACTTTCAGGCCAGTGAGTAGCTTCTTTTGGGGGAAATAAACGAACAACAACAACAAAAGAAAAAAACAGATGCACAACACAAGAATAAATGTGTGCCATTTCAATACAGGGGAGTACCAAGGTGTATTTATAAGATTGTTAAGAAAAATACTATGCTGACAGTCTGTGGTTAGGGGTTAAATGTTAACTGATTT
Source organism: Micromys minutus (assembly GCF_963924665.1). NCBI lineage: Eukaryota > Metazoa > Chordata > Mammalia > Rodentia > Muridae > Micromys > Micromys minutus. The sequence continues at coordinate 61,605,151 of NC_137975.1, read as the reverse complement.
ATTTTTATGAACTAGACTATTTTAACTCTCCCTATTAGACCACCTGGTTGGCTGCTAATAACAATTAACAAAAAGCCTTGAATCCTAACCTTTCTTTCCTTTTCCTTTTGGGGTTTAAATGAATGGTTTTGGGGTGTATTTACACATTGTTATTTTGGAATTCCAGCAACCTTATTCTGTATAAAGCACTGAAGAGATGAAATTATTTATAATCTTTCTACAAAGAAATATGAAGTAAGTGCAGTCTCTGAGTCCTCCCCGTGTCCTACTGAAGGCAGTACTCCAGGGGTTAGTGATGTCAGATGACAGTCTGCATTAACCGTTGTTTTCCCAAAGTCCCCAACCGACATCGAGGGAGGAAAAACAGGTATATTCCACACATGAAATAGGTCCAGGCCCTCCTTTGACACATGTGGAAACAGCAGATGTTTTGCCCGTCCTCAGTGTACTGTTATTCTGCATGTGTGTGCCTCCTCCCATAAAGGTAAGATGCTTACACTTGCCATTTGTCTGTACAGTGTAGACCCCTTAGACAAGAATTCTAAAGAAATCCTAACAGAAAGTACCACCTATGGAGACCATTCAAAGGTGAATGATATGAGGTCTCAAGAAAAAGAAGACAAGAATCGTCCTTAAAGTTTATCTGGCAGAGAAACGTGAGCTTCTGCTAGAGGACCCCAGAAGGCATGTTCTGTGGCTAAGTTTTTCTGTTTTTAGATCTTTAAAGGTGCACATTACTTCCTGTATGGAACAGTGACAGAAACCTACCCTGGAAAGCAACCACCCCATTTCCACTATGATAGATTGCATTTACCAATAATCACATCCAATCATTGCCACAGTTAGCCTGTAGCTAGAGTGTTTCAGCTTAGAGCATAGACTGTTGGATCACAAAAAGCATACCGGACCCAAGACACCCTTCAAGTCTACACATCGAAAATAAAAGAGCATTGGGCACACAACTGATATTCACTTTTAAAAATACAGCTTGCCTGAAAAATGAGCACGAAGAACATAAGCATATGCATACTTATGATTATATTTATTAACTTGTTTAATAAATTAATAATGTATTTATTAACTTGTGAGAACAGTTTTATAGTCAGCACCTCCACTTGCTACTTAATGATCTGCCTAGAATTCCTTAATTATTTCTGATACCTGTGTTGGCTTTCACGTTGGTTAGGCTTAAAACTTGATGCTATGCCATTCCATCTCAATGAAGATATATGGTCATTAAGATAAAATTGAAAGACATCATTGCATTTGTCATACAAGTTATTACATACAAGCTTATCTTTTCCTGGAAGATGTAAAAAAGATCCTCTTTCTTATAGCTGGGTATGCTAGCTTTTTTTCTTCTTTTTTGATCATGCCCATTGTGAACTTTGCCAGTAAAGGTGAAAATTTAAGGATTCATTTTACTGCCCTACCACAATAGCTGTTGGCAGGTACTATAGAAAAGGCCACGTAAACACAGGTCTACACACAATAGAGGCTGGCGTATGCCTTTGTTATGAAAACTTGGAACCTTTCTATAGTCAAAATTTCTAAGGATACAAATACTTGCTGTAAAATTTTTGCTTTGGCCTGTCATCGTTCAGCTTATAGGAAATAAAGACTTTCTTGGGTTTCTTTTTTAGTCCCTTCCTGAATAAATGTGTAAGGTGGTATGCCTGATACTTCCTAATAAAGAAAAGGAAGGAAGACAAGAATTTCCTTTAGCGTACATTTCTATACATTGTATTATTTTGAATATTCCTCCATTTGCTTGGCTCTAAATAAGTAAGCAGACTATTAAAAAAATTAGGTGACACCAGCAAACACCTGAAGTATGAAGACAATTTTTTCCTACTTCTTTAAAAGTGTTATTCATTGTTGAACTGTTAAAAGCAGGGCTTTCTTAATATCCAAGTCATTTTCAGTCAGTAGCATGGAGCCATAGAAGAAATCAGTAAGTCCGTTTCAAAATATTTTCAGGTAACAAGGTGAACACCAAGCTTGCATTTGAGCTGTTTAAGAATTGAAGTCTAATTATAAAATCAGCCCCCTTTGAAATCAAAGGTCCTGAAACATTCAAAGACAGGTGTTAGGTCTCCTTTGCTCTCAGGGATCCTGATGTGTGATTATAATCAAGGACTGTTTGCTTCAGAATGTTATGTTTGATTAATTTGTGCTATTAGGAAATCATATGGGACTCAGAAACAGTTAGCAAGCACTTAGGAAACAATCTAGAAGAAACTTACCTAGGCTCTCTAACATATCTAATCTACAGACAGATTCCACCCGTCTTGCAGCATGTATCCCGAGTGAGCACGATTTTAAAAATCCAATTTACCAAGTTGTGTCTGCTCTGCATAACACTACAAACAACTCAAAAACTAAGGAAAACCAAAACAGCTCTCAGATCCTGGTAAGAACAGCGAACTTCCATTAACTCACAAGGAGGTAACATCACTTCAGGGTTCTAAGAAGAGGAACCACCTTTTAATTCTTCTGTGCATACAGGCTAAAGACGTGTTCTAGGGCACTGCTTACCAAGCTGGAGGAATTGCTAATTTGACACAAATCCTTGTGTGGATGCCCTGAGTCTGTGGTGACATTGACTAAGTTCTGTGAAGCTCATGTTTCAGTAATATCAGGAACAAGGCACAGCCTGAGTTTGTCAGCTGCAACCTGACATCCGCTTGCCTCTCCTTTTCTGGTTTGAAAGACTCAATTTTCTTTCTTTTTTGCTACCAATAAGACATAGCATTTGTTTCTTTATAGGCAGTCATTTCTGCAAGGACGTGCTGTGTCCTCTTTGTCTCTGCCAGTGTTTACATGGCCACCGGGTATCTCAGTAAGGGGGGAAAAGCCAATTTGGAAAGGCAATTGCCAGGATTTTGCCCTCTTTTTTTTTTCCTCTGAGACAATTTGGATGTGAGACGCTGGGGCGAGAGCTCTTTCCCTTTTTTATGTGCGTTGGCTTAAGTGAGTGTTTCTTTTGGCACCGGGTAATATTGTTGGCTCCAAGTGTGTCTAAGTGCCAGCCTTGGGTCTCCTTTAGGGACGGTGGTACCCAGGATACAAGCTTCAGAGAAAGGATGCTTCTCAGTTCAGCCCTCTCAGCTCTCTTCCCAGTGTCTCCTGCCAAACATTTTCCGCTGAGCGGCTGGCTGGCTCAACGTAATCAGGTTTGAGGAAAGCCCCCGGGCTATTTACAAAAGAGGTTTGAACTCGCAAGTGCCCTGCTCAGTGTGGACATCCCAGAAGCATCCTAAAGTGAAGACAAGAGAAAACCGACAAGCGGCCACTGAGATCTGAGGAAGGACGAGGGGGAGAAACAGGGGAGAGTTGCAGCGGGCACCAGCACCGGAGCGCTCGCTCGCTCTGCAAGCGAGCTTCTTACCTTTCCTCTTGGACCTCCTCCTCCTCCTCCTCTTGGACTTGCATTTGAGTTGACTGCTTAGACCTCCAGACCCTCTGCCACTCCCCAGGACAGATGCCATGCCAGTCGGGAGACCCAGAGAGGAGCCGGTCCTTAAGCAATTTCACCTTTCTTAGTCTCCCTGCTGTAGCCGCAGCCGGGAGTATTTCTGGTTTTGCAAATCAAGTAGCAGTCTCACTTTTTCCGGACTGAGCACGCCAGCAAGCACCTTCGCTATAATTGCCCCGTGCTTGGTTCCGGATGAGCTGAAAGCCTCGGATGCACGCGGAAAGCTGAACCCTTGGGCAGAAAGCTCTGGGAAAGATTCTCCTGCTGGTCCTGAGCGCCCTGAAGCTCTCTCCCCTCCGTCTGGGCTCCAGAAGCAGGGCTGCTACTTTTGCGCCTCTGCGAGTTGTTTGGCACCATCCACTTTAAAGCCAATCACGCAGGGAGCTCGTCTATTTGCTGCCGCAAAGTCTAATTAGATCCAATCACAACTGTCTTCTGGCTCTGACATCAGCAGCACCAGCTCCACTGCCTCTGGTAGCTTGCAAACTCAGCTCCCATTTGGGTGGATGGAGCCGCCCAGGAGAGAGGTTTCAGAGGAAGACACAGCCACAAGGAACTGGTTTTAACGGGGAGAAGTCCAGCGGTGCAGTTTACAGGAGGGTGACGATCTGTAATGTCAAGCCTCTTGCTGCAACCACTTCCTATGCTCAAAACACGCAGGAACTGGTCACTCAAACCTAGCAGTTTTTAACTAGTTAACTTGCTCATTGTCTGGAGAAGGCAGGGTCTCTCCGTGTTCAGGACTTTACCTCAGAAATACTCTGAGATTTTTAAGTGCCAAAGACACAGCTCTTTAGGGTTTGTTTACTTGAGAGCATGTTTCTGTCTGTTCGCATGTTTGTCCTGCCGAGTTCCCACTCCACCTCCCTTTTATAACCCATGGCTATTCCTTTAGACAAAAAAAAAAAAAAAAAAAAAAAAAAAAAGGAACATGCATCAAAACGTATGTTAGGGTTTCATCTGAATTTTATTGAGAGGGGATCCTCATGCTCTTTCGTTCACTGAAGGAAGAACAGTCACAGGAGAGACCAGGGAGAGGAGAGGAGGGGAGAGGGAAAAGGGAGGGAGGGAAGGAGGAAGATATTCATGGTAACTGTTACTTTTACATAGAGAATGTAATGTTGAGGACCAAGTAGCCTGCAGACGAAAATGATGTTAAACCATTCTATTTTCAGGGATATACTAGGTGTCAATAGTTGATTCCTGGACTCTGACATAAGACATACGAAGAAGAAGAATATCTTCCAGCAACCATTCTAGCATCTTGTGTTTAAGTCATACATTATTAATCACCATAAGTTTGGTTTGATAAACATTCACTCTAAAATCCAGTGAGTTAAGAGGAGGACGTGAAAACTATTTGATTCCTGTGGTTTATTCATTTCCACATTCTCCTTTCCAAGCTCCTCATGGGCCTGAGTATTTCCATATTGTTCCTCTTACATAAGAAATAATTTTCCCAAGGAACACTGGAAGTAATTAGGATGTCCGTGGATTGCTGTATTAGTGAGTTGTAAGGTTCTTGCTCAGCTTTGATTGACAGATACATAGAGACTGTGATTTCAAATTTTCACTTCACACTACGATTTACACTCATCTTCCTAAACTGTGCCTTAACCTCCTCCTCTGTGAAACAGGGATAGGAACCACAGCCCCTCCATGGAGCCATTCCTCCCTTTCAGCCACTCGAGACAATAACTAACAGACAATAACCACTCCTTGATTTTTTATTTTATCCATGAATAATTTCAAGAGACTCCTACAGGTAGGCCTTTGAGACAGAGAACTTGTGTTTTTCTCTTTTTTTAAACAATTTGACCTCCTGGTTGAGATTCATTTCTAAGGGATAGGGACAGTCACCTCATCCTTTCTTCTTTGGGTTGGGCTCAACAGTTCTCTTAAAGCAAAGTTACTGCTTAGTGCTACTGACTATCTCTCCCAAGCACTAAGAAAGCATGTGGCATTGTCATATAACCTACACATCAGAGGCTGAGGTCTTGTGGAAGAGTGGTGGGAGTTACTATAGTATGTAGACTTTGTGGAATACTTTGAGAAGAGCAGACACTGAATTATGATATATCAGATAATAAAACAAACAAAAAACAAGTCAGTCCTGTTCCGAGCTCAGGGACTGTTCAGAGATGAACTAGATAAACAGGACATGAGGTCAACTCAGAAACAACAAGCACATTCATCACACACATTAGCTGGGGTAATGCAGTGCTTAGCTGATCAAAGGTAAAAATCATGGCATGTAACTCAGAGGTCCTAAGTTGACCTTAGTTGTAGAAATCTCTTCCTTGGCCCATTCATGTCACATGGGTCTGAGGGCAGAAGTCAGATGCAGCGCCATGGCCCCCGATCTTGCAAAGGGTTGAGAGTTTCACCTGTAGTCACTGAAGCTGTACAACCTTAGTTGAGACACTTCTGTGCTCCAGACAGAATGGCTGACCTCATCCAAGGTCTCTCTACTTATATGTCTGCAGAAAAACTGTCACCAAGTGGAGTCACCAATGGAAGGCCTTTCAAGTAAAGCCACACACAAATGCCCCATCAACACTTGATTATAGGAATTTATAAATGACCCTCTCATAGACTCATAACCACAGCACCATGATACCTCTGAGACTCATACATACTGAGTCTTAGTTCCCTAGGACAGCGAGTAGGACAGGCATAGAACAGAACCTTGAAAACAATATATAGTTTTGGTGATATAGAATTACATAACTAAAATCCAAATCTAAACAGTTAAGAATTCACATACCACGAAAACATCAGCTATTGCAAATCTTGGGAAATTTTTACCTTTCTTGAAGTTTCTCAGTTTGCTTACTTCGTGCCTAATACATGCAATATTACTGTTCAGAAATATGGCTGTTTTTCTATATTTTGTGAGTTTTGTGTGTGATGATGCATCATAGATGCTACACTTCAACCTCTAGTGAGGTCAAAATGAGACAAAAGTGGGTGTCTCCAGCCTAGAGGCAGAAGTGGTTTATGATGGCAAATATTTACACTCGAGCGTGGTCTCTAATATGCTCCAGTTTGTCACTGCCAGCAAGGCTGAGAGTGAGCAGTATTGACAGTTTGCCACTCTTCTGATGAGTCCTTTTGCTTTTTGTCTTTCCCCTGGATCACTTGAGCATTGCTTGGCAGCCTGAGATGATGAAGAGCAGCTGGAAGAGGCATTAGGATCAGGAGCCAGTCTCACCCCATTGCCCATCGGGAGGCATCGCCCATGTGTCTTGTGCTAATTCCGTTCATTGTTAGTCTTCCCATGGAACAGAGAACTAGCAAAGGGGCTTCTAGAGAGGCTCAGGCTGGTCAAAAAGCCAACCGGCCGCTCCACATCTCAGCATGTGCCTATAAACTGTAGAGCTGGGCTGAACACAGAGCTGTGTGGACTTTGCTCCCTTTACTGTCTGTGCTCACGCTCTTTATGGGATGTCTCTCTCCCCAGTCTCAATCACTTGTAACATTCCAAGGTTCTCAAATCCCTCTTACAAACGCTGCAATAATCCAACTATTTTGCAGGATGAAGGTGCTTATTTCTTTAACAAGAGCTGAAATCATGTCCCCAGCTCACCACTGCAAAACCCTGAGCCTGGAGATGATCTTTTTTTTTTTTTTTTTGTATGATGAATAATAATTTTCAAAAAACAGCTAAAGTTTAAATATTACTGTGAAGCTCACTGAATTCAAGCAAACACATATTGCAACGTAGAACCGAAATGAGGTTCATTCTCTAGATACCTCTTCATATTGACTATGGCTCCAGTTCTCATGAAAGCAGCAGCAGAAAGTCCCTGGCTTTTGTTTATTATGTTCACAGTCCAGCTATCACCTGCCTTCCCTTAGAATAAAAGTATAGTGTGAAGAAGGAAGCCATTAAATACAGCGATAGAACCAAGGCTTGCATAGCCTTTTCCAACATTATCCAAAAGGAACACATGTCAGAATTCTATAGCTTCACAACTGATGCTACTTTGAAATGATTGAAACCAGGGAAACACTTGGGTGTGAGGACAATCCATAGAGGCAGCATAGTGCTTTCTGTTCACCTAGCTCTACAGTTTATAGGTGCATGTTGAGCTGTGGAGATCTAGCTGGCTTTTTGACCAGCCTGCTTTCTCTTTGAAGTCCCTTTGCTAGTTCTGTGTTCTGTGAGGATATATATATATATATATATATATATATATATATATATATATATATATATATATATGTACACACATATGTAAATATATATATTTAGCATAAGACACATCAGTGATGGCTTCTGTTGGGTAGTAGATTGAGACTGGCTCCCATTTCTGCAAGTAAGAGAATCAAAGAGCATGTATCTTGAGGCACAGCTGCACAGATGATGTGTTTTAAAACAAATTCAATCCTTCTTAGTCCCATTATTAAGCATATTTCTTTGTTCTTTTTGTTAATGTACAACCATACATGTTTATTCTTGAATCTTAATGATTAATATAAACTCATAAAGGCTTTGGTCCATTTGTTAATTGATTGATTTATATTAGCACATATGAATTTAACAATGAAAATGACATTACCAAGTGTGTGTGTGTGTGTGTGTGTGTGTGTGTGCGCGTGCGTGCGCGCGTGCACGCGTGCATAATGTACTGTGATTAGAAAACCTCCTCTATTACTTTCCTTTCTTAGTCTAAAATTTCCTTTTTTCACATCACACATAGACCTCTCTTGCATGTTTGCATACATGAGAGTAAAAGTATGATATTTCTCTTTATGTGTCTGGCTTCTTTCACATAATATGGTCATCTTCATTTCTATACACTTTTTCACAAATGAAAACATTTTATAATGAGTAAAACCACCTGTCTGTCTGTCTGTCTGTCTATCTATGTATCTATGTATCTATCTATCTATCTATCTATCTATCTATCTATCTATCTATCTATGTATCTATATACCTACCTACCTACCTACCTACCTACCTATCTATCTATCTATCTATCTATTTATCTATCTATCTATCTTTCTACCTGTCATCTGTCTGTCAATGAAGGAAATAATATATGTGTTGTTTCTTTGATCCATGTCGTTATTGATGGGCACCTTGGGTAATTCTTCAATTCCTGTAAATGCCTGAATTTCCAAAGTGTTCATTTAAAAATAAATCTACATTTATTTCTTATTGGTTTGGAAAAAGAAGTAGGAACACTGATATAAACAAACATGACTTGCTTAGAGTCAGGATTTTGTTTAATATTCTCTCCCTACCAGACAATTTTACCAGGTGGGCAATATCAGAACAAAGGTTTCCCTGGAGATATTTATGTTTGCTGACTCACTACAGCATCATACATGGTATTAAGTTATTATTTTTACAAACAGAGACACAGTAGAAGAGGGCTATTTTACTCTTTCATCTTCTGTCATTGTTCTTAAATTTAAATAACTCACATCAAAGAACTCGGGCATGAGACAAGAAAATATCTCAGAGTGATATTTTGCGATAACAGCCACTGTATAAAATGCGTTCTTATTCACATTCGCGTCAAAGGGTGTGGAAACAGGCCTTTGAGAAGAGGCTTAGTGGAGAGGTCCTAGGAAGCAGAGAAGAATCTTGAATGTGAAAATTCTCTCTATCTCATGCTTCTGCTAAAATTGCATTTTTCCTTTTGTTCTTAGATTCTTCTCTCCCAGACATGCCTATGGTTTGTGAACACCCAGTGCATACTTAGCAATTTTTGGAGTGAACACGGTGTGGGCTAGATTTGCAAAGGTCCCCTTTAGCATTAAAGCAGCCACAATAAAGTTTCTAGGTAAAACAATTCAGGTAGACAGTATTCTTCTTGGTAATAATCACACCAATTTTTATTTGCTTAGGTATGTATGCTATTTTCAAGAGAATTTTTACTTGAAGTCTGCGTTAAAGTTGCATAGGACATTGCTCAGAAAATACAGATCAAGAAAAACAGGGAATTTATGGCACAGTTTGTAAAGAACTTGTCTCACATGCACTTGGAGCTAGATCAGATACCCAGAACTGCACAGTCACACAGGTGCAAGAGCTTGTACTTCCAGTGTGGCAGACAATGATCAAGTGTTAGCGTTATCAGTGGCTGTGTGCCAAATGGGAGACCCTCCAAGAAACAAAGGAAAGAATCCTACATTTATAATTACAAACTCAATTCTCCTTCTTTGGGATCCATGTGTACTATACTGCCAAAGACATGGTCTTGTCCCAGACTTTACATATAAATGAATGGAAATGATACACCAGAATTGTTGCATAGATTAAATAGGATTAAGTATATAGAGCTGTTTATGAATAGTCCATGAAATGATCAAGTCAAATGCCATATTTGCTGTCTTCCTGTGGCTCACAGGACATTGATTTTTAACTTTTGGCTTCTAACCATGGAAAAAGCATTCAAAACCCCAAGGCCCATTTCTGAGCAGCTTCCCATTGCCAGAGAGTGCAGTCCTTGAGGTCCCTTAGCCACACACCATGGGTGACCCTGAGGCATCAATCTTTCCTCGGGGCTAATTGTAACAGCTAATTCCATTTATTTCTCTAAGCTCAGGTCATTCTCGGGAAGGATCTGCCAGCTACAGGGACAATGTGCAGAATCACTGTTTCATAATAACTGTAACCTTTTGAAAGAGTCAAGTTTGCTATTTTACTACTAAATATTTGTTCAGGATATGAGAAATAATGATAGGAAATAATTCTCCCCATTCAAGATAGAGTCAATTACTTACATTTACATTTAAAATGTGCTTAGTCCCTAGGTTCTGATATTATATTAAATCATGAAGAATTATCATCATTTGAAGCTATGCAACCACACAGTTTACCATACACACCCCTTTGTCTTAAAGGGGCACAATTCATGGAGTCAGTATTTTTCCTCCTGTAATTTCCAGCTTTTTTTCTTAGAAACTAGTGGCTTTCAAATTGAATGATGTCATAGTCCCAGCGTGCTCTGTGACAGTAACAAGAAAAGAAAGAAGCAAAACAGCGATGGAATTAATGGTTTGAGATGTTAATCAATGTAATAAGGTGAAAGAAAGGTATAGGAACTTGTCAAGAATATATTTCTGGCACTTATTATAAAATCAGCTGATGAAATGGGCTTTCTTTAACTAATATTATGTTTTTAAAGCCTAAGCAGTTTACTTCTTTGATTTTCTTTGATTTCTCTTTGTCTGAGACACAAAGTGTGAGTGGATGTGCATGTATACATGCACGCCTTGGTTGCTTAACATGCATTATAAAAATTTAGCATAATATTTCATTCATTTTCCATCTTATACATTAGTTTTTGATTGTTTGCAGAGAGACAAATGAGCAACTATTTGCCATATTGTTTAAAAGCCTTGAATAAGATGGATCTTTTGTTATTTATGGTACTAATTTCTAAAACTTTGTACTATAAGTCACGTGTTGGCTTATAAGAGAAAGTGGGAAAAGTAGAGAAATATTGACAGGAATATAGTTGTAGGTTGTTTGTGAGTTTTAAGTGAGAATGAGGTGTAAGAGTTGGCTCAGAGACCCCTCTTCCCTGGGATCTTCACTTGAGTGCCTTCCAGGAGAACAACAAAATAGTTTATTTCAGGTACCTCCACACTGTCTGGTATTTCTGAGACTTCATATGAACAAAATTGACTATTACAACAGCTATAAGAGGCTTTCCTATTGGAAGCATTAATGTGATCCTCACAAAAGGTAATCTCAGACATGAATGATGTCATTGAACTACTGTAGAACAGTGTAGACAGTGTGTGCCTATGTCGCCATTCTGAGAAGCAATTTTATGCCAAAGCCATACTGATACAGAGGAGGATGCTCACAGCTAACCATCGGAGTGAACACAGGGACCCCAATGAAGGAGCTAGGGAAAGGACTGAAGGAGCTGAAAGGGTCTGCAACTCCATGGGAAGAACAAAATTATTAATTAACCAAACCCATCACAGCTCCCAGAGACTAAAACACCAATCAATGAGTTCGCATAGAGAGACCCATGGCTCCAGGTGCATATGCAGCAAAGGACAGCATTGTCTGGCATCAACGAGAAGAGAGGACTTTAGTCTAGTGAAGGCTGTTTTTCCCAGCGTAGAGTGCCAAGTCACAGAGGTGGAAGAGGGAGCAACTTTATGAAGGTAATGGGAGGGACAGAGGGATGGGATTGGGATGGGAAAAGGGGATAACATCTGAAATGTAAATACAGAGAATATGCAATAAAAAAGAAAAAAAGACATAAAGTAGGGGGAAACATTTTGTGGATTGTCTTTGAGGAAGCTGGAGGAGGGTATGATCAAAATATCGCATGTATTTAGGTATATATGCATGCATATGTATATATGTAACTTATATATAATATTTATGTATAAACTTTAAAAATACTAAAGGTGTTAATTTTTTAATTATGAACGACACAATAATGAAGTATATTCTATATCGCATGTTCTTTACAGATGCTGTTTTGGGCCATGTGTCTAACTTCCACGATATGCGCATTGTTCTCTTATTCATCAAAAGACTGGATCCACACTGAGAAGTCTTTACTCTCAGCACTGTTGTGTATGAGGAGCATAACCCACATCCTGTTCATCTCTGCAAGTGCAATGATAATACAAACAGTTGCAGCATGGCCACATCGCTGCCAAAATCACAGCAGCAATAAGGAAGGTATGAGAAAGGGGTCACACCACAACAGCAGGGAGCCTAGAGTGATGGGGTATATATTAATGAGCGTCTCCTTCCCACTTCAGAATAAAAGAAATAAAGCTTATTGCAATCTTCCACTAACCCATTTATCCCAGCTCAGCTTTGAGTCACAATGGGTCTAGAGGATATGGTTAGAGTTCTATAGACTTTCAGCTTTATCATTTTCCTAAGGATGTTGGGGGGTTTTTGTGAACATTTTCTGAGAAGAAAATACTTCTCCTCCCCCCCCCCAGAGCACGTAGTGTCCATTTAGCAATTTATTACCATGCTTTTTTCTGCTTCATATTTTAGCTTTCAACTAAATTATTTACGTATCAATTCATGACTTCAAATTCCAACTACTAGGGAAGTTCTTTCCCAAGAGTTAAGGCCCTCTGACCCCGGGCTTCTCATCTCTACTGTGGGGAACAGCTATGCTTCAAAGAATTAGGATGAGTGTTTAAGGAGTTACCATTTTGCAAGTTACTGGAGCAAAGGAAATCTGTGTGTGGGTACCAGAAAACAACTCAAGTTAGCTGCTGTCTCTGAAAACACCTTACAGGTCTGTTGGCAGAGGAAGGGCTCATGCTTCCGTACGAGGGAAGGATGCCCTGCATCATGATGAAAGAGTGCAGCTGAGAGAACAGAGAGCCAGATGGGACCACGACTGTGTTATCTGTGTTTCACTTTTCTCCTTGGCAGAGATAGCCACCTTCTAGTGTCAGAACTGTGGCTAACATTGGTAAGGATGGATACATGATAAGAAATGCAGTGACTCTTCCCTACCCCTAGTGTGTGTGTGTGTGTGTATATGTGTGTGTGATGGTGTATGTATGGCATGTTAGAGAACAATCTCAGGTGTCAGTCCTTATATTCTATCTTGTTGGATATAGGATAACTTTTGTGTCATTTGTGGATTCTTATACCAAGCTAGCAAGCTCTTAAGCATCAAGAAAATCTTCCTGTCTATAACTCCTATTTTATCATAGGCAGGAACACTAGAATTATTAAAGATGTGCTCTACCATGGCTTTGTGTGTGATCTGGGATTACATCTCCAGTCTTCATTGGCAAATGTTTTATCTATTATTCTGACCATAGTGTTAGAAGTTCAATGTTAGCTTATATTTTGTAGATTGGTAATTTTGTACCATGTCTGTGTTTTTTCTCTTTACCATACAAGTGACTTTTCTATTTTCTAGGGTAAATTTTTTAGACCAGAGTAAGTAAGAGGGGGTGCAATAGAAAATGATAACTTAGTTTAACTCATATCTTTGTAGTCATAAAGTCCTTCCTGAACCAGAAATCTCTCTTTAAAATGACATGAGACAAGTCACGTGAAAAGTAGTGGCAGTCTTTCAAGAAGAGAGAATGCAAAAATTTGAAAAGAAGAGTTATGTAGAGAATTCTAGAACATTTCAGAAGTTCTTAAAGTTAAGCAAAATTTGAACAAGCTCTCCTCAGGTGTGTGTGTGTGTGTGTGTGTGTGTGTGTGTGTGTGTGTGTGTGTGTGTATTGTGTGTGTATGTATGTATATGTATATATACACACACATGTGTGTATGTGTGTATGTGTGTGTGTGTGTGTGTGTGTGTGTGTAGATGGAACCTGAGAGTAAATGTGGGATTAGAGCCAAGCAGCCTTGATGTCAAACCGTAGTTCAACCCTCATGATGTTAGCAATTTGATCTGCCAAATGCCAAGACCTATATCCACATGTCAAGTTGCAGCCACTATATATTGTCATTTATGTGAAACATTACATCCCCCAGACACTTTAAGAACTCCCACATCTCTCCTCTGCACTCATTTTGCTGCCACAAAACAGGCATGAGGACATTATTGCATTGAGCCTTTCTGTGAGGCAGGGGAGCAGATTTCAACAACACACGTGCAAATGTGCTGGGACTCAGGTGTCCTTACATATACCATAGGCTCTATCGAGCTAGGCCTTGAATGTCTTGGCTGTGGACTGACAATGGCACAGGCTTGTTTAAAGTCCTGTTGGTTTCCTTGGGACACTCAGCAATGGCCATTTGTCCCTGGGAGCTAGCAGCCAAAGGAGATAGGATTTTCTGAGGCCAGTCACCAGCAATTCATGTAAATTGCAGTTTGAGTGCAATCAATAGATGTGACAAACAGCCAATGCTGGCAACAGGGGACATAATGAAGGTGAGGCTGTGTAAACGCTCACAGATAACAATGGAGGGGAAATTACAGGCCAGTGTTCTATTGAATAAGTGTGGTGCCAAATGAGCCTCTGCTCTCAGGTCAGGCTTCCCAACTGCTCAAGTGTCTGTGTTCTTGTCCTTCGTAATTGCTAGTGGCAGTGGCGCTGGCTGGACTTGAGGAGGGCATGCATTCAGTACGCATTTGTTCTGCATCCCGATCCAGTTTGGATGGCACCAGCTGATCCATGGTGTCAGTGACCGTTTCCCAGCAGACAATGCCCCACCACAAACACTGACATTCCTCACAGCCAGAGTCAAAGGCCTGCCATGAAAGCAATAATGGGTTCTGAGCACTCCGGGGAAAGGATTAAAATGGAAAAAAAAATCACTTTGGCTATTATTACAGTGTTTTCCATTTCTTAAGTATCTAGGAAACAGTCTCTGATAAATGAAAGGAAATATGCAAATATGGTATTCCTTCTTTAAAATGTGGGAAATCGAAGAGATGTGTGTTGAAAAACATAACCTTACATCTACAGCCTGCATGTCGTATTTCAATAAGTTTGAAATCAAATCTTTCTGTATCTCAGTCTTCTTGCTTTCAACAATTTGCATGAGATGTTTTTAATTTCTTAAAGCCATATTCTATCTTTTAATTCTTAAACATTGTTTTTTATTTTTAAAGTTATAATTTATACATCATATATAACATATATCATATAATATATAAATTGTATAATTGTATAATATAGTTAATATATAATATAATATAATATAATATAATATAATATAATAATATAATATGACAACTTCCTCCTTTCCTCCAAAACTTCCTATATACCCCTTGCTTTTTTTAAAAAAAATCTTGGCCTGATTTTTTAAATGAATTGTTCTTACAGATGTGTATGTGTATGCATATATGTATCCATATATATATATATATTCTTAAATACACACGTGAAAACTGACAGGTCGATATAGCATTACTTCTTCGTGAATTGTGAGGGGTGATCATGCTGTACTGGATGAATTGGTGTGATCCTCCCTGGGAAAGAATATTTCTCCTGCTCTCAGTATTACTTGGTTACCCCTAGGTGTTTGTGTGATATTTATCCCCCTGAGCTTTTCCTTATCCACATTAGCATGTCTACTGCTGTAAAACTATATTTTAAGATTTTTCAATCTATATTGGCAAATTACTAGGCAGTACTGTAATTGTTTTTTTATGAGACTCAAATTTTTATGGGGTGAAATGACTCCTTTTTAATCTACAAATGGTATTAATAATTAAACGTGCTGCTTTTATGTTGTTTAAATCTCCAATTTGATACAATGAAAAAAGGAATTTGTTTTCTGGTTACTTTATTATTATAATAATATATCTACCCAGAAGTTCAAAACATCCAAATGGACAAGTAAGGGCTCTCTTGGCAGGTGGGTCATGATGTCACCTGTAGATGCAAACCAGATGGTGATTTGAGAGTAAGTGCAGGTTTCTTCTTTTTAGGTACTATAAGCTTGTCTGCAGCGTGGTTTTGTCCTGGGCAGTGAGTGGTGTTTGGGAGTATCTAGGACCCTCTCAGTTTTCCTTTTAAACTATATCACATTTAATTCTACTAGTTATCTTTGTTTTCCAAATGACATGCACTTTACTTCTCCAAACATTGATTTACAGACATTATTAAGTGAAATTTTTCAGTGGGGCCAATGCGGTCCTGTTTATTAGTGAGTTTGCACACTTTTTCTCAAGATCTAGGGGCACACAGGATGTGAACTTGAACACAGCAGACACCCTAGGAAAACTATTTCCCTTGTTAAATAGCATTTCTTTTTATTGTGTACAGTGAAATCTAGTTTGGAAAAAAACTTTTAGTCCATTGTTAGAGTCAGTATGATATGTATCATGCCTCTTATGGAGTGTATAGACATCCTTCTCCTTCCTCCCATAATTTTTCATGTATTCAAATTACCCAAGGCTCTGGAGTGGTGGAAATGAAGATTCTGTGGCCACGGCTCCGTTTAAAATGCCAGCTTCCCTAGTCAATCCCAGCTTTATGAGACAGAATGCAGAAGAAATTTCGGTTCATTCTACTTCATTGAGAAGAATAAATTATCCATATCAGGCTCCTGTCAGCAAGCACAACATTATCAACCAATCAGACCCCACAGAGCTTTCAGGGACTAAACCACCAACTAAAGAGGACACATGGAGGGACCCATGGCTCCAGCCGCATGGCAGAGGATGGCCTTGTCTGGTATCAATAGGAGGAGAAGCCCTTGGTTCTGTGAAGGCTCAGTGTTCCAGTATAGGGTAATGTCAGGGTGATAAGGTGGGTGTGGGTGGGTGGGAGGTGGAAAAACATCCTCATAGAAGCAGAGGAGGGGGATAGAAGAGGGGGAAACTGGAAATGGGGATAACATTTGAAATGTAAATACACAAAATATTCAATAAAAAATTTTTTTAAAACCATGAATAAATAAAAACATAATAAATGGCCAATGAAAATATTTTAAAAAAAGAAGAAGAGGAAATTCAGACAAAGCAAGAAATCAAGTGAAAAGTGGTATTTCATAAAGGTCACTCAAGAACACAAATTCCACCTACATGGATCTGGGTAAAGTGAATCCAGTTTTCAAATGTACGGCGGATCTGCTTCTCATTCTCTTCTTCAAACGACTGACCTTTGTCATCCGACTCAATGACTCAATGGACTTTATAGGAATTTAGGGCCCAAGGCAGCCTTCCACGATCTAGAATAATGAATATTCAAACCTCTTTTTGGACAGAGAAAGCCCTGTTTAGATGAAAGTGTATGTTGAAAGCGACCAATTGAACTCACTCTCAAAGCCGCTGCTGTTTTGGAAGCAGTCTCTGGTCTTCCTGCTGCCCTGGCTTCTGGGGCATAGCTACTTCTCTGTTACCGAGGGGCAGAGCCACTGATTTGCCTCATCACCATCTTCCACTCCTTGTCTACAGGTAGGAAAATCAGAGTTTTTAAGGTCAAGTAAATGAATGTATGGCTTTTGTCAGTGAAGTCATAGAAGAATTTTTCAGAATCAAAGCTGTATGTATTTCAACTTTTTAGTCTTTTCCCAGTTAGGTAACTTCTGCCCATTTGGAAGGAGACAGATATACTACCAACTACGTTCTGTTTAATCACTTCCCAGACACACAACAGAAAGGCAATATGTAGTAAGTGTGTGTGTGTGTGTGTGTGTGTGTGTGTGTGTGTGGTGTGTTGGGAGAGAGAGATTTTAAAGCTTCGTACATGCTTACAACATAATTTTATCAAATCTGCCTTTTCTTCCTATCCCTGAGACACTATTGCCTTCAAACTTCACGTGCAGAAAAACAAACAATCACACACTCAAAACGCTAAGACTTGGTGCTACCAGTATGTGCTTGATTGCAAGGCCATCTACTGGATCATGAGTAGCCCTCCAGTGGCTGTATTCCTGAACTTCCTCACCCCCAAACGCCTGTGTTTCCCTTGTTTTAGCAGCCATTAATTATTTCAGCTTCTAAGCCAGGGGTGAGACTTCCCTCATATGTACTTGTACTTTGTGGTTGATCTAGTGAAGGTCTTGCACGTACAGCCATAGTCACTGTGATTTCATGTGTGTAACTACCCTGTTGCACCTGTGGAAATAGTTTTAATGTAGTCATCTACTGTTTTTTACTAAACATTCCTCCCATAAACCTAGCCACTTCTTAGGGTTAGTGAGGTCATGGACACTAGAGGAGAACCCACTATTGCAATTTTCCTAAACCAGTTCAATTTCTATCTCCATTCTAAAAACTGATTCAGGGCACCTGAAGGAGCAGCTGGAGACTATTGCAGAAATGTACATTTGGTCAAAAGCAGAGAACAACAACCAGACGCACAGCTTCCATTGATATGTCTACAATGCAACCAAAAAGACCACCACAGAAGAAGTGTTCAAAAGATTTGAAGTCCTGGAGGTACAAGATTTCTTCTTCATATGACAATGAAGCTGCAGCCATCAAATTCCAAAGACATGGTCTTCTCAACAGAAACTGCATAATGACAGCACCAGTTGATACGCAAGTGTGGATGGAGATGCCTCTCAGGGATCCAGCCATAGATGAAAAACTATAGGAAGTTGTCACGCGCCCACGCTTCCCGCCGTTAGGAACAGGCGTGCAACAAAACAAACAGCTTCTTCTGCGGATAACCTTTATTGAACAGCACTTTGAGCAGGGGCTTCCTGAGCAGGAAACTTCTCTCTGAGCCGGGGACTCCCTACCGAGTTCTGTCTAGAGGACCTCTCACGCGCAGTCCCCCATGAGCGATCTCTCTGTCCAGTCTCTGTTCACTCAGGACCTCCCGCAATCTCTTTTACCGAGTCTTTCTCCACATGGTGCCTCTCCGCCATCCCTCCACGTGGGGTCTCCCGCAATCTCCCCACTGTCTTCCTCTTCTTCTCTCGTGGGGGAGAAAATGCACTGCTATACATGCCTAGGAGACTCGTGTTGCTACCTGATTGGTGCATCCTCCTGTAGCTCAATCACGTGCCCCAAGAGTGGGCTGTGACTTATGTGGTGCATGCGCATTAAGTCTCTTGGCTGGGCAACAGCTCTGTTTGCTGAGTTCTCGGCGGGAAGCCGGCACCATGTTTGGGTGCAGCACAAACGGCTCCCTACAGGAAGTTAATGATGCTGAGATGTGGACAATCAATTTGCTCCAAGGATGAATCACCTGATAGATTATCTCATCCCAAGTGGTCAGCTTTAAACATATATGCACATGTACATGAGAAACATAAGGGGACTAAGAATGGCATATATTGCATTAAATAGAGAATAAATTATGAATTTGAGAGGGCATTGAGGGTACATGGAGGCCTTGAAGAGGAAAGACAATGATTGTAAATGATATGAACATAGTATGTATATAGGATTATAAAGCTTTTCTTTTTTTTTAATAAGCAAAACCAAAAGCCTCTCCTGAAACCCAAATCCAGGCTCCCCATTGGCATAGCTACTATAGAAGTCAGTTTGGTCATTTGCTACAAAACATTCTCTTAGCATATGATTTAGCAGTTACATTGCTTGGTATTTACACAATGCATTGAAGCTCATGTCCACATGAAATGTATATCTAGGCATTTAGCAAACCTTTATTTATTAAAGATTTAGAAGCAATCAAAATATCCTTCAGTAGGTTAATAAATGAATAAATAAAATCTATAAGTATAACACTACACAGTGCTTGAGCTGCCCAGCTATAGATGATATGGAGAAAGCTTGCACACACATTTCTAAGTAGAAGGCACACATCTGCTAAGGCACGACACTATATGACTTTAGCAAAATGAAACCTGGAAAAATCATAACTAAGGATTCTGCAAAAGGATCATTGGTACCTAGGAATTAAGGAGCAAAGATTATATGACTAGACAGAAAACAGAGGTTTTTAATTGTTTTATTTTATTTCATTATTTTATTTTATGTGTGTTGGTATTTTTCCTACATGTGTGCCTGTCCACCACCTGCATGCTTTGTATTTATGGAGGTCAGAGGGGGTATAAGAAGCCCTGGAACTGGAGTTAGGCGTGGTAGTGAACAGCCATGTGGGTGCTGGGAACCAGACCCAAATCCTTTTGAAGAGCAGCCAGTACTCTTAACCTAACTGCTAATCTGACTTTGTAGCCAGAACGGAGGGGTATTAAGGTAGTTAATCCACTCTATAATTTTAATAAGTCATCACACATTGATCCAAAAATCATGCAGTGCATACCACCTAAAGAAAAAAAAATACTATGGACTTTTGGTAATAGTGATATCTTGATGATGTCAGATCATTAATGGTGACTGTGGTGGTTTGAATGAAAATGGCCCCATAGACCCATCGAGTGGTATTATTAGGAGTGTGACCTTGTTGCTGTGGACTTGTTTAAGCTCAGTAGTTCATTGTCTCTTTTTGCTTTCTGTGGATTCAGCTGTAAAACTCTCAGCTACCTCTCAAGTACCATGTCTGCCTGTGACCACCATGTTTCCCATCATGATGATAATGGACTAAACCTCTGAAATGTAAGCCAGCCCAAATGAAATATTTTGCTTTGTAAGAGTTACAATGGTAATGGTGTCTTTTCACAGTAATAAAACCCAAACTTTGACAGTAACAAAAGTGGCACACAAAGAGAGTAGGATAAGATAATAGAAAAATGAATAGGTATGTTATTAGATGGTAAATCTCTAATTCTATTTTTTACTCACCAACAATATGACCTAAAATTCCAATTACATTGTTTCAGATGATATTACAGGTTAATTACAATATGTTAACTGCAATGTTTCAGAAAGGTTGATATATATTACACTAAAATTTTATATAGTAGTATATTATATATATATATATATATATATATATATGAATATTACAAAAAATGTATAATACTAATAGCATTTTGGTCAAAGTGTAGATTTAATGTAATATTTTAGAGCAGATTAACTTTTGCGACTTCTAAAAATCTCATCACATTATTAATGACAAGAGAAAAGTATCTTTAAAACATCTTTGTCTTAGATGTATTGAAAGGGAACAACTGCAGAAGATATAGAGATAGGTTGAGGGTCATAATCTGCAATGTCTACAGGGGTAGGAATTAAGAACAGCTACCGGTAGCACCTACAGTGGGGAGTAACAGTTACTTTCTGGAACATGGACAAAGAGCAATTTTAGGACCACTATCTGCAGTATCCATGAGAAAGAAGCTAAGGACTACTCTTTTATAGGAGCTACATAAAGGTTGAGGATCATTATTCTGAAGCATCTATAGTTTCATTGAGGACCACTCTTTAACACGTGTGGGAAAAGTCCATAAAATTAACAGATCCCAATGGAAAAATGTATGTCTAACACATGTCCATGCTATATGACAATGGGTGTGATTTTATAAATTCCCTATGTAATGAATGACATTCTGCTTCAGTCGAGGACAATTATCCATAATATTGGATGGTTGTCAAGCTTTCTTGAAAGCAAAATTGTTGCTAAATTATACACATCTTGGAAAACATTATGCAACACTAATTATTTTGACTCTTGACAGATTGCATCAACTACCCATGAATAGCATTTTTCATAGATGCCTGAACCTGTACAGTTTAATATAGTTCATTGATTTATCACAGCTCAATTTCATTTTAAAAGATTTCAAACTACCTTATCCTTCTGTTACTGAAAATAATTTTTCAGTACTTAGATTCACAAATTCAGACAAAAAATGGTAAGAAAAACAAGCACTTGTCAGATTTGTTTAATTTCAAAAATCTTTTGGAGAAACTTCCTAAGCCACTACAGAGTTAGTTCAATCTTATCATCAGTGATTTGTTTATTATGAATTCAGGGAAGGCATTAAATGAAAATGTAGTCCAAGAACACACTACTAATTGAATCTAGGGTTAGAATCTGAAACATTAACACCTTTAAAGGTTCTATTAATAATTGTAAATGCTCAATAAAATAATCACTGTTTCACACTATCTACAGAAAACTGAGGGCCACTATCTGGGATGTCAGTAGAGGTAGGCACCAAGGACCACTACAAAAACATCTACAGAAGACTGAGGAGAAGGAGTAATGTCTGCAGTTTCTACAGAGGGAGACCCTGAAGACTGATAGAACCTGTAGCATTTATATAGAAAGGGTAAAGGTCATTTTCTGCAGCATCAACGATGAGAGGTTGAAGAATACTGTCCGCAGCATCTACAGAGGAAGTCCATTACTTGAAGCACCCACAGAGGGAGTGATCATTCTGAAGCACCCACAGAAGGAATTTGAATACCACTTGCCTAAGACATCTGTAGTAGAAGACTGATGATTCCTATCTGAAGCATCTACAGAGGGAAGCTCATTACTGTATTGAAGCATCTAAACAGAGAAGTTAAGTACTATTATTTGTGACAACTACTAAGGGGTCTGGGGACCACCTCTGAAGCATCTAGAGAGAGAGGTTGAGTGGAACTATTCTGTAGAACTTAGAGTGGTAAGCCTGTAGATCACTATGGTTTAGCACATGCAGAGGGAGCCTGAGAAACATGAAGCAGCATCTACAAAGGAGAACTAGAGACTCCTAGTCAACACTATCTAGAGGCACGGGTTGGGAACCACTCTCCTGCAGCATTTGGATAAGAATTTCTAATCATGTTGAGCATCTACTACACAGAGACTTGAACATCCCAGTTCTGCACCATTTACAAAATGAGGCTAAGAACCATTGTTCTACAGCATCCATACTGGAAATCTGAGGGTCACTGTTCTCCATAATTTACCTGGGGAA
Source organism: Micromys minutus (assembly GCF_963924665.1). Classification (NCBI taxonomy): domain Eukaryota; kingdom Metazoa; phylum Chordata; class Mammalia; order Rodentia; family Muridae; genus Micromys; species Micromys minutus. The sequence continues at coordinate 61,582,508 of NC_137975.1, read as the reverse complement.
GTATGAGCACTATCCTATATCATCCTCTACTGTCTACATATGACAGCTTTGTTCTGCACATTGACGTAAACACATACATTTATAAAATAGAATAAGGAAGTATATTTTTTTAACTTAACCCAATTTGGGGAAGTAGGCTAAAAATTTAATATTTTTATTTAAAAACTGCTGAAACATACAAAGAGTGCTACTGTCTGAACAACTTATTTTTACTTTCTTTTTTTATCTTTTAAATGACTCATGATATCTGGGCATTTATGAGGCTTAGCACCAACCCACATGTATACATACATAAGTATGTGTGATCAAATTGAGTAGATTGCAAATTTGTGTATGTGTTGAAAACTCTTCTGTTTATTTTGAAATATAAAATAAAATACTGTAAAATGTAGTTTTTAAAATTACTTATTTTATATACAGAGGTGTTTGCCTGCAGTATGTACTGTTCCATATGTGTCTGGTAGCCATGAAGAATACAGGCGAGCAGGGGTTCCTCTGTAACTAGAATTACCTGTGCTTGTGAACCTCCATGTAGGTACTGGGAACTGACCCTAGACTGAAAGAGTAACAAGTGCTTGTTCTTAACAGATGAATCTTCACTACAATCTCAACTATAGAACATTAAGATTGGGTCATAATTTTTATCTAATTTTATTTTGTTACCCATCATCCAATCTTTTCCTGTCTACCTTTTAATCTATTCTCTCCAGCCTCTACTGACTTATATTCTTTCTTTACATGAGTGAAAATATAGTTTGTTTTATATATCTGACTTATGAAGTTTAACCTGTGATCCTCAAGTTTTATCTGCTTTGCCACAAATACCAATATTTTATGATTAAAGGTTGAATAACTTTCCACTATATCTCAGTATAAATGAAGTCTCACAGTAAAGGAGTAGAGGTAGTTCATTGATATAATTACTTACTTCTTAGACTACATACAGATTTATGAATCTTTTTGTTTGTTCTCAAGAATGTCGATATTTTTCATGTATACTGTTATTTACATTGACACCCATAATATATGAATCTTTTCTCTTCCTCCCTCTCACTTTGTTGATTTCTTTTAATAGCAGTCATTATAATTAAGGTAGAAGGCTATCTCTTTGTGAGTCTAGTTTATATATTTCTGATAATTTATTTTATTGAAAATTTTCATACATATCATTATACAGCATACCTTGATAAAAATAATTTGCACATTTAAAATTATTAGATTACTTACTTTTTACTGATGAGTCTTTAAGATTTTTATGTTCTCAACATTAATTTTTTTCCAGACTAGTGTTGGTCTGGCCTCAATATTTCTTAAACAATTAAGGAAACTCTTAGAAACAATTTTTTAAATTTGTTTATTATGTCCAAACTCTATTCAAGAGTAATCAAAAAATCAGCTTTTTCTATTTTGATAAAAATGGTAGATGCTTTAACTCATTCAAGAGCTGCAAAATTAAGAACACTGAATCCTAGAGACTTGCATAAGGCAGCACTAGAGTCTGGTGTTTTCCTCTAAGGCAAAGAGAGGGGGAAAGACAACCGTGATTTTTGTAGATGAGTTAAGTGGAAGCCGTATGCTAGAAAGGGACCACAGAAGAAAGCAAGATAACGTATTAGGGAAGTGATTGCCTGACATACTGTCATTACTAAGGCACACATGATTGTGCATCTTTGTGCATAACTGAATATGTTTAAAATAGTGATATAAATGAAGAAGAACATTCTAGGAAAAATGTAGAGGCATCTAGATGGGATCATTAAGCTTTTACCATGGACCTTAGTGGTTGCAAAGAGAGGCTTTGCAACCCAGTGGGCCACTGAACCCCTGCACCCTGATTACATTGTCAAAGGCATATAACCCTTTTCGTACATAAATGTGTTAACCATAGTCATGTTATAACATTCAATTTTCCAGTGGACTGGGAAATAAAGAAGATTAAAAAAAAACCTGTTAGCAGGAAAAAAAAAAACAGTAACTAAATCTACCTATCTAGAAAAAAACAAAGACTTTGTTGTATTTTTTAATTTCTACAACTGTAGATAACACGCTGCCTAGAACTTTTCCTCAACTACATTTGGCTGGAGACATTAACTGGATTGCTCTACATACTATTGCTCTTTGAAGAAAAAGACTGAGTATAATATTCAGGTGTGTGGCTGGCAGGCTTTCGTGGCTTAAAGACTTAAATACATCAGTCATACATTCCACAATGACCAGAAGCTCAGTAAAAGGGACCTTGGCTTTATGCTAATGCCCGTGTTAGCTTGTCCATATTGAGTAATAATTTATCTTCCTCTTCTTCCTGTGTATGACTTAAGTAGGAATGGTGACTCATTTTTTTTATATATATTCTGGCATAAAATCTGTTACCTGATATGAATCATAAGTTAAATTGGTTAGATGTGTGTGCTTTTATATCAGATAAGGTGTGTGTGTGTGTGTGTGTGTGTGTGTGTGTGTGTGTAGTGTGTATTGTGGATATGTCTGTGGGTGTTCATGTGTACGTGTTCACGTAATGTCCAGAGGTTGCCATCTGGACTGTATCTCAATGGCACCTTAGCTTAGTTTTTGAAAGACGGCCTCTCATATACCAAGGGCTCATTGATTCAGCTTTACTGGCTCATCTAGTTCCTGCCATAGGAACACCTTTTGGCATTTAAATATCCACACTTGTTAGAATTCCACCTCTCTAAATATCAGAAGAGGAGTATTTGTGTAAAATGATTTTGTCTTTTCTGTGTCCCAAAAGCATGGCCTGTGTTAATGCTATTTAACATTTTATCAACTGGGCAAGAGAAGAGATGTTACCTCTTTGTGCACTGGGCAAAGGCCACTCGGCTAATGCTGACCCCTGCCAACGATAACACATGGTACAGGGAACATCCACAATTACTGCTCTAGTGTATTTTGCAAGACACAAGGGGTCATAACAATCAGATTGTTATGTTGTGCGAGAGCAATAATTCAAGCCCTGTTTGCTTGTACTGAGCTTGAGAAAGCTGCTAAGGTCAATGTGGTTATGTTCTCCGAGGATGAACTGAATGTGAATGGCTTCAGCAAGCCCAGGGAGCAGACTTGGGGCCTGCTGGGGGTTGGGCACAAACATTGTAACCACCCTCAGAGTTTCTACTATTGCCTCCTTTTTGGAAGAGGGTAGTGTATCCACATTTAATCTGTAAAATACAGATTTTATGACAGCACCCAGTATCTTACAAAGAAGATGCTACTCTCTTGCTTTCTCTTTTAATTCCTAGGCTCCTGCTGAGGCTGCATTCTTCCCAGGGGTGTCACATTGAGTGGAGAGGCTGACTTTAGGTGCTAGGACATTACATCTGTTGCCTTTGAGCTCAAGTGAGAGTTTTGAAGTGATCCTTAGAGCACAAAAGAAAGCCAAGAGCCACATCAACAGGACAACGCAATGGAGAAAACAGAGGAGAGAAAAGCTTGAATTTCTCCATAATTCTAGGCCTAGGAGCACCTACAGCCAACACTCAAAATAAGAATTTTATTTGTGTGTGTAGCTTATGCAGGTATGGTACCTGAGCACATATGTGTGTTATGGTATGCATATGATATGTGTGTATGCTGTGCACAAAGATCATTGGTGGACATCAGGTGTTCTGTTCTCTCAATCTTTCCTTTACTATTTTGAGACACATCTCTCCTTGAACCTGGAGCTGGGGTGGCAGCCAGCAAGTCGTCAACAATGATCTTCCTGTTTCTGCCTCCGTCACCTCTAGTCCTGGAGTTATAAATTTGTGGGGTCCTGTCCATTGGCTAGGTATTTATGTGAGTGCTGAGATTTGAATGTACACCCACATTCGTATGCAGTAAGTTAATATACTTTTAGTTATTTACTTTTCTCTCACTCTGTGCATGTGTGTGTGTTATATGTGTTCAGGAATGATGTGCTAGTACTCACAGATACCAGAGCACATCTACTCTCTCTCTGTCTGTCTCTCTCTGCACGTGTGTGTGTGTGTGTGTGTGTGTGTGTGTTATATGTGTGCAGAAATTATGTGCCAGGACTCACACATACCAGAGTCCAGATGTGCAGGTGAAATGACAAGTCACAGGAACAACATGGACTGTAGGAGCAAACTCAGAGAGTTGAGTTTGACAAAACCTTTACCCACTGAAATATCTGGTTGTCATTTTACCCATTTCTAAATCAGTGCCTGCAGTAATAATAAACCAACGAATTAACACATAATCTGCTGTTCTGATACTGTTAACATAATGCTGTAGATTTTCTTTGTTTCAGTGCTTTTCCATCACAATCCAACTAAGGCTGTTTACTGGCCAACAGATGGCTGACAAACACTTAGGACTCTGAGTTCATGATCGTTGTGTGTCTGAAACATTGCTTCATTTTTAACTTTGTGCTCCTAGAAAGAAAGGTGGCTGTTACATTTTAAATATTTAATTTAATTTTGTTGTACATATATGGGTATTTTGCATGCTCGTATGTCTGTGCGATGTTTACCTTTTGTGGGCAAAGGTCAGAAGGGGCTATTGGATCCCCTAAAACTGGAGTTACAGATGGTTGTGAGCCACCATAGGGATCCTGGGAATCAAACGAAGGTCCTCAGCCAGTGATTTTAACTGAGATTTTTAGGTGAGCCATCTCTCTGCTAGTGACTCTGCCAATTTTTAAGTACTTTCGAGGTTAATGTATTATTACAAACTACAGTAACTACTTTTCCCTGTTCCCTACATACAAGTACATGTTAATACATGGATAAGAACATATGCACACCAATAGACACCAGTTATCGAACCAAGCAGCTGTGATTATTAATAGATCCTAGAGAACAGACTCTTTCCCTCTGTAGCCACAGGGGGTCACTAGAGAGCAAAGCTGTTTTCAGCTAAAGCATCCTTTCACTTATCAGAGTATCGCTTTGCCTTAGGATGCTCTCATTAGGAACAAGATTAAAGAAAAACTAAAGCAAGAAAACTAAAGGAGGAATTAATTTCAAAGTATTTAATAAAGGAGAACCAGAGTTAAATTCTCTCCTGCAGACAATTTTCCTCCAGATAGTTCTGGTCAAACAGCTGTATCTGGAGTTCAAAGTTCAAGAAAAAAACTGGAATGTGCCAAGTAATTGGCTTATAAAAAGCAAAAGCAAAAGGACATGGTTATATTATGTTCCATGGAAATTATTAGGAAGAGAAGTAGAAGATTACAACAATTCGATAAAGGAACGTTATAATGTTTAATGTAGTATTTGAAAAAAGTATATTGTAAGGCCTTGTGTGGCGAGAACAAACTGAAAACTAAAATTCTGATAGTATGCACAAAGAAAGGATTTATTTCCTTAGGTATGACCTATTACAATAAAGGAGAAGAGTTTAACATATGTATGGGTTTGTCTACCATTGAGTAACCATATCCTGAATTTATATTAAAACACCTACACATATTTTCATAAAATAACTGAAGACATTTATTTTAACTTTTCCATTCCATGAGAAATTTTTTATTTTTTAATTAGTTTTATAAAGTTAGCATACAAATAATTGAACTCATTGTAGAGTTTTCAACTGTGTAGTTATTATGGTTTTTGCTCTTATTCTGTAAGGCATTTTGTCAGTTAGTGGTCAAAGATGAGAGGGCCCATTGTGGGTGGTGCCATCCCTGGACTTGTAGTCCTGGGTTCTATAAGAAAGCAGCCTGAGTAAGCCAGGGGAAGCAAGCCAGTAAGTAACATCCCTCCATGGGCTCTGCATCAGCTCCTGCCTCCTGACCTGCTTGAGTTCCAGTCCTGACTTCCTTTGGTGATAAACAGCAATGTGGAAGTGTAAGCTGATTAACCCTTTCCTCCCCAACTTGCTTCTTGGTTATGAAGTTTGTGCAGAAATAGAAACCCTGACAAAGACAATATATAAAGATTTTAGATTAGAGAAAGACAAAACACTTATTTTGGACTAGAGGTGCAGAGCTGATATCTGAGAGTTACTAAGTTTCAGTCTCATAAGTATAGGTTATTGAGGAAAAGAGGGATAGCATTTCAAGGGATGGAAGGATATTTGCCATAAATAATACAGAAGTAGGGTATTCCATAGGAAATATATTTACCATTGTATTAGTCAAATACAAAGTAGTTTAATCTAACATGGAGACATACGCAAATTTAGCCAACTATTAACTCATAAAGTTCTTCTGAAAAGTTACCCTTTGATACAAATAGGAAAAGATTAAGAATTAAATTTGGAAGCCCATAGAGTAAATAAAATGTGGAGGGGTTTCTTAAAGGCTTTTAGTAGAAGCATAGACATTTGAATTTTATTCTGTACAGAATAGTAGAAGGTGTTTCAGTATTATAAAAACACAATAATGATGATTTATTATGAAATTCTATGATATTTCTTTATGTTGAGCCTTAGCATAGTCTTGAAAGTTAAGAGGTCTATGCCTCTCTTTTCTCTCTTTCTCTCTCTGTCTTTCTGTCTCCATCTCTGTCTCTCTGTCACTGTCTCTGTCTCTATCTCTCTTTCTCTCTGTGTCTCTGGGGTTCTCTATGTATTTTAAGGTGACCTGTAAATAGTGAGCCCCCTGTCTCTACTCACAGAGTGAAGGGATATAGATGTATACTCAAACCTGACTAGGTGTTGATTAGAGATAAATCTTTGGTTTCATGCACAGTAAGCAGCAACTCTAAAAACTAAGCTATAAATTCAGACCCAAGGAATTATTTCTACTCACTTCCAAGTTCTTGGCTCTAACCCATATTCTCACTAGTGCTAGGATTTCAGGCATGCATTTTTTTTTTGAGCTATTCAATGGAGAAGATTACTTAGGCATGGGTTTAAGTCAATAGAAAGTCTTTATTACCTGGGCAGCTACACCCAATGTAGCTCAGAGTCTTTCTCAGGATGAGCTCACGTGCGCACACACACACACAACAACAACAACAACAACAACAAACAAAGTTTTTTTTTGGGTTTACATGGTTCAGTTAACATGAACAGTCTGCCAGAAACAGAACTACAGAAGCCAAACAACAAGGTCTGTACATTTAGAAACTTTCCCAGAACTATGGATTTTGATGGATTAGGTATTCTGTGTTAGTTTTGTCAGGTAGCTCTATGTTCTGAGACTTACAGCCTAAAGGGCACTGCCATCATGGAGTCAGTTGTGCTAAGGTCTTGGGGCCTACTAATGTCTCTTGTTATAGTACCACCACAAGAGGTCTGAATAAAATTTTTTTTATAAACACTGAAAACATTTTTTTCCCCTAAATCAATAGCAACCTGTGTTTTTAATGTTTTCTAAGTTAGGCTTAAGAACTGAGTTCTCTCAGAGAATGACACCACAAGTTTTCTTTCTAATTGCATTGGCTGTCTGATATGTGCTAGTTTGACAAGGCATCAATCATTATTGTATTAGGCATGGTTGTCTAGAGATACAGAACAGATAGAATGAATCTATGGAATCTTTTAGAGGATCTTACAGGTTATGGTTAGACTATTTCCAAAATACCTGTTTCCCAGTGGAAAGGCCACACATTCCACAATGATTCAGTCAACAAAGCTGGATGCCTCAGTATACACCAGAATCCCAAAGAACTAGACTACAGTGCTAGTGAAGAAATGAACTAGGCAGGGAGAATGAGGGAAAGCAGGCAAAAATCCTTATTCTGTGTCCAGACTTAGGGTGGGTCTTCACAGTTCAAAAATGAAGAAAAACTAAGAAAAAATAAAAACCCACATAGGTATACCCAGGTTCTTGAAATTTAGATAATTCCAGTTGTAAAGTTGCCAAGAGTAGCCATCACAAATAGTATTATCAGATATATGGTAAAGACAAACCAAAAATGGGACTTTGCTGTGCCCTGGAGCACAAGAAAAGAATAATGACTAAACTAAGAGCTGATGTCTGTAGTCTTTTGGCCAACTCTGACACGCATTCCTTTCTGTCACTGACATTTGACCAGAGACCACATCAGGGCAAAATACCAAGTCAAGGGAGCATGAAAAAGAAGATGAGATAAACTGTGGTTCAAACATCAACTCAAAAGCTATATTTTATGGCATAAACTTGTAATCCTAGATCCTAGAAGGCAGAGGTAGAATAAGAGGTAAAAGTTATCCTTAGCCCCTGCCTCAACATAAATAGACAAATTGGTGATAGATTGACATAAAATTATATATATATATACACACACACACAAACATATTGAGATGGGGGGTGTTACTGACACCCATATTCTCTGCAAAATAGAGACTTTGTGTTTCTCCTTGAAGTCTCATGCTGATTTAGTACCATTCATTTGTGCTTTATGGTTTTGGTGGTGATTTAGATATTTAAAATGACCTCAAGCACAATGCTAAAATCTATGTAGTTAGTGTTTCCAAATATAAGTAGTATGTTCTTTACTGAAAAAAAAATCTGTGTGTAATTTGAATTTTGTTTAGATGAGGGTTTTTTTCTTTCTATTGTTTCTCAGTCAGTGATCCCACAGTAAATACTCAATAAGGCACGTTGATTTGAACAAGACTGGTCCTTCCAGGCTCATGTGTTTCAACACTTAGTCCCCAGTTGGTGGAACTCCTTGGGAAGGATTAGGAAGAATGGCTTTGTTGGAGGAGGTATGTACTGCTGATAGGCTTTCTTTGAGGTTTTACAGACTTGTGCTATTCTCAGCCTTAGCGTGCCTCTTTCTCTGCCTCCTATATGCTTTTGCTCCACTGTCATGGATTCTCACCCTCTGAAACCATAATCCCAATTAAACACTTTATTTTGTAATAATTTTTCGTGTTTTGCCACAATGATAGAAAGTAATTAAGACATATGTGTCTTTAAAACACACACACACACATACACAAACACACACACACACACACACACAAGGCTACAGTTCATGTGTTGTCAAAACTAATGTAACCAGAAACATGTCAAAATCTCTCATTGAAGCAATGTTTCAAGAGTTCTCTGTGCTCATAGCAACTTCTGCAGTTGGATGGTGACTAGGTTTAAATAATGACAATTTGATTGTTATTTTGTTTTGCTTTTCTCAAGTCTCTCATTTAGTTGGCCTTCTTTCAGTCCTTTTTGTGTGCATTAATATGTCCAGAGATGTAGTTAGAATTAGCGTCAAGGCAGCTCACAATCCTATGCTCAACACCTCTTATAGTTTGAATGAGAAATGTCCCTTAAAGCTCAAGTAGTTGGGCACTTGGCCCCCATACATTTGCACTCTTGGGGAAGGTTGCAGAACTTTTAGAACCTTGCAGAGCTCTGTTGAAGGAGGTAGGTTGCTAAAGACTGGGTCTTGAGGTTTTTGTAACTTGACTCTATGCCCTGTTTATTCTCTATTTCCTGACTGAAGATATCATGTGACCAGCTGTTACCACTTCCTGCTTTTGCCTCCATGCCTTCCCTGTCTTCTGCCCTGTTTTACATGTACTGATGGACTACAACCACGTGAACTGTAAACCCTTTGTCTTTTAAGGTACACCTTGTCAGGTCCTAGTCACAGCAATGAGAACAGTAACTATGGTGGTACCATTTCAATGATCACACACATTATCTCCTTCTTCAGGTAATTATCCACTTACTTAATGGATTCTTCCCACAGAGTGCAGTCAGCTCTGAATCACACATTTAGGCACTGTCTTCAGAGAGAATTCTACAAGAAGTAACCACTCAGCTGGAAATTAAGTAGTGAAAACCACTAAATGTAGAGAAAAGAATGCAAAAGTATCTCCAAAGTAAAGTATTATTTTATTTGACAGTCCTGGGAGAGAAGAAACAAAGCATTTTTAAAAGTTTCTTTTAGTAATTTATACTGACATCAGGGTGATGGGTAAACCTTTGTCTTTCAAATAAAAATCCATATCAGAAAAAAAGAAATAACTTATTTAAAATAATTTTAAAAATCTACAATGATTTTAATAAAAAACACTTTAATCTGGTGTGTCTAGTGTGGTGTGTCTCCTGGTGTGTGTGTGTATGTGTGTGTGTGTGTGTGTGTGTGTGTGTACAGTGTAAGTGTGCATGTCCTCATGCATATTGTGACTGACATGTCAGAGCCATAGGACAACTGTAGTGTGGGCTCTCACCTTCTGTTGTATTTGAGACATGGTATCTTTGTTGTTCATTGTTGCACATGACAGGCTAGGTGATCTGAGCCTTGCACAATTTTGTCTGCCTCTCATTTTGCTACAGGAGTACCCGGATTACAGATGCACACAGCTATAACCATATTAACATGGTTTAGGAGCTATGAACTCTGGTACTCATGATTACACTGCAAGTGTTCTACTCACATGACCTATATTGCCAGTCCTTGAAAAGATTTTGATTAAACTTCCTGATTATTATCTATTCATTCTCTAACAGTTTCCCATTTCCCATCAATCTTCACCACAATTTAGTCTTAGGTGAATAAAACACAAAAACATTTTAAGTTGTTTTCACTACTTTCAAGCCTACTCTGAAGTCTTAATATTCTTGGTCCCAAGAAAACCAGCACCTAAGTATCATCACAAACAAAGTTGCTTTCAGAGGTTTTCCAGAGTTAAATTCCCAGGAAAATGGATGAATTAATTTCTTTCTTTATCACAAACTCAAATTCGGATTAGGCCACTATGATGGAAATCTGGTACAAAGACTAAAACACATAAGAAAGCAATTAAGAATCTTAACATCAAAATACAGATCATTAGTCCTACTAATCCTCTGCCAATTCTTGCTAAGCAGCAATCTGATGTGTTTAAGAATTCCACCCTGTGCTAGTAATGTGTACACACACACACACACACACACGCACACACACACACACACACACACACACACATCTCAAATTTTTGGAGTGGAAAAATAGACTCTGAGCAAAGAAGACCTGATCTCTCTGTCCTCTGTCCTCCCTGCCTACATGCCAATTTCATATACACATCTTGCACTTTGTTGGTCTGGATCTTCTCATCTGTAAAATATAATGGTAAGATTTCATAGACTTGTTACAGAGGTTAAGAACATAATTATCATTAGTTCTATATAACCTACACTTTCAGAAAGTGTAGCCCTTCTCTCACTCCCTGTTCAGCCTTCTGTTGCTGGGCAACATGTTATGCTGCAATTCAGCATCTCAGAGCAACTCAGAGTCTTCTGAACATCCTGTTTCTGACACAGGGGACAGGAATCATGCCCAGTTACCCTACCCGATGCATAGTTTTCAGGGAGTTGCTTTCAAATTCCCTCAGTGGTTGTTGGCCAAATACAGGCCGTTTTTGACTATTCGGTAGAGACTTCTGTGTCTCAGCATCCAAACTTCTCCAGAAGCCTTCAGAGTATTCCTACAGGGGAGCTGTCTAAGTGACTTAGAAGAATCAAAAAAAAAAAAAAAAAAAAAAAAAAAAAAAAAAAAAAAAAAGGAGAGAGGCAGAATGGGAAGAGGAAGAGGAGAATGACAAATAGAAGGCAGATGAAGATGTCAATGATAAATAGGAGAATGGCATATTATTCAAGATAGATGTAAAGTATTTCACAAGTAATTCACGGAGGTGATATCACCTGACCCCTCAGTTCTCTATGATCATCTGATATATATATGTGTACTCCAGGAAGCAGAGATGAAAACAGCCTTCTTGGGAGGCTGCCTACCTCTGCTCCCCAAAGGTATGTTGTTCATCTCCTAAGGATAAATGGCTAGGAGGTGTGGAAAATACAAACTAAGAGTGGTAACAGCAAAATGGAATATAGATTATGACTGCTCAGAAGAAATAGAAGACAACTCGCCTATGTGAGTCACATGGAATCTCAAATACGATGTCTATATTAAAAAGCCATAACATCATGTGAAACTCAAATGCCCCAGGCTCATTTTCTTCTGTAAAATGGGATTGTCTATAGCGTTTACCTCCTGTGGTTATTACAAAATTTGATCGAATGTTTTATTTAAATCCAGGCAGATTGGTTGGAGTAGATCTGAAAAGCACCAAATCTCATAGTTGTTTGGTATAAAGATGACCGTGTTTGCTTTGTTTGGAATTTTGAAATGGGCTATTTATACTATATTCACTGTGAAAGAACCAAAGGAACTGACCAGCATATATACATATGCATTTGATCATGTATCAGAGAAATGGCCTGATAGCACTCCTGGAAAGGGTGAATGGCATGCTAATCAAAGTACACTTCTCATTTGTTCTGTCAGAAGCAAGAATTCTACCAACCAATCTCAGCGTCTAAACACTGAGGAGAAAAAGAAATCTCATTTTCAAAAGCGTTATCTTCCCTGCTATGATTACATAAATTACCCAGTGGGTAAGGTTACTCACATGACATAACCAGTATCACCTCTTTATTGCTATATAGCATTTTTTTTTGTTGAAAAGACTGCAATTATACTAAATACCCATCTTCTGAATGTAAATGACAGCTGAGCCTGTGAGTTTAAAAATATTAATTTCTTGTACCATTTAAAATGCTATTTCACGATCATTCTTACTGGGTTAAAATTGTGTGTGTTGGGGTGGGGGCAGACAGACAGAGGGAAAGAGAGAAGAGAGTATGGAGACAGGAAAGAGAATGAAGTAAAAAGGAAAGGAAGAATTTTAATAGAGGACAGTGACGTTATTTAATCTTCTTATCAAGGGAGTTTCAAAATACGCTTCCAATTCTTACCACCCAACTTCCTTCATGGCGTACTTGGCTTTCTGCTGAGCCGAATTCAGAAGATTCTATTAATGAAGACGGTTTAAAGCCCGTGCATTATCATAATGGATGGCTTTGTGCTCACTCTCCTTCCCCTGTCATACGCTAAGTCATTAATCAGTGGGTGCTGAAAAAAATAATTGTCTACTTCTTAACAATTGTCTATTGTTGAAACATTTGGAATTTCAAGATAAAGATGTACAGGCTGCTCTAAAAAATGGTTTAAGATTACCCTTCCTGGAACCGTGGATGTATTGTGGGAGCGTAGAACAGCTGACCCGGTTTTAATGCGTTTTTGAGTCTCCTCATTGAGTTGCCTATTCAAATAGCGCCGGGAAAGCTGACTTCATTAATGTCAGGAAAATAATGATTTTGCACGTTTTTCTTGAACTGGCACAATCATTAAATGCTGAAACATTATAGAATTACTTGGCATTTTCAAATAGAAGCGTAGCATGTTGAGGATCATGATGGCAACCTCTTGTCTACATAACATCACCTTTTTATGTGCAGTTATCTCATCCTACATAACACCTATAAATTAGAACCCCACATCCAAGTGACTGCTCTTCAGCAGGAAATATATGGCTACCTCATGCTGCTTTAGTGGCTTAAAATTAGATATATTCTCATTGAAAATGCTGTAATTTGAAATGTCAATAAATGCATTTCATGCCATCTCATGTTATAACAAATTACCACTGAAATCTGTCAAAATGGGAGTCTAACTCATAACCTGAAAAAAATGTGAATTCCAAACTGGGAAAAGTGTATGCTTTGATTTTTTTTTAAATAAAACTTACTTTAATATAAACTTCCTTGTAAGCCTATGAATTTCCATATTGACCAATGGCACAGGCAGTTATTGATTTTGCTATAGATCTCAGCTACAAAAATTAACACATATTATTAGTTTACATTTGATGTGCCTGAAACAAAAGCTACCTGTGCTTGTGTGTGTGTGTGTGTATGTGTGTGTGTGTGTGTGTGTGTGTGTTTGTGTCAGTGTGTTCTCATAGGTGCACATTAATTTATATGTGGAAGTCAGAGATCAGACCTGGGTATTGCTTCTCTGTGGGTCTACTTTTCATTTGAGACCTGAATTCTTATTGCCATATAAGCAATATATACCCTTGACCATTGAACAATCTCTCCAACCCTTTGCATAATAAATTTTTATTGCTGGGTGGTTTTAATTGTGTCATTATTATACAATTAGTTTGTGCATTTCTATTCTGATGGACATTTAAACTCATTTATATCTCTGTCTGTTATACTTTAAGCATATATGCACCAGTTTGAGGATGGGTATAAGCTTTCATGTCTATGGGCAATACTTAGAAGTAAGATGACTCCATCTTTTGGCAGGCACATATTTAACATTGCAAGAAGTTGCCAAACAGACATTGTAGACACCCTGCTATCATGTCACAGCTTGCTGCCACCACGGACAGCCCCATAGTGCTCTTCTATATTGCGGTAGATAAGGAAGGAGTTCTTGGAGCAAGTCTCTCTAAAGACAGCAGAAGTACTCCATGCTCTGAGCATTGCAGGGAGAGAATTTGAGTATAAGTGTTCATCCTTTCACAATATTATCTCAGAATTCATGTGCCTTGGATACAACTTCACATACCATAATGGCACAGGCAACAAATTCACCTAGGAGAGAAATTTGAAGATGAGGATATCAGCCTGAAGCATAAAGGTCCTGGCATATCCTGGGCCACACCCAAATTGTTCCCAGATTTTTAGTAAGTCCTGGTAAGACTGAGGAGCTGGATGTCAAAGATATGGTCTTTGGGAAGGTGAAAGAGGGCATGGGCATCTGGAAACCATGGAGTATTATGGGTAGAGAAATTGCAAGACCAGTAAGAAGATCACCATTTCTCACTGTGGACAAGTCTAATTTGTTTTTGTTCTTTTTTTTTTTTTTTTTTTTTTTTTTTTGACTCGGGGGTATCTTACCCACCAGACCATTCCTCTTCTAGCTCATAAGAGCGCCCTTACCTCATCTGCTCACAGTACCCTATAATCTCTGCTCCCACTGAGGTTCTTTGGGTTCCTTGTTTTCCACATTCCCTTCCAAGCCTAGCTAGATAAGCCTATGATTATGAATGTGAATGAAAACCACCTTTCTTTTCTTTATGAGACTGTGTCATTCTCATTTCCCAGGAGTAGAGATAATAGTTCCAGTCTCCCGGGATTTTGTCATCATAACACTTCTGGGAAGTTTCATATAGATTGTAATTTTTACATTCGAAATGACTAAGGATAGTGAATCAATTTGTGTGTCTGTTTCTGTGCATCTGTCCATGTGCTTGTGCCTGTATATGTGCATGTTTGGCATCACATAGTGGAGTTTCTATTCAATACTTTTATACAACAAAAATGTGTTGTTTATTTTTTGTTGTTTGATTTCAAGAGTTTTTTTTACATGTTATAGCGAGGATTTCTTTGTTAACCATGTGACTTAAAACATCTTAATTTAGTTTGTAGCTTGTCATCTTCTACAGTAAATGTTTAAAGTAAAGGATAAAATTCAGTTCAGTTTTGGGGATTTAGATGACCTGTATAAGCTTTTATATGGCAATATTTTTAAGATGGCAGTGATCCCAAATGTAAGTTGTAGCTTCAATCTCAGCGGAAACTATAGCATGCATTCTAGCAGAAGTTGTGTAGCAAAATTCTGAAAATTCTATGGCAATACAAAGACATATAATGTCAAAATCAAATATGAAAAAGATGTAATTTGGAGGGGATGATTCTACTTGGTTTCAAACTTTATTTTTGTTGAGTCAACATAGAATTATATCAAGCAGATAAAAGATGCATTCAGGTACACACATACATACACGTACACACCACAACCCCCCTCATACACAGATACTGAAGTGCAAAAACCAAAAATGCAACTGAACTTTGCAAAGAATCATGCTGAGAAAGAAATGTTTACAACAAATGTTCCATACGCTGGAATAGTCAATCATACAGGAAGAAAGAACTTTGACCTCTCTCTGTCTCTGTTTCTCTCTATTTATGTCTGTCTCTCTCTGTCTCTCTGTCTTCATTTCTTTCTGTCTTTCTGTCTCTCTGTGTTTGATTCTCTCTCTCATAGACACACACACACACACACACACACACACACAAGGTTTAAAATCAAAACATAACTAAGTATAACACCTCTTTAACAAACCCACAGAAGAAAATATGAGAACAACTTTGCAACTTCAGGTATGCAAAACTTGTTTTGTACTCTTTGTACAAATTGTCAAGGACTTCTGACATACATAAATTTGATGATTGTTTGGTAGCATGATATAGAGCAGTGGTTCTCAACCTTCCTAATACTGCAACACTTTAATACAGTTTCTCATGCTGTGGAGACCACCAACCCTAAAATTATCCCATTGCTACTTCATAACTGCAATGAACTGTAATGTAAATGTCTGATTCCCAACTCTGTGGGTTTGTGACCCACAGGCTGAGACCCACTGATGTAGAAACTGATATATAAATAATATACCACTGATATATGAATATATATGCACATGTTTCCCCTACATCCTCTAGAAGGATGTACAGGAAAACTGACAAGGAAACATGTAAGAGATGCAAAACTATTGCACTTCTGGCTTTGTATCTGTAACTTGTAAGTATTTAATGGATACAGTATTGAGTGATTATTTTATATACTGGGAACTGAAGTCAGATACCACAGCTCACCTTTTACAAACATTAAAGGGATATCGTGAAGGCTCTAACTCACAACTGGCATAGTTACACATTCTCTCTACTACATGGGACACTATTTTGCAACACCCAGGAACAAAATACATTCTGGTCTGTGATCATTGAAGTGTTGCTTTACAGCAGAGAAGCCTGTTAATAATTCTTGAAGTTCCCAACAATTTTCATAGGCTTCGGGATAAAGGGTTTAGAAAATATTTTCTGTATTAGCATAGTAATTAGTTATAGGTTTTTAAACTCTAAGTGGCTTCTGCTTATGTAATCACCCTGCATGTTTCATTTTTTCCCATCAGTGCTTAGCATCATCTACATCTGCCGTATGCCATCATATTAGTTAGACTGTTAATATCAGTTAAAATAAGTTAGACTATTTTAATGGGTTTAACTTCCTATGTCTATACCATTTTTTTGTACGTAATGAGGTTTTATTTTTGCCATCTGTACTGGCTGGTTTTGTGTCAACTTGATACAAGGTGGAGTTATCACAGACAGAGGAGCCTCAGTTGAGAAAATGCCCCCATGAGATCCAGCTGTAAGACATTTTCTCAACTAGTGATCAAGCAGGGAGGGCCTAGCCCATTGTGGATGGTGCCATCTTGGGCTGGTAGACCTGGGTTCTATAATAAAGCAAGATGAGCAAGCCAGGGGAAGCAAGCCAGTAAGTAACATCCCTCCATGGCCTCGGCATCAGCACCTGCCTCCTGATCTGCTTGGGTTTCAGTCCTGACTTTCTTTGGTGATGAACAGCAATGTGGAAGTGTAAGCTGAATAAACCCTTTCCTCTCCAACTTGCTTCTTGGTCATGATGTTTTGTGCAGGATTAGAAACCCTGACTAAGCCACCATCTATTATTTGACTGTACATTATCCATCTTAATTTATAAAACAGAAGGAGGAGTAAATATAGCATTTTTGTTGAAATTATAAGAACAGATTGAAGTGATATAGAATTTCAGTTATTCTTCATTTACATATTATAGAACTCTGTCATTTTCTTTAAGCCTTATTATCCATTGTTCTTCTCAATATATAGTTTGTTTTTATTTATAGATACTCCCAGGTCTTTGAAAACCTTGATGAGGACTAGGTTCAGGTCCTATGTCTTGTTTTCTTTCTTTCTTTTTTTTTTTACTTTAGCCCAAGAACATTCTGGTAACATCTAACCTAATGGTAGCATCACTTCTGAGGTTATATAAATATTATCAGAAAGCTGGGAAAGTTAAGAAAAGTTATGTGTGGTGGTTTGAATGAAAATTGCCTCCACAAAATCATGGCAATGAACTGTTTGGTAAGGTTTAAGAAGGTGTGGCCTTACTGGAAGAGGTGTATCAATAGGGGTGGGCTGTGAGATTTTGAAAGCTTACTTCAGGCTAAAATCTCTCTCTCTCTCTCTCTCTCTCTCTCTCTCTTTGTTTTTCTCCTCCCTCTTGTCTTCAGATTTATATGTAATATCTCTACTACTGCTCAATGTCTGCCAATACTCTCCACAGTGATGACCATGGACTAATCCTCTGAAATTGTCAGCAAGCCCTGATTAAATGCTTTCTCCTATATGCGATCTTGATCACCATGTCCTTTCATAGCAATAGAACAACAGCTAAGATACTATCTTACAGCTTAATTATATAGATATGGATGCTAAGATACAATGGATAGTTAATGCAGTACAGAGTTCCTGAAGTTGCAAATGGTTACCAGTATATCCTCAATTGAAAATTACTGCTTTCTGAAACAAAAATGTAATATTTATGATACTTGTGAGTGTCTCTAAATAATAGGTGCTTTTTCACATACCTTTGACAAAACAATAACCCTTTATTCTTTTGCAAGATAACCTCATGGAACAAAGATCACAAACTTTGCATGGATATTCATGTAATAGATACAGAAAGAAAATCAGATTGTTCAACAACACAGATCTGTGAGCATTAGCAAAGTAGGTGACCAGCATTTACTGCAGTTAAAACACTCCCAGAAGCAAACATAGATACCAACTCTCAGTAAAGACTAGTGGATTCTGAGGATGGGCAGACATTTACTTCATCTGTCTAGAACTACAGATGACTTCTTATGTTTAGAAGCTTTTGTTGTACAAACCTTGTTCGTTGATTTAAACCTACTGGTTAAAAAAATTGGCTTTGACCATTACTGGGGGTCACCCATAATCTACTCCTCTATCTGCTGGCCTGGCTACCTCCCCAGTGGTGCACCCTAGCTACTTGCTGTTTTTCCTGGCCATTTATTCATGGTTCCTCTCCCTTCATAGTGGCTTCTTTCACTTCCTTCTCCTTCTTCCTCTTTCCTTTAGGTCTCTCTTCCAACCAGGCCACTCTTGACCCACCTATCTGTAATTCTGCCAGTAATTGGCTATAGCTAATTATATTTAACTAATAGCATTAAATCTGGGAACAAGGTTTGCACAACCAAAGCTTGTAAAAGTGAGAAGTCACTCGTAGGCCTAGACCTTCAGGTATAGAGTTAGTATTAAAATCCAGAGCAATAGACCAAACCACAACAAACTGTGTACCCACTGATAAGCCCACTATACTCTAGTAGATAGCTCTAAACCTATGGCCACACACTCAGATGGCAAAAGAAAAACAAAGATGCACATGTCTGAGAAAGGGACTTGTAGGTGTTAATAATAATCTGGGAGGGAGCTATGAAAGGACAAGGGTGATGGTAACCAGACTATACTATATAAGTATATAAAATCATTAAAGAACAGTTTTAATGTGCAATAATTAAAATGAGACCAATTTCCAAGTCACCAACATTAGCATTAAAATATTCTACTGTATCAATGAAAACAGATATACTCTGATTCAAATATAAAGCTTTACTGAAAGAATAAACTCAGGTTTATTTTTAATGTTTAAAAATCATCTTCTCAATATTTTTTCCCTTTTTGGTCAAATTAGCATTAGTTCTGATAAGTCAAAATAGAAATATCTGCCTTAGGTAATTGTAACTTTAAAGTATTTTGCATAGTCACTCATAAGAAAGAAAAGTAATGAATATATAACATGTGATTTTTAAAACCTTGTTTCCACTCCTAGTCTAGTGTTGAAATTGATTCATGCAACATATTTAATAACTTGAAATGCTCTGGAAGAAGGGTATTGTTCTTCCTGTCACTGTGATCTAAATTTGTTGATCTCGGGGTTCTAACATACAGCTGGTTAACATCAAATAAACATAATTATTCCAAGCATAAATCACAAATTTAGAGATGATGCCTTTAGGAAGGGCTGTTTCTAAATGCATTGATGTTTGCTGTAAAATTAAATATGAAATGATTCCATGAATAGAATCTCATGATGTCAACAGTCTTTGGTATCAGTTACATTTCTCACTGCTATAATAAAATACCTGACAAAGGGCATCATGCCGGAGAAAGAATTTCTTTTGGCTTAAAATTTGAAAGAACACAATCCATCACGACATCATGGTGACAGGAACATGAAGCCAATTGCTTACACTTCACCATAGATGAGTGTGGTAGCTAGATCTACACCAACTTGACACAAACTATTGTCATCAGAGAGGAGAAAACCTCAATTGGGAAACTGCATTCGATAAGGTCTGACTAGGAGCAGCCTACAGAACAGTGGTTTTCAGTCTTCTTAATGCTAAAACACTTCCTCATGGTGTGATGACCCTCTCAACCATAAAATCATTTCAGTTGCTACAAAATTATAATGTAAATATCTGTGTTTTCTGATGGTCTCAGTCAACCGCTGTGAAAGGCATTTTGCCCTATAGGGTAATAACCACTACTGTAGAGCAGTTTTATAATTAGTGATAAATGAGGAAGGCCCAGCCCATTGTGGTTGGTACCATCTCAAGACTGTTAGTCTTAACTTCTATAATAAAGCAAACTAAACAAGTGGAAAAATGCAAGCCAGTAGGCAACACCTCTCCACATTCTCTGAGTCATCTGTCCCCAGGTTCCTTCTCTATTTGAGCTCCTGTCTTGGTTTCCTTCAGTGAGAGACTACAACATGGAAGTGTAATTCCAAAAAATCCTTATCCTCCCCAACTTGCTTTTTATTCACAACATTTCAATGCAACAATAGAAACCCTAACTGAGACAAGTACCAGGATAGTGAGGAATATCATGGTAGTGACAGATCTGAACATATTATGTTGGGGAAGATTGTGGAAGGACTTTGGAAGTTTGATCTAGAAAATCCATTGAGTGAGTGTTCAAAACTCAGTGAGAGGTTGTGTAGGATCTTGGAAAGTAAAGATTTGGAGAGCAGTGCAGAAAATGGAGGTGGATCTTGTGACGTTTTAGAAGAGAGTTTAAAAATCTATCTCATGGACATTTATTAATTAAGGTTCTGGTTAGCTGGGTTTGAAGAACTGGCTGTGATTAACAAGATAACAGAACTACTAACGTGAAACCTTTGTTTTTCTGAGGTACTCTATGCTGGTTAGCTGGAGCTGAGAATTTAGTGTTGGTTAAAAAGAGATAGGCATCATCAAGATGTTCTGGAAAATGTTTCCTGAGAATCAGCACACAGAAACTGTAATACAGAGGTGGTGAAGTTTGTACCTCAAGCTGGGAGCTGGGCTTGGTAGTGTAACCATCACCCAAGTGGTACTGAACACATGAAGGGGCCTTGGAGCTGAGTCTTGACACTGTGAGAAACCAACCATGGTAATTGAAGGTCCAATACAGAGAAGTTGAGGCTTGGCACCATCAAAAGAACCTAGGAGAGGCTGTTGAAAGTACAGTCTAGTTGCAGTAGAAGACCACAGCATGCTAGTGATGCAGTACCACAAGAAGACCACCAAGAACAGCAGCAGCTGTGAAGTGGAATCAGTCAGAGCCTAGAAGACAAGCTGTGGGTGCTACAGAGCAATGAGCCAGAAAACTGACCCGAGCCCATAAAATACAAATACAGTACAGAAGATCATGTGTGGGTCCCAAACATTGGGAACCCATATATTACATTGTTAGGAGTTAGGTTTTACTTATTTAGATTGTTACTGTCCCTGGGTCTTTTATCATGAGGCAAGAAAGTACTTAAGGAGTCCAGAGAGAGGAGAAAGTTTAGGAGTTTTATGGAGAATTTGGATTTTAAAAGAGATGCTATTTGTAATGAGACAACTTTTAAAGTGTTTGAATTTGTAAGGCTGTGGGGCATTTTAAGTTTGTAACATGTTAATGCGTGGTCTTAGGATGAACAAGAAAGGAAAAGGCTGTGGATTAACAGCAGTGTGTTTGTATGGCAAGTCTGGCTAGATTTATGCCAACTTAACACAAACTACAGTCATCTGAGAGAAAGAAACCTCAGTTGAGAAAATGCCTTCATAAGACTGGGCTGTGAGCAAGTCTGCAGACGCTTTGTTAACTAGTGATTAATAGGGAAAGGCACAGACCACTGTACATGGTGCCAGTCCTGGGCTGCTGGCTCTGGCTTCTGCAGGAAAGCAGATTGAGCAAGTCAGTAAGCTGCACCCTTCCATGGTCTCTTGCTTCCAGGTCCCTGCTCTGCTTGAATTCCTGTCCTGGCTTCTCTCAAAGATACAACAATATACAAATGTAAACTCAATAAACCCTTTCCTCCCCAACCTGCTTTTTTTTCACCATCCTGTTTGTCAAAGCAAGATAAATCCTAAGACATGAGAAACAGAAAGTGAAAAAGAATAGGGTTCACCTCTGAAGACTTAAGGCTCATGTCCTGTCAGCAATTTTCTCCAGCAAGCTTGTCCTTCAGATTCCATGACCTTCTCAAACAGCACACCACCTGGAGACCAAGAGAAGAGTCCAAACACTTATTTAACCTATGGAGGCCACAATAAATATCTACTTGTCTCATGGAAGGATTCACCATTATCATACACTAACCCCAGAGGATATCAATAATGATCTACTCATAAACATACTGGTGCTTGGGCATGTTCTGGAGCTATAAAATAAAACTAGTTGAGAACTGGAGAGATGGCTTCCTGCCCAAGCCTGACTACCCATGTCTCTGGAGCCAAAGTAGAAGTGAAGAATCAACTCCTGAAAGTTACCCTCTAACTTCCACATGGGTTCCAGGAAATGCATGCTCCCCAAAATAATTTGATTGATTAATTACAAAACAATAGTAAAAATAAATCAAATAATTTAACAAACTAATAAGAATAGCAAATCCCTTGCTCCTCTTTTAATTTTAATTGTAACTGAGCAGAGGCCATCTCTGTAAATGATAAGGTATTAACCAGTATTAATGTATTTTACTATAGTAAGGTTCCTCAGATTATTCAAATTTGCTTAGAAGGAAGGCTACTGGACTAGCAGTGATGACTTTTACTGTGATTTTATTAGGTAGAGACAGGCATTAATTGCATAGAAAAATCCCCATAGACATATGAAATTTAAGAACATAAATATAAAAATGTATAGTAAAAATCATGATAAAAATCCAATAAGTTTTCATCTACTTAATTCTTTGAAAGTATTTTATGTATTTTGGATTCCTTTCCAAAATATATGTCATAAATAAAAGTGATTACAGGCAAGCCAGAGACACAGAGAAGCATAATTCAGTTTTATTGTTTAATATGGGACAGAGAACACAGTTAAGTTCAGTTTATTTTTATGTTCCCTTCTGCTTGACTGGCATATCTAAAGCGACTGAAAAATCCATACTGGAGTCAAGAAAGAGACAAATGGCTTTGTTGAGAGAATTCTGCTTTAAATAGGATGCGTTTCTGGTAAGTGTTATTTTACCTCGAACAATGACTATTTCATTGCAGGTATTGACTATCATACATCTAAGACAGGGGCTAAAGGAAGTCATACCCCCAGCTTTGTCCTAATTATTATTTAGTTTTATGTCACACACACACACACGCACAGTCAATCTTCTACATTTATTTTAAGACCTTTTTAAAAATGAGAGTTTACTCTGTAACTCAGACTGATCTAGAACAGACTGATCTAGAACAGACTGATCTAGACCTTATCGTGAACATGCTGGCATTGAACTCTGGTGTCTCAGCAAATTTGGTGCTAGATTCCCAACATCAGCCAACACATCTGCTGATTTTCATCTTGCGTTTCTCTTCTTTAGATTTTTGTGAATAGCTCACCTTTTATAATTTCCTCTGCAAATGTTTTGTTATTTTGGCCCCCACCTCAGTAATCTTGATAGGTTATTATGCTAGACCAAAACCAAGAAAATGAAACTTAACAGAGCTGTTGAGCTTGCAATATGTTTAAAAGGCTTTAGTCCTAGTTGCATTCTATGGGTTTGATAAAAAACGGAACCAGTGCGTCTTGGGAGAGAAAAGGGTTTATTTAATGTTACACTTCCAGGTCAAAGGCCACCACTGAGGAAGGTAGAAGAGGTTTTTAAGGCAAATACCTAAAGGCAGGATCAATGGAGGAATGAATCTTCCTGACTCACTGTCTGAATAGAATCTATTTACTTTCCTGTACAGCCAACACCCACCTTTCTAGGGATGCTGTTACCCACAGTGGGCTAGGCCCTCTTACATGAATTATCAGTTAAGACAATTTCTTAAAAGGATATGGCCACAAACCAATATGAGCTGGGCAATCCCTCAACTGCCATTTCTTTGAAATGACTTTAGGATGTGTCATCTTGAGAGATAACTAGGACAGCCCTTGACCAAGTCTAAACTAAAATGGTGGTGTGGCTGACTAGTGAGGTGATTATGAATATACAGCGTGAGTTCTGCCTATTCCAGACCTAGAGAAAACAATACTAAGAAATGTTGTCAGGAGCATGTGGAACTGACATCGATTCATGACAATTGGCCAAGAGATCAAGAAAATCTCGAATGTTGACCACTAGCAAGGATGACTATAACTGCCACTGTAGAATAGTGTCCTAGAAACTTGGCTGAGCGAGATTACTCCAGTTGAGCCCCAAAAAGATATAAAATATAGCCACCAAAGCTTTTTTCAGTCATGAGAAACCCTGTTCAAAGAAGACAGTGTATGTGCTTCAGGTAACTACAAACAGCAGGGCTCAGATTAATGTCTAAGCTTTCAGAATGAGTTCATTATTGTATACATTGTAAGAAGGTTGTAATCAAGAAGTCTAGCTCTTGGCAACAAGAAATTCTTTGATTATTCTCTACCAGAAATACAATTTGCTTAGTGCATGAGAAGGCACATTGTAGCCACTCGTTTGTTATGGTTTATTAGGTTGTCAGAACACCTAAGAGCTTTGTACAGTTATCTGTTTTAATGTTTGCCACAGGCTCATGAAACAGGATCTTGTATTGTTCAGGCATTAACACTAATGACACTTATGCATGAGATATAGGATCTTAACCAGGCCTCTTTTAATAGTTTCTTTTCTCATTACTGTGAAAAAATATCTTGGAAGAAGAGAATTAAGGAAGTAGAGGTTTGTTTTGGCTTGTACTTTGAGAGAATATAGCCTATCTTGTCAGGGAAGACTTGGCAGCAGAAGTAGGAGGTTGTCTGGTCATAGTGCACCTGCAGTTAGATGGTAAACAAAAAGTGGGCCTATGCTCACTTCCTCTAATGAGGTCCCGCCTACTAGAGGCTCCACAACCTTTCCAAATAGTGCTAGAAACAGTCAATCAAATGTTCAAATCCAATGGGGGAATATTTCATCTCAAACTGCAACTGTTCTCTACCTCTGAAGATCAGTTTACTGCCTCCAGGGACATAGTTCTACCTGAGGTCATAGAGAATTGAAGCAAACAATAGAAGAAGAAATCTGGGGGAAAAATCTAGCAGAGATTTATTCAGAATGATATAAAAATACTCCTGAAGCTTTTTTTTTTAATTTGGATTTTTTTAATGAGTATGAAGTTGTGGTGTTCAGTGTATCCAGTGTCCATTAAAAGAACAACTTGAAGATGTAATCACAAAAAAAGGGGGGAATGAAATGGTGAGATAGAGTGTGAGTCTTCCTAAGATAGACTGTCAATGTGGCACCCCTAGGCCATGGGGCATGGCCTTTCTATAGACAGCTGCTTCCACAGGCTTCTCTACTGATAGTTATAATGAAGCCAGCCTATTGGCCCTGTGTCTCATACAGTAAAGCTCATACAGTCCCAGTTCAATAACCTGACATAAAAATAAAATACCATTGGGATTAGGATCTCTGTACTTTTATACATACTCAGATTATTTGAGCTGGCCTTTGGTGTGCATTCTTTGCTACAAAATGTGATAAACGTTGCCATTCAATCATAATAGGTGCCTATGACGTATGGAAATCTAGCAGACAACTCCCTGGCCTTGTAAACTGACCCTTACTATTTCACTTTAAAATACACAGAAAATGCATTATTTGTTGTTGTTCACTTTTGTTTCTATGGAATTGAACACAGGACCTCTGGCATGTTAGGTAGGTCCTCTACCACTGAGCCTCTACCACTGAGCCACAGTGTACTCCCTTTCCAAGAAAGTTTGTTTGGTTATATTTGTTGGTTTTTTAGAAAGGATTATGCTATAGCCTAATCCAACCTTGATATTTGATCCTTAATGCACAATTATGATTGGGTTAGTATATTCATATATTACTATATTCACAACCTCATTGGCATTTGGGGAAAACATTGCTTTGTTGTAAATCTTCATCATTGATATCCCTGTCTCAGAGAAGTTGAGATTAATTCAACCAATCAATCAAATAATCATATTCTGAACTAATATACTTTGTGAGGTTCTATCCATTTTCTTATAAACATTTTAAAGGAGTAGTGGCAATATGCACTTGACTTTTAAAGTGCTTTAGTATTTCAGATTTAGCTGAAAACTTTAGTAGAATGTTGAGGGCTAAGAGTTACAGTAGGACGAATAGTCTGACTTCAACTTCTCAGTTTCTTTAACAAGCAGGAATACACTGTCTTCTATAGCAAAGTGTGAGAAAAGCCAGTAGATAAGTAACTTTGGATAGGACATCAATACTCACAGATGACAGCTTAGGGCCATGTATAAGGTCATTCCATTCTTTAAGAAAGGTGCTCATCTTCTCCTGCTTATATTCAAGGGTCAGGTATAGCTTAGGGGAATAAGAGAAGACACAGTCATGTTTGGGTGAGTCAAGAAAACTGGTATTCATCCAGGTTGATCCTTGGGGCCAGTTCAGCTGATCATCTATGACATATAAAATGGAGACTTAGAGGGTCCACATTTGGTCATGTCCTAGGCAAATTTTAGGGATATATGTAGGTCACACCTGAGTTAACTTTGGGATGGAGAACTGCTAGTTTTTCTAATATGCAGAAAGATGGGGCACCCAATTAGTTTTCAATAACTAGGGCTTGGGTCAAGATCAGCACTGGTGGTAAAGACTGAGAGGAAGGATTGTTAATCTGTTTCACCATAGTCCAAGTTCTATACAAAGACTGTGAGATCCATGAACTCAAAGAAATTGAACCATGGATAATGATTTATCTCAGCAAATGATTGTCTAACCCCACACTCATAGGAAAGGCTCTTTGAGAGGGGTGGTGCCCTCTGATCTCAAGGATGCTAATGGGGAAGAGCTACACGAGGTTAAAAGCACTGGGGATGTCTAGGAAAGATTGAGTAATGCGGTGGTTTTGAGTGTGCTTCTCAGAGCAGAAACTCGAGAGTGTAACAGTGAACAGAGAAGGAGGTGGTAAGGCTGCCCTACCTGTACTTAGGAAAAGGTGGTTCTTTTTACAGGGAATAATTCCATAGGAATGGTGCTGTCAAAACAAGTTAGAAGCTGTCATTCAGAGAAGTGATAACATGATCCACTCACCAGGAAAAGCTTTCAAAGAGGAGTTCACAAATTTTGGGCACACATCTTGGGAGCCTGTTTCATTATTTTAACTGAATTATTGTGGAGATTAGAATCATTTTCTGTGGGGCACATGGACCATACCACCAGAGGAATTGGCATAGAACTAGTGAGGTGGATCATGCTCAAACCCCAAAATTCCTAAAATTTGCAACTGCAAGGAACTGTGCTACTTACTTCCCCTTTTCTGTACCAGCCATGGGGCACATAGCTGGAGACTCCCCAATCAGGTGGTCCCATCACTTAGCACAGTACCTGAAATACTTCTCCATGTTAATGAGATATACTGGCTGGTTTTGTGTCAACTTGACACAAGCTGGAGTTAATCACAGAGTAAGGAGTCTCAGTTGAGAAAATGCCTCCATGAGATCCAGTTGTAAGGCATTTTCTCAACTAGTGATCAAGGGGGAGGGCCCAGCCCATTGTGGGTGGTGCCATCCCTGGGCTTGTAGACCTGGGTTATACCAAAGCAGGCTGAACAAGTCAGGAGAAGCAAGCCAGTAAGCAACATCCCTCCATGGCCTCTGCATCAGTGCCTGCTTCCTGACCTGCTTGAGTTTTAGAGATTGTCCCTGTATCCTTCCCTGTACATACTTGTTTGACCTCACGTTGCTTATTTAGACTCCAGGTATGTGAGCTTCTTTGAGGATAATTTGACCTAAGCAGCCTTTACAGTTAGACTTTGGTTACATTTCTTTCTCTGACAATGTTATTTGGTATCTGGCAAGTTGGTCATTTGGAGGTCACTCAGAGTGTCTTCAAATCAAACCGGGGTGGAGAATTTAGTGTGAGCACTGAAAGAGCTCACATGTAAACATGATGCCTACAGTATCCAGGTGCTCAATAAATCATCATACAGTAAGTAGGTGCTCAATAAATCATCACCTATTCCTACAACTTACCCCGCTAGACGTGCATACTATAATCAAAATCAAATGGGAAAAATGAACAGAAAAAGTTACGATGACTCAGAGTGATTTTTATAAAAACTGGAATGCAAAGTTTTCTTTTTCTTAAAAGATCCCAAATGATACTGAGATAGTTTGTCAACTAAAAGCAACAATGGCAAAATCAACCAGACTAGTGTTTTCTCCTCTCCCCCTTGTGATTGTCAGGATGAAAATTTAAACTACAGTCAAATAGCAAGCACAGAATTGAAAAGTACTGTGTCTACAATATTCAGTATAATTATAGATTTTAAATATTTTATTCACAACAAAGTCATATTATGATGGCAAGGCATATTAGCATATTTATAATTTTACCCTTTGTGCCCAGCCAATGACTTGCATGTTCTCTAATTTGAACAATCTTTTGTTTCAATTTAACTACCTTTCCACTGCAAACACCACCAGTGACCCTAATGTCAGGCTACATCAACTATTCGGTAATTTGCACCAAGAGCCTCATTGTATTTCACTTAGCAGCATGCTTATCAGGGAAAGTCAGAAAGAGAGAAAGCCACAGCTCTTCTGAAAATAAACAGGGCTAATAATCACAATAATAAAGAGATAGGACTGTAGGAAGCAGACTCATGCAGATAGGTGGCAGAGAGAACGGATCTTTGTCTGTTTGATAACAATGCTAAAAGACCATTCATACAGCCGTGAAAGCACCAGCCACAAGTGGCTCTGGGTTATGTGCCTGCGACTTGTGAGCTCTCATTCTTGGGGCAGGCACCTTAGGGAATTTTTCTTTGGGCTTCTGGGTTGAAATCAAAGATCAGGTGTTTCTACGTGCTTTAAAGGATAGACTTGGAATGTCCACGTGGAAAGTAGTGAGATGGCCCTTTTAAAGGGTTCCTTAAGTGTATTGACCCCCCCTTCATTATACACTAAAACTTGTTTAAAAGGTGTTAACATTAATTATTTTTTTTGCCAGTTCAGCAGAGCTCCCTGATCTTTTAGTTCTAACAATATTGCAAACAGGGTGGAGAAGTGACCATTAGAATTGAATAAATCGATGTGCAAACACGGTGTCTACTGCATGGCAGGTGCTCAGAAAGGGTGGCTGTGATGATGATAAAGGTCACTCATGCAGTGTTCTTACCAAAAATTACCCATTTTCTACCTGCCTAGATCTTGCATGTCCATTGGTTTTAGGTAAGGCCATTTTCTCTCAAGAGCGTCAAGAAGTGGAATCTGGATATCCCACTCAGGACTGGGCTCTACACTTCAGTCACTTATTTTCTGTGCTTTGATTAGCTGTGAGTCTGTATTCTTGCTGTCCTCTGCAAATATAAGCTTCTCTGATAAAGGCAGAGAGCTATACTTATCTATGGAGAGGACAGGTAAATAGAAGGTATCACTATGTTCAATTAGGAAAGAACAATAGTAGTAATTCTCACATAGGACTTGTGACCTCTCTAGTAGACCCAAGTTCGTGACCAGGTGATGCTACCAGTTCCTCATTGAAGAGAAGTCTTCAAACTAAACTTGATCACTATCACATTTCATCTGTTACTGACCTAAGCCCCTGCTCTTGCAGGACTTCTTTCTGATCTAGTATGATCAGGAAAACAAATGGACTAAAGAAACCACAAGTAAGAAGACAATCAGCAAACAGTAGCAGCAACTAAATCATTGCTGTGTGAAAAGAAGGGATTTTTGCTCTTTAGACTGGAGAGTCAAAAGGAGCTGTCAAAACATAGCCTTTCTACGAACTTGACTTGCAAAAAAAAGCCCCACATCAGAAAAGGAGACCTTCCAGGAAATAGCAGAGCTAGTACTAGGTACTATGCAGAGCGATAATGATAAAGAGAAACAGGGGAGGGAGAAAGAGGAATGGGAGACAGAGGGAAAAAGAGGAATGGGAGAGGGAGGGAGAGAGAGGTGACCTAGGATTAATTAGAATTGGGGAGATGAATTGGGGCAAGGGTAGGAAGGGAGGCAGTGTCAGTGAAACTTGTGGGTTTGTTCATTGATATATATGCAAGAGACA
This sequence comes from Micromys minutus, assembly GCF_963924665.1. NCBI lineage: Eukaryota > Metazoa > Chordata > Mammalia > Rodentia > Muridae > Micromys > Micromys minutus. Next base: position 61,552,377 of record NC_137975.1, on the reverse strand, counting down.
TAATGAAGACTGAACAGAGTCTAGGAGTGAGGGATCTCTTCTTTTTCATGGTGGCATTCCAAGTAAATGACTTTCATGTATTTGTCAGGTAGGCAACAGGCTCACAGGTGCCCTCAATTTATAGGGAAATTATACCTCCATCAGTTCATAATCTGAGCTTAAAAACTCATAAAGCGTGGTTGAGGAGAGGGCTTTCTTAGTGAAGACCTTGCTTTGTATGTATGAGGACCTAAGTTCAATAGTTGGAATGCATACAAAATTGAGGTGTGATGGCTCCTGCTTTAATCTCAGCACTGGGAGAATGATGACAGATGGATCTTTGGGGCTCACTGGCATTCCAGCTTTGACTGATTGGCAAGTTCCACTTAACCAAAGACTGTTTCAAAATAAAAGAGGTCAGTAGTGCCTAACAAACAACAGCAAGGTGGTCCTCTGGCATGCATAAGCACATGCTCATTTATGTGCTCCTGTATACACATGAAAATGTGCACACACATGCACACACATACCAATATTCAAAATCATTTAGTCAAAGTACATTTCCCCCTTAATATACTGAACATTATCTTAGCTTAATATTCTCAGGATTTACATTAGTCTGTAACTGGACAAAATAATTTAACATGAAATATGTAGATTTCGTTCTTTATTTTTGTAGGTGTGTGATGGTGTGTGATGGTGTATGATGGTGTGTATGTATGTGTGTGTGTGTGTGTGTGTGTGTGTGTGTGTGTTGTGAGTGGAAGATATTGTGTACAGTTCTCAACATTGGTTGCCCTCTACCTTGCTTGAGACAGAATCTAACTGTTGTTTTTTCTACTGTGTGTACTAGGCTAATTCCCTTACAAGTTACAAGAGTTCTGTTCCCCGTCTCGGCCTCTAATCTCTCTGTGGGAGAACTGAAGTTACACATATGATCTCTGCTGTGTCTGACTTTCTCATAGGTTCTGGGGATTCAAACTCAAATCCTTATACTTACACAAACACTTTAGACACTGACCTTTGTTCCTACTTTCTCCAATTCTGTTTTGAGATAAAATGTCTAATAACATTTCTTTCATATTTTAGAAAGAACATATTATAGACAAAAATAAACTCTACAGAATCTTAGATCTACAGCAGTGGCCTGCATACAAGATATTCTGGTGCAGTAATTGGATAATGTTTATGGGATTGACCAACAAATGTCAGACTGGACTTAAGGCCTTGTATGTAATGTGGAACTCACACCTAACACTGCTTAGATGTCTAAGAACCTAAGAGTAGATAGGTCAGGGATAAGCAAAATAGTATCCTGGTGCAGAAAGAGTATATGCAAGTCCCCATCCCTAACCTAGAAGCTTTATCTAATTGATAATGGCTCATGAGGTAAAATAGTCTGTTTTCCCCCAATAGAGTCTCACTGTGAAGAAAATTCTCACTGACATACAGATCTCATGCCCAGCAATAGATCGTCAGCACAAATGACTTCAATGGCATTTTGGAAGTTCTTTGCCTCATGATATTTTGTCTGGGCATTATTTTTCTTTCTTTATCTTTTTCTTATTTTCATTACAGGTATTTTGCATATATTTCTATCTATCTATCTGTCTGTCTATCTATCTATCTATCTATCTATCTATCTATCATCTATTGATCGATCAATCAACCCATCTATCTATCTGTTTATCTATCTGTCTACCTATTGATAAATATAATAGTTTCCCACATTCTGTTTTGATGGGATTTCTGTGTTTGTGAATATGTGTGTCTCTGTATCACTATATGTTTCTTGTGCTTTTTCTTTGGCTCTTAATCTCCCTTTTATTTGTTTTATCCTATTCTGGTTTGTTTATTTTTAATTTTATATTATTTTATAAGATTCCTGTTTATGTTATACTGTGCGAGAAAAAAGGGATGTGGATTCTGGTGGGTGAACAGTCAAGGAAGATCTTAAAGAGGAAGTGGGGCATGAGAAACTGTAATTGGAATATGTTTTATGGCAACCCCCCTATTTTCAAAATGGTGGCTTGCATTTTACAGTGGCTTTGGAATTTGTCAGGGAAACACTTATAGAATTGTCCAACCTGTTGCCTGGAAGCCACATATGCTCCAGGATAACTGTGAATGAAGCTCAAAATAAAGTCCTAAACTTAATTAAGCATTCTGAGATTATTAATACTTGCTAATAACTGTGCAGCTCTGGGGCATGGACTTTGTATCTGACAAGGTCATATTGCAATGCCAGAAGATTAAGCCTGTCTACCAGTGAGTCTATGATAAACCGTGGGACACAGTGTAGAAAGGAGACTAACATGGTTGCTTTTGCTCCAGTTTCTTAGTTTAAGAGAATAAAAAAAATCACATCTTTCATGATTATTCCTGCAGCTAAAATGAGAGCTTATGTATTTTTCCTTCTGGATAATTTGGTTATTCATGTCATTTAATTGGTACTGATTATTTCTGTTTTATTTAACTCATAAACTTACTGTTGAGAGGTTTATCATGGTATGCCAGATATTAGTTCAAAATGAAATAATCTGAAAGTCTTATGCTGAGTCTTAAATTATTTTAAGTTAGAGGGAGAACACAGATGATGCAGAGACTCTGAGGTATTTGGCTAGATCTGGGTCAAAGAAAAATTGAGATCATGACCTCTTCTTGGGAGAAGGTGGTCTCAGCCAGGAGAGCAACTTTGTCATATCCAGGTTCCAAGACCTCAGTCTTTAAAAAAAATAGAGTTGATGCATCAAAGACTTCTCCTTTCTCTGTCTTCCAGATGCAAATCACTATCCTTTTATCTTAAATACTACATTTAATGGAGAAAGGAGAACAGTCACTTATCCCATAGCACAGTCTATTTCAGCTGATTGCTATCCATGATGGGTGTTGGCTAGCAGGAACGGCTGTATTTGCTGATTTTACCACGGTCTTATCACATTCTGATATCACACTCAAGCTTGTTCAGAAGTTCTTAATGTACACAGGTTTCTACTTGAAGTGCCTCTAAGCAGCTACTCCCTTGCTGCTTAAGTTTCATCTTTTGAGTAGTTAAAAGTGGGGCTGCCATCTCTGAGAAGTTAAAATGAAAACCAACAGTGGCTAAACCCACTCAGGGCAGTGGGATTCAGAACATAGCCTCTAGCAGTCAGCTTCAAAGGCCAAACCACAACCCATTCCTTAATTAGCTCCACACACCCAGGACTTGATTAATTCTTGACAGCCTTTATATATTTTCCCTTCATTTTCTCCAATTTAAGGCTATCCAGAGAAACACAAACATTTTTTTCTTACTGTCACATGGATGCTAGACTTTTAGTGAGTCATCCAGCTTCCCCAGGTGAAAAGCCTCCACCAGAACATTCCTGGCTCTTTCCATGTTTGCAGCATGCTCCCCCCACACACTCCCATGCCTGCCTTTCAAACATTTGCTGAATTCATGCCACAGTATTTGCATTGCATGATGTTGTAACCTGAACACAGAACCATCACTCTTCATTGGGGGAGGGGGTTGACACTAGTCAACAGTCAAGGTCAGCTATTAAATTTAGTCAACTGTGTAGGATTATGTTCAAAATACTAGTTATGCCACGCAGTTCATAACTTCCTCTGCATTATATTATTCAGAAATGATGGACCCAAACTGTTAAAATATAAATTTGTGTGCTTGTCAAAAATAAAGATAAATAATGTGGCAGAGACTGAGGTGAGAGAAAAAGTTCCATTCACAATCCAAATGATTGTGACTATTCTGGTGCCTAAGGCACCCCTGTCCTAAGCTGTTCTTTGTTCTATTTTTTTTTTTTCTGTTTTCTCTTATATCCTTAATGGAAAATACTCTTAGCACTAATGTAGTGTTTAGCCAACAGAGTACAAACATCATCAGTTAAAAAGGAAACAGACAAATGGAAACAAAAACAAACTACAGCACACAAACAGGGATACTGCCTCTCAGCTCACCATAGAGATGAAGTGTCCCTGAAGGGAAGGATGAATCACCTTGACATGCACCAAGGCATAAAATCAGCTAATAGGAAAGGTTCAGGGTTTTCATTATCATCCATGGAACTTAAATTATATGCTATATGGTTAGAGCCTTCAGCCCTACTCCCAAAACTTCAGCAAAGTTTGAAAAATCCCGCTTGCTTGCCGTTGCTTTGAGAATTATATAAAATGTTTGCATCATGTACAATAACTAGATAATTGCAACTTTATAGAATATACTAAGGGATGACTCAGTGGATAAAGCTCCAGTAACCTGGAGGTTGGAAGGAAAGAAATGACTTCCACAAACTGCCTTCTGACTTCTATATATGCACATAGAAGAGAAATGTAATTTTAAAAGTTTGCCTTGTTTCCCATAGCATCATTTCTAAGAAAATGGGCCTTGCTGTAAGACTGAGAAGTTCTGCAGGAATAAAAATTAAAGGAGTTTTAGCTCTTACAGTCTGGATGTTGCTATTCCAGACATCTTGGTTATAAGCCTTGGTTCAATTTTATTTAAATCTCAAAGAACTGAGATCACAGCCAACATTAAACCACTTAAAAAATAGACTGGAAGAAGGAGAGGTCAACAATCCAAAGCAAAGAAGGAAAATTAAGTTTATTATCTTTTAACTCTGGTGAAAGTGTATGTTTTTCTAGCTGGTTATTTCTAGGCCATTTTACAGTTATTGGGTCATCCAATTAATAAGTGCTATTCCTGTGGCATGGAACTGCAAACACTTTGGTGACAAAATTATTGTTGAGTAGTATGTATTAATCAGCACAAGACTATGAAAAATAGAAACCATTACAACAAACTATTAGATCATAGCAAACTTAGCATATTGTGGGATCCATCCCATCTGCAGACACCAAACCCTGTCATTATTGATCATTCCAAGACGTGCTCCCAGGCAGGAGCCTAGTATGGCTGTCCTCTGAGAGACTCCACCAACAACTGACAAAGACAGATGCAGATACACACAGCCAACCATCAGACTGAGCCCAAGGACCTCCATGGAAGTGTTAGGAGAAGGAATGAAGGAGCTGAAGAGGATTGCAATACTATAGGATGAACAACAATATCAATCAACAAGACCCCGCCCCCCCCCCCCCAGAGTTCCCAGGGCTTAACCACCAATCAAAAGAGAATGCATGGGCCTATCTATGGCTCTAGCTACCTATGTAGCAGAGAACTGCCTTATCTGGCATCAATGCGAGGAGAAGCTCATGGCTCCCTGCATCTGCTCTGGGGTCTTCTGCCATATCAGTGTTCATTTATGCATAGCAGAGATAAGAATTGCTTTGGCATTGTTATTTTGATAACCTGAAGGTTTCTGTTACAACCTTCTAACTATGGCACAATGGAGACCAGAAATCTCCGGTGGTAATAGGAACATGAGAGGATCATATGGTGGAGGCCACAGTAGTCCTGGAGGAAGTGGAGGAGGTGGAGGCCATGGCAGGAGGAATCTACACTGAGCTTCAGTCTACTTATCATGGGCTTCCCTGTATAAGTAGAAGAATATTAAAGATATGTTATTTAATTTATTAATCTCAAACCGCAATTATTATGTGAATGGATATTGATAATCCAAGGATTAAAGTCATGTGCCCCCATATTCAGTTTATTATGATCATTATTATTATCGATATTATTTGAATTAGTGATACATTAAAATTGTAGATTTCAGGTTGGTTATTGGGGCAATGCTGTCTACTTAAAATCTTTTAATAAGCTCCAGGTAGACTGAGGCATCAATGGGATTAAGACAAAGGACTCAGATGTCTGTGATAGGCCTGCTTCTCTCCAAGTACTCAGGCATCAATACTGAATGTATATAATACAAAAGAGAAGACAACTGCTCGAACTAACCTGGATCCACATTACTGAGCTCTGAATGACTTAAACTGCTCCCTTGGCTGAGCCAGGGTTTGAATAAAGACAGTTAGTAAAGAACAGAGTTATCTTTGCAGTCATGCATACAATAGCCAGCTTTAATAGTGGAGGAACAAGAATTCAGATCTTCCATCATGACCCTTCTACAGCTTCCACTTTAAAAAGCCAGAGATTAAGTGATTTTGTGCATACATCACAGTATTTCATGGTATATCAGGAACATATGGTATAGCAGAAATTAATTATATACAACCAGACAAATAGAAAAATCATCAACTATAATTCACAGATGAATCTTCGTGGTTTCCATGGCAATGGGAAATTGAGAGTTTCCAAATAGAGCAATCTTGTGAAAGAAATAGATTTGGTGATTTTCCTGACACTTTATAAGTGGTTAATCAGGGACCATCTATCTTGATGCTGCCAGAAACTGATGCTTAGGAGAAATGCAAACTCTTCTCTGTCCAGCCTGGTGTAGCACATCTGAATCACCACATCATTGGCACTGGTGCAGGCAAAGTTGCATGGGATCTTATGAGACAGCATGCTGCTCAGTTTTTGAGAAGCTCATCATTTAACAGACTATTTAAACATAGTAGGCAGGGATTGGGCTGGGGAAGGGGAGAAATGGGCCATACAGAACACTGAGAAATAGTAACCTTTCTGGGAACATCATGACTGAGCTCAGATGTGTTTTTTTTTTTTTTCTTCAAGAATGACAATATTTATGTCTATATGAGGTGTAAATTATACAATGAAGAACAAGCAAAATATACAAATATAAATAAGGCCTATAATGAGTTCCCCGCTAATAAACGTGTTTTTAAAATAAGGAAAATTGAAACAATGGAGATAGACTAGTAGGCAAGAAGAACATAAAAACTTTAATGTTGGCAATTTCAGCAAAGGTGAGTGAATGCAAGTTACTCAGGTTTCAATACTTCCCTATTGGGCTGGGCCCAGCGCACACTAGCTAGCAGGGAATCTTCCTTCTCTCTGGAAGCTACCGTCTATGCTTTGAGTCTGTTTGTGGAAATTATGACTCTATTTTTCCCAGAGGGGATGCAACTGCGTATTAAGAAAGGCATAATTGTAATGAAAGGAACAAGATACTAGCTGACACAGTGGCTATTGACTTAAAATTCTTCTTGAAATGAGCAAACAAGGGGTCTGGACAGATGACTCAGAGATGAAGAGCACTTAGAGCTCTTGCAGAGGACCCTTGGTCAGTTCCCAGCACTTGTGCCAGGCAGCTCTAACTCCAACCCTAAAGTGCCCGAAAGCCCCTTATAGACTCTCATAGCCCAAGCATTCACATGCACAGAACCCACACATAGACACATACTCCTTAAATAAAAAAATAAAAAAATAAACCCACACAAGCAAAACAAAAACTAAGCCTGGGGTGAGGAAAATAAAAGTTTGTTCATTTTTTTATACACCAAGCTTAAGGTATCCTAATTCTCTTGTGACCTCTTACAAGGCAGGATTTTGGTGTTTTTCTTATATTTAGAGATGATAAGGCTAATTAAATATATGTAATATGGAAATTTGATATGGTAGACCAAGAAGTACAATATATATCAATCTTATAAAAGTACAGAGAAAAAACAAGAACATGAAGATTCAGAAACCTGACATTATTAGGTGTCCAGCATGGTCAAACTGATGTGGAATATTCATTTCTCTGAAAGAAGAAAGAACAATTGCTTCTTCCAGTGACCAATAACATATATAGCACTTGCATTTGAAACTGAAGAATTTTTTTAGCATTGATTCCTACTGCTCCTGATAGAGTAACCCACAGTGCTTGACAGCTGTAAATATAACCAGAAACCAAGAGAATTAGCTGCAGCAGGATCAGTTTAGAAAACAAAGTGGTTTGCCCATTGGTCATACACTTGAATGCTGGGAAATCTTGAATGGGTGGTAATGATCTAGTGTCATTTTGTCGTTTCTTTGTATTTTAACTTTCCATACTTCAGGGAGATGGGAAGGTTACTAGGCTTACAAAACTTACAAGAAAAATTATAAGACTCAGCATGCTCAGAAAACTCAAGGAGTCTTAGTCAAGGTTTTAGGACTTGTAAACCGTTGCATCAGTGAAGATGCCTGCAAGTTGTACAGGTTATACTAGTGATGTGGTTTTCAAAAGTCATTTTCTGTGCTGTAACAGACTTTTTAATGGTACAGCTGGCCAAGTCATCCTTGTGGATGGCAGTGAGCCCTCACTCAGGCTCCTGTAAATAATTCATCTTAACTCATCTGTGTATCAAGCTGTACTTGAATGGAATAATTTCTCTGGTCTGTGGTTACTCTCTCTAATTGAGGTAAACAGAACCAATGTCACTAGGAAAAGTCATAGAACATAGGGTGTCAAGAACCCCCTAAAAGAAGTGTTTCAAGAGCTACTTAGCATAAACTGGTTATTGGATCCTTTGACACACAGATGCAAATAATTCCCATGGCACCCACTGAAGATGAAAATAACCTGCTTGGGTACCAGGGAATAGCAAGCCCATGAGCATCAATCAAGAAAAATGCCTTGAAGTCTTGCTGGGACCAGCAAATCTCCCTCTAAGCATAACTTTACTTCCTGGTGGATGCCTCATGATTCACATGGTCAATTTTTTTTCATGCAAGACTGAATATTTTAATAGTAGGCAAAGAACTCTATTAATCATTTTCCTGGAACCACAAGTATAAATGAGGGCTTTGCAAACAGATATAGCAACATGCTTGATAGGAGGTACAAAATGATCTCATACTATTCTAACATTTCTGTTCCCATAACCAATGTATGAAGAGAGATTAAATATAATTTCCCCCCTAATCATCTCTTTTAACTAAATATAAGACAGTTGGTGTTTGTTCTTAATTTTGAGGGTTTTCATTAAGATTGGATAATATTGGTGGGGTTGGAGAAATGGCTCAGCAGTTAATGGCATAAATCACCCTCTCAGAGGACACAAGTTGGGCAGTGGCTCACACGTGCCTGTCACCCCAGGTCTTTATGGTCTGGTTCCTTATTCTGATCTTCATGGGCACCTGCACTTATGCACATGTTTCTTCAGAGAGACAAGCAGACAGACAGTTAAAAATGAAATAACTCTTTAAGAGTCAACAGTATTGATCTATTTACATAATATTTTAATTTTTCATTAGATGTTGCCTGTTTACCAGTGGGTCAAAAATGACCCTACCTAAAATAACAGAGTACAGGACAATGCTCTGAAGGCTAGATTCTTTTGAAAGTTTGCTGGGGAATGAGGTACCGGCCATTTGGTCTGATTTCATTTTGACTGTTTTTTAGGGCCTTTAATAAATGATGTTAAGATGAATAAAAAGGCTGTGTAAAGTAGGTCTTTTTTTCCCCCACAGCATGCAGGTGTACCTCTTCCAGTTAAAATGTTGAAAAGGGCAAAAAGAATTCAAGAGAATATTTTTCCCATCTGAGCAACTGCAAGCTGGGCAAGAGTCTCCTCTGATTTTGGATTTATTACTAGGATACATTCCTTAATGGCCCAGAACCAACATGTAATGCAGACTTCCCACTGACATGGTTCCTATGCAGTCATGTCATCTAGAAAGCTGATGTTTTAAGGAAGAGAGACTTACACAGAGGCAATTGCCTAGCATTCCTATATAAATGTGGGAACTTTGGGAGTCAACATCATTGAAGATAGCACTTGTATATTAGAGTAACTGAAAACCTGTAAAGGCAAATAGTGTGCAAAGCATTCAGATATGAAGGTGACAATGTGGTGTGTTCAGATGAGAAAAACATGGAGAGAGTGGTAAGGAAATGAACAGGGCCTGTAGGGACAGTGTATGAAGGTAGGCTGTGTGTGTGTGTGTGTGTGTGTGTACACCATACATGCTGTGTGTACATATAGGTTCGTGCATGCATACACACTTGTGTGTTGTCTGTATGTGCGTCTCTGTGTATATGTGCATGTATATGAACAGGCAGGCAGAATTTCAAGAAAGAAAGACTGGAAAGAGTTTATGTCTACTCTGTGGCCACTGAGAGATTCTTCCATTTGCCATCCTCTTACTCTACCTAAATAGTTTCATTTCATCAATGAGCATCACACAGACCTACACCATACACACATGGAGTATATACAACTAGAAGAAATTAATATTTGTAAATATTTTCTAAATGAAATGTTGAATGGGATGTACTTGCAGATGTAACTGCTGTTTGGAAATAGAGAAATTCAGTTCCTACAGTGTTCACTTTCAAGTCTTACAGAGATAGCTTCAGCCAGTAAAATGTAAATGAATATAATTCATAAAGACTCAAGACACACAATTGAGATTTTCACATGATAAGCTTTATAAATTTTCTGCCTTTCTTAAATATTACTGTGTGCTTAAAAATTAATTTGTATTATGAAAACTGACAAGGCTCCCCACAAAGTCATAGCTGGGTTCAACAAGATAACAGTTAAATAGACGTGCCTTGACCTCTCCTTGCATAGTGATTAGACTGAAAGCAGACATAGCTTTGCAGTATAATTATGATGAAAATTAAAATGGCCCCTTGGTGTTACTTTTAACCAGTATCTAAAGCTGTGCATATTGAGGCTATGTTAGAAAAAAATCTATATGCAGTGAAATGTTTATAGGCAGTAAAATATGTGGAGTAACCACAATAAAAGTTGAAATTGGAAGGAATATCAAGTACCCTATATCATCCCATATGCTTTTATTATGCTCCCTAATAATTGGATCATAAACAGAGGCAGCATTGTGTCAGTATGGACTTTCTCAAACATGTTCTTAAAGAGACTCAGCAAAAAAACCTTTCCATTTCATTTTATTTAGAATATATTACCAGCACCATAACATAATTTTACCTTTCAGGGAAGTCTGGAATTTTATAAGTCTTTGAACGGCAGCTATCAGAAGCTGATCATGGGAAGAGATTTGATTTGAAACACCAGATGCTAGCTGTCATTTTTCATTCTGGGTGTCTCTCTATGAAGGTGAACTTTGTCTCCAAGTTAACGCAATGCTGTCTCTCTAACATGTGGTCTCTTAGATTTTCCTTCACTGTGAGGTGAGCACATTTTTCTTATTCAGCTAGTAAGTAGGATTAATGTATTGTAAAGTTGTGTAGGTTTTAGAGTAATGTTGCATTTAAATCTATGCAATATACCTGGTTTAATAGTTACAGAAAGAAGCCAATGAGAATTATAAGGAGTAAGAATCTTTAAGAATTCATTTTTATTAGAGGTCAATAATTTTATGGCACATCTAGCAGATACAATTTTAAATGCTTCAGACATTGTACCATAAAAGGAAATTTATTATCTATACAGGTAAAACTGTATTATATGATCAATTTAAATCAAATCAAATGAATGTTTAAAACATGATAATCTCAATGGATATTTTATATATATGCATGGACATATTTATGCATGTATGTCTGCATCTCTCATTAATATACAGCATGTATATACATTATGTTTATATATAGTAAATGTAATTTAAAGGGCTCGAGATCTAATAAGCAGCTCACATGTGCTTAGAAAGATGAAAGGTTTTTGATTATGCCCGTTTGTCAGGAATATGTTTTAGTGACATGATGAACCTGTTTTAGATGCAAACCACAGATACCTGCATGTGGATCTAGCCTGTAGACCTATGTTTTCATGTCATGCAGCCGCAGAGCACTGCAGAGGGTAGAAGATGGATCGCAGCAACAAGGTGGGAGAATCCTTTGTAGAGAGAGAGAAATGAACTGCAGACCTGGGGGAGGCAGGGATCAGTCCTGAATTGGTTGCTCTTTGGAGGGATTAGTGGAAGTGAGGATTAATTAGGGATTAGGTGCTGCTATGAGTTAAGGGCAGTTTAGCAACGGGTATCCAATTTCTAGGTGGAAATAGCAAAGCAGTTCTAGGGTGTTATTAGACAGAAAGCAATAGCCACTCGAAGAGGGGGCCATTATGGCATTTGCAGCTGCTACCTGACCTTGGAGAAAGCTCTTCTCTGAAGTCTGCAGCTGGCTTTATCTGTCATGAGTTTCTTTCAAGTCTGATCAGTGAGTGGCCGAGCCTTTGCGTTTCAATCTGGCTGACAAACCAATGTGTGTTGATTTGATTTTCAAATCTATGAAAGCATGTCACTTGGTACTTGTGTGTATATTTAGTATGCATGATATAAAGGAAAGATCAGAAGGTGAGCCATACAGGTATGGGGGGGATGAAGGAGTACTGTAGACACTGAGTGAGGAGATAGTCCTAGATAGGAAATGCTTTAACACCCACAGCTGTCTATTGCAGGGATAGAAGAAAACCAATAGAAATGCATTTCAGTGTCTGTGTGGGTGATGGGTAGCCTTCCTCAGGACAGTGTCACTGAGCTAATATGAGTGTAAGAATGTGAGGGGAACACATGAAATGGGATATGAACACCAGATTCTCTTCCCTGAGAATTGGAGTGATGAAGAAATTTGAAATGAACAGGAGTGTGATTGCTAAAACTGCACGTGCTGGGGTGGGGGAGAAAATTAGTGAAAGGAGATAATATAAACAAACAGAAAAAGGAAACGCCCACGGTCTCAATTCCATCTGCTTAAATGCATCCAAAAAGGAAATGAAGATCAGAGAGAGAGAGAGAGAGAGAGAGAGAGAGAGAGAGAGAGAGAGAGAGAGAGAGAGAGAGAGAGAGAGAGAATGAATACTGGTCTTTAAAACTAAAGGTAAATATAAGTGATGCTATGCATAAAGGTTAATGTTAGGATTCTTCTGCCTTTGTCTTAGTTTGCTTCCTGTGGCTGGGATAAATGTGTGGAGGAAAGGTCAAGGGGTTTGTTTTTATTTATTTTTTTCAGTTTACAGTTTAGGCCATCATTAAGGAAACTTAAAACGAGAACACAGAGGGAAGAACTCTGAAGGAATGCTTACTAGCTTGCTCTCTGCCTTTCTTTCTGATAGATTTTTTATAGAGCACAAGTCCATGAGCCTAAGCATAATCCCTTCCATATTTGGCTAAGTCCTCCCACATGAACTTTTCTGTATGCCAATCTGATCAATAAATGGTGTTTCAACTGAGGTTCTCAGACAAGTCTGAGCCATGTCAAGTTGACAGCTGAATCTAACTGGGAGAGATGTAGAAATGAAGAATGAAAAAGAAAACGGATAGGACTATGATGAATAAGTCAAGAGGGAATAAAATGGTCTTAACTGCAGTCTTTATTCATTGATACTAAGGTCCGGGCACTTGCAGCCACAGACATGCTGGGTCCTTGCCAGAGCCCCCAGAGCATTTGAAAACACTACATGTCACACTTAGAACTCATTCGGCTGCAATAATTAAATTCCCCTTAAACACAGTTACTAAAATGAGCCTTTTGAGTTTTCTGGCTGACAAACATGTGTTGTACCATTTCCAAAGTTGTTTGATTGCCATGTATTCACAGATCACATGCTTATGCACATATGCACTCATGTGTGTGCACACACGCAGGCATGCACAAATACAGCTGAGGTGTTGTCATATTCTTAATTTCAGCAATTGGAATCTGAGAAGGTAGGCTTGTGACAGAGTTTCAGATTATATGGGGCTCTAGATAGAGAGAAGACCCAGTCTCAAACACAAACAAAGAAACACAAGCTCAAATAATCATCATTAATACACATAAACATGAATTTACCCGAATATTTCCATATATAAGCATCATTTCTTCCCATTCAAACATGTAGACACCATCTCCTTTCCCTCTCAATGGTCTGCAGAATCTGCTGTACAGAGTTTGTGAGTAGGAAGCCCTCTGTAAGGTACTCTACGTCAGTTTGAGGACTGTAGTACGTAACATAATTTTGCCTGAGAAATATGCCTTATACTATTTATTATTTGTCTCAGGATATCAAGTATAAGACCCTGCTTATAAAATATTTCTAATAATTTTTGGTTGGTTGATAGATAGCAACTAGTGTTTTAAGAGCTCTTTGAGAATGTGCCCACAATCATAATACCCACTGGTAATAAAAGTCAGTGTTGTGTCTTAGGGTTTTTTTTTTTTTCTACCTGAGTTTGTCCATTTTCTCAGAATTCTTATATAATAAAATATGATGCATGCTAAAAATACAAGTTTTAGAGATTTTTTTTCTACTTGGGCTGGAGCTGAATGGTTTTGCACATCATTGGAAAAGAAGATTGAAATTCTGTTAGCATTGTGAGTCAGTTGTCTATATTTATGGCATTGGCTTTATGGAGTGCATGTATTTATTTGGAAATGGCACCTGAGGGAATTAGAAGATCAAGATGAATGTCTTAGGCTGCCCCTATGTGACACCCCAGCAGCTCAAAATTCTACCGATTTAGGGAAAAAATATTTGTGCAAACACACAAATTAGTTGTTTTGAACTCTGAGTTTAGAAAACCTGAGAGAATCAACTTTTAATTTTTTACCATTCTTAATTATTTTAGGTGCCATTTTACACTAGCATTTATATTGTGCCTTTACACTAGAAGTGTAGAAGCTGTGTGACATTGTCCTCTTGCACAGTTATGACTCCACAATTCTTTCTTTTTTCTTGAAGTGCTAAGGATTAGACAGGAACATGTGCATGTTAGGCACAGAACTCATTTTAGGTGAGACGAGCCATATTTGTCAAAATGTGGCCTGGTTTCAGGGCTCATCAAGCTAAGAGCCTGAATACTGGTGATGTCCGTGGTATCAAAGGGAAGGTGTGTGCCTCTGCAGGAAAAGATGAGCACAGTGTACTTACTGTGGACAGGGAGGAAGAAAAAGGCTGACACTGTATAATAAAGTTTGCAGGAGCACAAGGTGACGGTTTTCTTGTTGCTGCTGTAGCCTATTCAACATAAATAACCTAAAATTAAGAAATATGTATCTTTTCATGATTGCAGGGGGGTTAATTTTTTTTTCGTGGGATGGAACACAGGAAGTTCAATCTTTTGCGTTGTGGATGTCTTGCTGGAACAGGTCATTATCATGCAGACAGGAGAAACAAGAAAGTGCAGGTCAAGCTTCAGCCCAACATTCTCCTTCTTCCTCTAGGCGAATCATACCATTCAGAGTTCCATTACTTCTCAAGCCTATGCGGAGTTGCCAGTCCAAAAAAGCATCATGGTGAGTGTGGTTGCACACCTGACAGCAGTCAAGTGGCCAGTGCCAAGTGGTCAGTATGAGCTTTGAAACCTAGGAATGCCTGACCCAACTGGATTCTTCCAGGATTTGGGACTAAACTTACTCACCTGACTAAAAGCATTATCTTGCAACTCAAATCAGTAGCCAACAACAGCTTGCATTCTTGGCTTTCTAGAACATCTCTAGGAAAGGCCAGTGTTGATCCATCAACCTATAGCTTGATTTTTAAAGGAACAGGAATGTTTATGTACCTTTTTATTAATTATTCTATTTATTTACACTGTAAATGTTATTCCCCTTTCAAATTTCCCCTTCACAAACCCCACACCCCATCCCATTTTCTTTGCCTCTAAGAGGGTGCCCCCCACCAACTCACCCACTCCCACCTTACCCCTCTAGTATCCTTCTTCTCTGGGGCATCAAGCCTACACAGGACCAATCACCACTCCTCCTACTGATGCCAGATGCGGTAACCCTCTGCTACATAAGTATCTGGAGCCATGGATCCTTCCATGTATACTCTTTGGTTGGTAGTTTAGTTGCTGGGAGCTCTGTGGGGTCTAGTTAATTGATACTGTTGTACTGTCTATGGGGTTGCAAATCCCTTCAGCTCCTTCAGTCTTTCCCCAACTCTTCCATTGGGGTCTCCAGTCTCACTCCAGTGGCTGGTTTTAAGTATCTGTATCTGTCTTAGTCAGGTGCTGACAAATCCCCTCAGAGGATAACTATACCAGGAGGCTTCTGTCTCGAAGCATATCTTGGCATCAGCAGTGGTATGGGGGTTTGGTGTCTGCAGATGGGATGTATCCCTAGATGGGATGGTCTTTGCATGTCCTTTCCTTCAGCCTTTGTTCCATTTCTGTCCCTGGATTTCTGGGTTAAACATTTTTTATTTTTTATTTTTATTGGATATTCTCTGTATTTACATTTCAAATTTTATCCCCTTTCTCCCACTCTTTCCTGGCTCCCCTTGCTTCCATGAAATTGCCCCCTCTCCCAAGCAGCCTCTCCCACCTCAGCAACTTGGAGTTCCCTTACACTGGGGAAGCAGTTAAACATTTTTAGATGGGTGGGCGGCCCCATTCCTCCACTGGGGGGCTATGTTTATTTACTTGAGGCGGTCTCTTCAGGTTCTATCTCCCCTGTGTTGGGTATTTTGGCTAATGTCATCTCCATTGGGTCCTGGGAGCCTCTTGCATCTCTGGTATCTGGAACTTTCTAGTGATTCCCCAAGTTTTTCACCCCCCACTGCTACATATTTTTATTTTTTTCTCCCGAGCCTCCGGACTTGTCTCCTGTCTCTTCCCATACTTGGTCCTGCCCCCCCCCTTTTTTTCTCTCCTCTTCCCCTCTCCCACCCAGGTGCCTCCCTCCCTCCCTCTGCCTCCTGTGATTATTCTGTTCCACCTTCTAAGAGGATTTGAAGCACTATGTATTTTAGTTAAGGTTGACTCCACGAGATGGAACCCATGCCTGACACTGGCTGAGAACATGAGACTAGAATAGCCATGGACACAGGAAAACCAAATACTATTTTTGCTGAAAGAACCAGCCATAGAATGACTCCTGACAGTATTCTGCTCTGCCGACAGATCCGTGTTCCACACAGCCATCATCAGAGATGCTTCCGTCTGCAGCAGAACAGAATTAATACAGAGAAACACATGATGGCACTATGCAGAAGGTAAATAACCTGGGATCACTCAGTTCTCAATGGGATGTCTTCTTAAAGCCCCTTCCCTCAGAGCTGAGGGATTGATGCAGAAGAGGACGTGAAAGATCCCAAGAGCCAAAAGGGATGGATGGCACTGAGCAATCTGTGTTTTCCTGGCACAACAGAGCTGACACAGATATGAACTTACAGAGACTGTGCTAGCGTGCATAGGGCCTAACAAGGCCAATGTAGATGGGATCTCAGCACCAAGAGGTGGAAGTGTACATGTGATTCTATCCCTAACCAAGACACTATCTTCACACACTTACAAAGAACAATTTGTTTTCTCCCGGGAGTCTCAATGGGTATGAAGAGCAGTGACAGCCAATCACTGGGCGAGAATGAGGAGGCGGGTCTTCCAGGCAAGACAGGAAAGGGAGGGGTGTTGCCTGAAACAGTGAACAGGAGGAAGACAGAGGAGCTGATGGAAGGAAGATGAAACAGAAGCCCATGGCCTGGAGAAACTGCAAGTAGCAGAGATTTCATGGCCAGGGAAGAAAGTGATGTAGAAGCATGTCTGCCCAGTATGGACGTGCAGTTTAAAAATATATAACTGAATTGCGTTTTCTTTGCATGGGTTTACTGGGGTTGGAGATTTGCCACAACAGAGCAAGCCTCATGTTCCCAATAGATGGCTAACCCAAAACAAACTCAGTCGAATTATCAGAGAATAATTTGTCTCATGTTGCTTTATATGGTTTGTTTCTTTGGTTTTGTCTGGACACACTGGTCATTTTCTTGACATGATGGCTTCTGATTTTGTCGTTTTATAGTGTGTGTGTGTGTGTGTGTGTGTGTGTTTGTGTGTGTGTTTTTTTTTCTTTAAATTTTACTACTTTAGGTTTATGTTCTTCTAAAGAGATAGAAGGCATTGAGCTGGAAGTGTGGGAAAATGAGACTATCTAGGAGGAGAAAAGAGAGGGGGAAACCATGATTAAAATGTATTGTATGAAAAAAAAATGTTTAAAAATACAAGGTGGAGCGAGACCAGTAGAGTAAGACACTTGGTATAGATATCTGACCTGCCTATCCAAATTCCCAGACACATGTGTGTATGCTCTCCCTCCCTCCCTCTCTCTCTCTCTCTCTCTATCTCTCTCTCTCTCTCACACACACACACACACACACACACACACACACACACACACACACACACACATCACCTCCCCACAAGGCAATAAAAAAAAATTAAAAACAACCAAAAACGGAGGGGGAGTACTCTGCAGAAGAATTCGAACTTAAAAACATTGTTTCCCTAATAAAATGGCCACTGCACTAGAATTGATTTCTCCTCTATGTGACCTTTATTGGGAAAAGAAAAAATCAGGAAGTTCTACCCAAAGCAGACTTCGCTGTATAACATTAGGCAAATATTTTCGAGTGGCGTGTCAAAGCTGTCACACAGGTGAACTCACAAGACCTGTGACTGTAAGCACAAGGCCTGAACAAGATCAAGCCTGGTATAATCCTGGCACAGGGGGAGAAGGGTTCTTGAAATCCCTCTTCTAGCCAGGAAGCTGTTGGCAATTAATGGCTACTGGGAGGGAGAGGAAGTTTTCTATGGAGAAGCAGTCCCCGAAACACCTCATATAGGCGTGATGAGGGGACTCAGTGTCAGGAGAAAGACAGACATATGGAGGGAGAACAGATCTGGGAGGAATAAGTGTGGGTGTGGGTGATGGGGGAGATCAGGATCCACTATATGTATGAATTCTCAATTAAATATAAATTAGACAAAACCCGATAACAAATGCAGAGGTAGGGAGTGGTTTCTATGTCCTTCTTCCCTGTCTCCCTTCTTCTTTTACCTTCCCTCCACCTTTACTTCTTTTTTAAAAACAGGCTCACAAAATGGAGCCGATATTGGCTACTCACAATTTTCCTTCCTCAAGTTTCCAACTGCTAGAACTTCAGGAAACAGCGTCTTCTTAACAGGTTTGTTTAGGCTGAGATATAGCCTTATCCTTCTAACAGTCAGTTCTGAGTTAGACCTGCCACACTTACTGTGAAAATTCAAATAATTCTGGGGTTTAAACATAAGCACAGAAATAGGATATGTATATATGTATATATATATATATATATATATATATATATATATATATATAATATTATATTATATTTAAACAATTAACACTTCTCTTTATTTTAAGCTAAAGACACCACAAATTCTAGGTGGTAGTTCCTGTGGTATCACTTGTCTTCCTGTGTTTGAAACTAGTACACAAGTGTGAGCATGCACTCACATTTCTCTCATTCGAGTTTCAAAACTAATATGGACATCATCTGTGTGGATGAATGAGCATGCCATTGGTGAATTGCATTGGTAAAGTGTGGTAGTCTCTCTTTACAACATATTCATTACATCGAGTGCTTCTTATGCTATTTCCAGGGTGGTGTTTGGGAGCTCCTGGGTCAGCCATTCAATCCTATTGTGTCTTGCAGCTGTGTGCTGCCCTGTGGGAGACAATGGGAAGGGGAGGCTGGAAGTGGGACTGTGGGTAAGGGAGAGGCAGGAAATTGCAGTATTAAGGCAGCTGTCTTAGAGAAATACTGCTTTCTTTATGAAGTGCTAATGTGCTGGAAGAAGGCAGCGCCTTTCTGATCAGTGCCTAACATGCAGAAGGCAAGTTGGTGGGGGAGGGCCTCTTGAGCTTCTGCATGTAGGATCCCTGCAGAAGTTCCTGAAGGAGAGAAGACTTTGATCACCACTCTGATTAAATCTAAGTTGACTGTACCTAATGCCTGGCATCTCAGATGGCTGGAGAAATCTCTGGATGCCTTTACTGATGGCTGCTTTATTAAAATGTAATTGATTATCATATTTTGTTTGTGGTTATGGACCTAAGTGTGTTTATATGACACATACATGCCTGGAATGCATGGAAACCACAGGAAATCATCAGTTCCCTGAAGCTGGACTTACAGTTTCAAACTGCCTGATATGATACTGGGAAATGAACAATTTCTCCAGCTCCCCAATACTTACCGTTAGAGGAATATCATCATAGGAATATATTACCTTTAGAGGACTCATCCACATTAAATTCCAGGTAAAATTGATTTCTATGTACAACATGTCTGGCAAATTTTGATCATCCTTAGTCACATTGTAAAATGTGAAATAACTTGCCTTTTAATATAATATTAAAGACATGTTGGGTAAGAAAATTTCTGAAGCAGCAAATTGCTTACAGGAAATATCTGTATCTTGGAAAAATATATCTCCTCATGACAACATATGGACCTCTCTTTAAAAGCATAAGCTTTTCGAATCCCAAGAGACAGGCATTTTTCTAAATAGTTACTCTTAGGCTTTACAAACAAGCTAAACAACATATGGGATGATTATGATTTACATAAAATATGATGTGGGAAATATCCCATAAATTCTTCCTAAGTTTGCTGTACACTTTTTCTGTGGGAAACCACAAACGTGGGAGGAGGAGGAATAAAAAAAAGATACAAGCCTGTTTTCAATTTATGATCCTTTTCCAAACTGTGCTGCCCTTTACCTGACCCTAGCTCTTACTAGGTGCACTCACTCTATTTAACTGCTGACTGTAGTTAGTTTGTTTATTTATTTATTTATTTATTTATTTATTTATTATTTTTGTTGTTGTTATTGAATGAACCGTTTCTGGCAACAAGTGATCTTTCTCTATGATTTCATAAAAGCATCTAAGTCAAGTCCACATTGTTTCTGATTCTACCATGTTGACTGCATGGATGGGAATAGAGACATCAGAAGTCAGCATAAGTGGGTGCCATGGTAATTCCTTTGTGTCCTGCAAAGGCACTCCCCTTACAGGTTCTGAAATCAAAGTCAGTGAGCTTTTCTCTCTCATCCCCTCCAACAATGGCAAGGAGCTTATCCTTAGCAATCAGCTTCACCATGAGAATGGGTACAACATAGCCTCCCTCATCCTGACCTGATGTTTTCTATATGTAATGCAATCACTGTATACCCATTTTTGATTATAGGTAAAGCATAGTTGCATTGTTTCTCTCCCTTTATTGCTTCTCATTTGTCCCATGTTTTCCTCCCCTGGAGCCTTTCAAAGTCATAGCCTGCCTTCCTTCCTTCCTTCCTTCTTCCCTTCCTATCTCCCTCTCTCCTTCCTTCCTTCCTTCCTTCTTCCCTTCCTATCTCCCTCTCTCCCTCTTTCCCTCCATCCTTCCTCCTCCTCCTCTCTCTCTGTTTCTTTCTTTCTTCTTGTTTTTGTCTTTTTCTTTTTTTAATTGGATAGTTTATGTGTTTACTTTTTAAATATTATCCCCTTTTCTGGTTCCCCTTCTCCCATTCCTTCTAACTCTGCTTCTATGAGGATACTCTTCCTTCTACCAACTCCCTTCCACCTCTCTGCCCTGGCATTCCTCTACACTGGACCAAGGGTTTCTCCTTCTATTGATGCCAGAAAATGCCATCCTCTGCTACATATGTGGCTGAAGTCATGGGTCCTCCTATGTGTACTTTAGGTTGGTGGTTTAGTCTCTGAGAGCTCTGAGGAATCTGTTTGATTGATATTGTTGTTCTTCCTATGAGGTTGCAATCCTCTTCAGCTCCTTCAGTCCTTTCTCTAACTCCTCCATTGGGGTCCCCATTCTCAGCTACAAGCATCTTAATCTGTATCAGTAAGGCTCTGGAAGAGCCTCTCAGGAGACATCCATATCAGGCTCCTGTCAGCAAGCACTTCTTGGCATCAGCAATAGTGACTAGGTTTGGTGGCTACGTGTGGGATGGATCTCCAGGTAAGGTCAAGATTTCTACAATTTTTATTGTACACCTTTTAATCGTTCCCCCGAGCTGAGGATCAAACCCAGTGTCTTGCACTTCCTAGATGAGTACTCTACCATTGTGCTAAACCCTAAACCTATGTGCACATTTATAACCCAGTTATCTTGTACATGTGGAATAACTAAAGAAGGGCAGGGTTGCTGAGTCTGAAAACCATGCCTGCTTTTAAGCTTTTCACATTGCAACCATTTGTCCCTACATGCTCTGCATTTACCAAAGGCCCCGAAGGAAGAGCTCCTTGCCTGGCCTGACAGTTTCAATAGAAATAAGCTACTGAGCTCCAGTGCGTCTCTGGCTGGTTCTAACACTGTTGCCCTATCATCCTAAGCCTGTATACAGAAGTGTCCTGCCAAGTCTGACATTCTACTTCCAGAGAACTGCTGAGCTTTAAACCTGATCTCTGCATTGTGATTGGTCATCGTTTTCTCTGAAGGGCTGAGAGCTACACTTATTTGTGGCTGGAAGGATAAATTGTTAGGATGAAGTTAAGGATTATGCTTGGTTAGTAAAATCTGGTCATAGGTTCTTCCTAAGATTTATGACCTTATCATGCCTGGGTAGTTGACTAAGTTTCCAGTAAAAGGCATGGTTTTCTTCTTGTTGAGCAGTCCTTACACTAATTTATGTACATGTTAGCTACAATCAATATGAGTGTGATAATTAAACTCTTAGGTTTATTACACCATCTATGTTTGTTGTTGTTCATAGCCATCCTCTCTGGGCAGAACATTAAACTTTATAAAGAAATTTAAAGTGTAAGAAGTAATTAAAACCTGTAAAATTAACTTACGTGATTAAAACCATGGTAATACTATACCAGAGACTCTACAGCAGGGAAATAGAAGCAAGGTATGTTTTACTCAGCCTTTGCAACTGAAAGTTTGTATAAAGTTTACTTTATACAATATTCTAGGTAGAAAATGCTGGGCTATTCTGGAAAAGTAACTGCATCCAGCTGTTCTTTTCTACTCTATTTGTATGTCTTTTTAATTTGTCATGACACAGAAAAGATTTGCCTAAGGGTATACTATTGTATGTTTGTTCCTGAAAGATAGGTCGTTGGGAGACAATGCAGTAAAATAAGGAAGTGTATTTGAGGTGATGCTGAGTTTAATATGAATCCATCTATGTAAGTGTGTAAGTGTGTATAGACTCTTGTCAATCAGTGGCTGCTGTCTAACAAGAATGCACATGCTGAGATTTTTGTGAAGTATATTTCCTTATATTTGCACATATTGGTTTCTTGAATTTTCCTTTTATCAATTTTACATTTTTATCCCAAGCATATGGCATTTGCTCAATCATAGAAAACATAAAAATGAAGCCGTATCCTGTAACGTGACAATGGATATCAAGAGACATCTCTTTGTGCACTCCTAAAGCTCCGAAGCTTATCTGAGATCCTTGTGTTTCCTGCATTCAGCAATACACACTCATATTGTCATCAGCAAATATTCCTGTACCCAGAAAAAAAAAGGACACTCGATATCTTTCACTCTATGAAATCTCCTTACTGTGAAATATGATTAAAACAAATAAGGAAAATAGGAAAATCACAATCCCATTTATGGAAAAATGTATAAAGGTTGAACAGTATTCTTCAAATTGTTGAGCTATGATGAAGCAATAATTAGAGCGAAATTCAATTTTTAGTGAGGTTTATCTCTTTATGTTAACTTTTTCACACACACACACACACACACACACACATAATAAAATATTAAATTAAAACTTAAAGGAACCTTGTTTGCCTCGTATGTGCTCTGGGAGCAAATGTGGGTGAAGTGCCTTGGCTGTTTTACCCGAATGCAGGCACATGTGTTCATCCATATGCTTAGTCAATTCCGCCCATGCCAAGAATTGCCTAGCAACACAGTGCAGAGACGAGATGAGAAGCAGCGTTGACGACACAGTGAGAAGAGGGTGCTGTGCGATCAGAGATGTTGATTTCTACTTTAAGAAAAAAAAAAAAAAAAAAAAAAAAAACAGAAGACTAATTTCCACGCTGTGTTTACTGTGCAAGTACAAATCCCAAAGAGCCCAGCACTAAGTGTGGCTCCCTTTTGGTTTGGGAGACACCCTTTCACCATCTTATTTAGTTGTTATGTTTTTAGTGAGATGGATCAGCAGTTGTGCTTCTCCAATTTATGCTTGTGTGTATGCACATAAGATATAAATGCTTGTGTATGCTTTGATAATATATACATAAATACTCACATACATGTAATGTGCTCACCAAAAATATTGAAGAGGTATTCATCCAAGTACCTGGGCACCTTATAGGCAAGTCAGATTGATGCATAAAATCACTTTGCATATATGTTATAGCTAATGTAATGGTCATTTATATAAGTATCTTTATTTGTGCGTTTTATAGGCAATGCATATATAGCAGTACAATTTAAAGTATTATGTTCAAAATAAAAAGAGGATGATGGGAGGGGGAAGAGATAAAGAAGAGAAGAGAGAGAGGGGAATGGAATAGTATAAAGCTATATAATAATTCCTAGAATTCTACATGCAGGACTACTATTGACTGTGTTTTTAAAACTGGGGAATGTATTAAATTTCCAAAAAGTATAAGTCCTTAATTATGTTTGAAATCCTTACGGGTTTAGACTGCTCCTAGAAGCAAACATAGTAAAATACATTTTGAGCAACACAGATCCAAAATCATGCAGCAAAATAATTTCTAAAATATGAGCCACTCCCAAAGAAATAAACAAGTGACATCTTTTTCTAGTTTTGCATCAATCTGACTTCTCTCCTTTGACATTGTCACTGCTGCCATGCCTGTATTGCTGGTTCCTGCAGTGGTCAATAGATACTTAGGACAGGTCAAGTCAATTAGCAAGCAAGATGAAGAACATGTGACCATTTATTTTTGTTCCAGTGACTGGCTACCATGTGACTGACACAATTTCCGGTAACTATAATATCAAACTGTGAGCCAAAATAAATGCTTCTTTCCATAAAATGGAAAGTTGGGGTTCAAACACTGGCTAATAGCCCTCTGTATCTGTACCCCAGGCTCCATTGGCATGGTTTCTCAAATACTATTTTGAACACACTTTTGAATTTGCTGATTAAAAGCTTCATTCTGTAAACTGTAGAAGAGACTTTAAGAAACAGTATGAACTCTATACATTTTAGACGATAAATATCATACTTTAGAGATGTATTTTGTTTTTTTAAGAAATCAACCTAGCCAAAATCCCAGCACAGATAGGTATTTGGGAAGTCCCACCACTTGCTAGGACCTACTGGCAGTGCACAGCAGTAGGGAGGGAAAAAATCATTTTTTTTTCTCTGAGGTTGGGGTAGGTTATCTATGTCTGTGCTCCAGTGGATGTTGGGAGACATTTGGGATTGGTCAGAAGAAAATGGGGACATGTATAACCACAACACACTATATATGTATGTGAATTTCTCAAAGAATAAATACAGTTGTTTTTTTTTAAATCTATTATAAAAACAATAATCAAATAAAAAATTAAAACTTTTCATTTGGTTTAAGGATGTTCAATCTTTCCCGAAGGGTTAACAACTATTTTAAACAAGGGACCCATGTATATTTAAATTTGTAAATAAATGTTCATAGTGCTTCTGTATGTTACAAACCAATTTGTCCTTTACAAATGGATCAGGGCAGGTTCATTAAATTTGTTCATTAGGCCTCCATATGGGGCATGCTGTGTTAGGAGACCAACAGAAACATTTGGGGAGAAATGTGTTATGTAAATCAGGGCATGGGTTTGAAAAGAAGAGCAGGAGATCATGTGGGTTTTATGACTCACAGAGAGATAAATAAATAAATGCACAGGGCATCTGGGTAATGGTTCCCAAAGCTTTACACTAGAGTAAAGGAAATCAGGGCAGGGGTCACTCCTGAACAAAGCTGAACATCTCTGGGCATTGTGCAGGAGAGGGACATAATATGCCGAATCACAAAGCTTATGATAAGGCTGCCTTTTACTTCCATGATTGGTGATTGCCAGGGATCACCCTGTGTAACTGTTCAAAAGAATTAATGTCAGTGAATTTAAGCAACTCTGAGGAAAGTTGTGGGCAATCACTTAGATTAAACAAGGATGAGCAACAGCTTTATTTGAAATCAGATAACCTTGGCCATCAGGTCTGTGATATTTTGCCTGTCAAGGCCTATGCAATAAACTGAGTATTATTTAAATGGAAGCAAAGGAATGTGTGCAGGTAAAGCTGTGAAGCAGAGTTTGGGACCCCAAAGCTGGTGGAAGTAGCACAAATGTGAATTTACTAAATATTTGCATTAGTCATCAGCGCCTCAGACAATTGTTACTGTTACTTTGAAATTATCAACTTAAAAGTTTTCATTGCTATTTTTATGTTTCATTTTCATCACAGTCTTCTAGCTTTTATTCTTCAAGCTTCAGGTTTGGTTTATACAAGACATGTAGCTCTGAAGGCCTTTCAATTTTAATGGCTCACTCACTGACATTCATGTCCTCGTTTAAGTCAGATAGAGTAGTACCACGGTTCACATCCCACACTTAAGTCTTATTTTCTTCAATTTTTTCTGATCCCAAACTATTCCTCGGTATAAATGACATTTCTGAATAATAATTTGTATATCAGTAGTTTATCATATATAGTTTTTAAAATTGATGTATCTGTTTCTTTTTTTTTTTTTTTTTTGTCTTCAAAACAAGATTTATTTTTTTTTAACATGAAAATACATGGAAAATACATTGGTCTCTTATCTGTTACAAATAAGACTCAAATTATTAATCATAACAAGAAGTGTTTCTTGAGATATTTCCATCTACACAAGATGTATCTGTTTCTTTTTCTCATTTATATGCTGTATTTTCTTTCTTTTTAAAAAATGATTTATTGGTTATTTTATTTATTTACATTTCAAATATTATTCTGCTTCCTAATTTCCCCTCCAAAGATCCCCTATCTCACCCTTACCTCTGCTTATTTGAGGGTGCTCCCCCACCCACCCACCCACTCCTGCCTCACCGCCTAGCATTCCCCTACACTGGGGCATCAAGCCTTTACAAGACCCAGGGACCCCCTCCCATGGATGCCAGATAAGGCTATATTGTGCTACATATGCAGCTGGAGCCATGGGTTCTTCCATGTGCAGTCTTTGATTGGTTTAATCCCTGTGAGCTCTGAGGGATCGGATTGGTTGATGTTATTCTTCCTGTGGGATTGCAAACCCCTTCATCTCCTTAGATCTTTTCCCTAACTCCTCCACTGGGGTGCCCACACTCAGTCTGATGATGCATCTGTTTCTTATGTGTTATGTTTCTTGAGATTTATACATTCTGGGTCTACCCTTAATCAGCATATAAATATATCAATAATTGGTTAATAATAAAAATTATTGGCTATGAAATAGAGCTGATAGGATCTATAGACTATCTATGCAAATAACAGACAAATGTTTACAAACCTCAAGACACACTGGAGATTCTTCAGGAAAGATAAAGAGCCAATTAACCAATTGTAAACAAACTGCTTAGAAATGATTAATATGCCTGTTTTCTGAGTACAACAGAATCAAGTCAGAAGTCTGAACAAGACCACCAGATTTAAGGAGATGTTAGCAGCTGAAAAGGTCTATATTTAGGGGAAAATGGACTTAAGATGGTAAGCTAATTTTATCCTTAATACAACAATAAATAAGGAGCTAAATACAAAAGCAGTGGGAAAAAGGAAATGAATAGAAAGATGCATCAATTTTCACGTCAGGAGGGAAATTAGTGAAACACAGAACAGCAAATCCATGCAGAAGAAGCAAGGCTGCCAGAAGGTGTTTATTTTTAAAGAGCAACCAATTGACAGATCTTTCAATTATAGGGACCAAACCACAGAGGGGGAGTATGGCTTCTAAATTCAGGAGTGAAGGAGGAAAGTTTTACAGAACTCCTCTGACAGAAGTTAAGAGGATTTCAAGGCAATGAGCTGAATGATTTAGGTGAAAGGATTGAGTTTCCAGCAAGATACATACTTCTGAGAACAAGTCAAGAAGAATTTAGAAAAGCCCAGTTGACCTTTGATCTACTAAAAAGATATTTAATTAGTAATTAGAAACCTTCCCAAGTAGATAATCAGAGATCCAGTTGGCTTCGTTTGGAAGCTTTAGTAGATGTAATTAATTAGTAACAAATATTTCATTTTTTACACAAGATAGAACCCTCATAGTTCACTTTCTGCAGCCAGTTAGGTTAACAGTACCCAGGAGGAATTCTGGTGGCATTTAACTTTGTATCACTACTCTGGAAGAATAGTTGCCAGTCAACTAGGACCAAATATATAACATGATCAAAAGAGTTTTATTCCAGATGGGAAAGATTGGATTAGCATCCTAAAAAAGAATCAATAAATCAATCAGTGTAATATACCATTAGAATAGGCTAAAGAATAAATGTTATATAATCACTTCAATAGACACAAGTAGGAATTAATAAAATCATTTAACAAAACAAGAATGAGGCAGAGGCTCAAATATCCTTTAAAATATCCAAAGTTGATATTAGACTTTAGGATAAAATACTGTATGCAAAAACTCCAAGGTAGAGAGAAAGCAAAACTACCCATGTTTGTTACTTCTTTTAATTTTTTTTAAATTACTAAATTAAAAATTAAAGCAAATGTAATTACATTGATTACCCCCTCTCGTTTCTTTCCTTCACTGTTCCATTTTTAATATTTTACTTTTTAACATTGAAGTGGAAGATATAGGCCAGGGACAGGATAAAAGAGACCAGTCATAATTCAGATTAAGAAGCAAATTTTAAAGTGTCTGTGTGCAGAACATACAATCTAGTACATAGAAAAGCATAACAAGTTCATTCAAATAATAAAAACTAGAGACATTCTGGATCTCTCAGCCTCACAAAATAAGCAAACAAAATCATTCTTATTCCTGTGTGCTAGTTAACAAGCCAAAAATAAAACCATCATCATCATATTTACAGAGACATCTAAAATAACTAACAAGAAAACTAAAACTTATACTGTGGAAATGATATTTTTTTGTTGAGCTAAATCAATTTGATCTCAATACATGGAAAGACATTTCATGTTTATGAAAATGAAAACAGTCTAGCTAAGATGAAAATTGATCTCTACATTCGATAGTGTTCTCTATCAATACTCGGATGCATCGTAGCAGAAAATTTCAAATGGATTTTAAGAGTATATGAATGCTAAAGATCCTGACAGATGAAAAATAGTTCTAGAAAGAGAACAGCAAATGGGAGGTTAATAATTCCTATTTTCAAAAACTAAAGCAAAGCTGTCATTCAAAGCTGTTCTTTGAATGTGGGACTGGTAAATGCAGAGTACAATTCAACACACAGAATGACAATTTAGGAATAACTTTGTTCTAGTTTGTTACTCTTTTGTGATAAATCCATGACCAAAAACAACTTGGGGAAGAAAAGGTCTATTTCAATTTAAAGAGTATAATTTATCATGAAGGGCATCCAGGCAAGATCTCCAAGCAGGACATTGGAGGCAGGATCTGAAGCGGAGACTGTACAGGGCTCTTGCTAAGTGGCTCGGTCACTCAGCCACTCTCAGATATCTTTCTTAATATACCTCATGCTCACTTGCCCTGGGGTAGCACCATCCACAGTGGGTTGGGTCCTTGCATATCTACCATCTATCAAGAAAATTCTCCACAGCTGTGCCAACAGGTCAATGGAGATCTTGTCTTCCCAAGTATGTCTAGGTTTGGGTCACACTGACAAAATTAACTATGACAAATGCCTTTATAAAAGCATGTGTGTCAACATGCATAGCGATATAATTAATAATGGTTTTTAAGCATATCCCCACACCCTAAATTTCAGCCAACTAATGCATAAATTTAATCAAACTGTTTAATTAGCCTAAATTACTGATGAGTTAAAAAATCCTTCATGTAATATTAAAAAATGATTGAAATTCTAATGTGAAAGTCTAGCACAGATAAGCTTTGCAAACATGCTACTTAGTAGAAGGTATTTAAAGAAAATGGAGAAGGAGTTTTCCAACCAGAAAAGTGCTAAAATATAATCTAAGTGAACAGTAATGCTATGTTAAAATAGGACTACTGCCTTTTTAGACACATATGATAACCAATAAAAATACAATGGACTCAGCATTACTGACAGCATTACCATGAGTTTCACAGTCATGAAATTTACAATCCCATTACATGGGGTCAATAAATTATGAAATACTTCCAGGCCAATGTGGTAGATTCAGGGGTTTTTAGACAGTTTGATATAGCAAGGGAGAAAAAAAGTTCAACTTGTAGGCGATGATGCAGATTTGGGTGATCAGGGGCATGTGCTCAGATTCATAAAACACCTGCTAAGGAATACGGGGGACTGGTTTACATAGAACAGTAAGACTAAAGTCAGGTGAAACATTAAAAGAGATGAACAGGATAGATTACTGACTCTGTTAGTCAGAGCCCTCAGGAGGAACATAACTTGTAGAATGAATACTTGTGTGTGTGTGTGTGTGTGTGTGTGTGTGTGTGTGTGTACACAAGGGGTGGTCATTTTGGCTCTGGGTCAATTTACAAAGAATATCTTGAACACATTGATGCAACATGGTTGGAATAGTCCAACAATAGCCTGTGCCAAACCCGAGAGGCTGAAAATCCCAGTACACACTCTAGCTATAAGCATGGGTATGTCTGCCGACTTGTGTGCATCAAAAGGTTAGAGCGTCACCAGATGATACTGGTGTTCCGTTCATGTCTAAAGTCAAGAATAGTTGGTTCAAATATCAGCGAGAGAATCAGCAGAGGCAGGAACAGAACAAATGAACTAATATGCTAGAAGGAAGGTCAAGTGAACAAAAACCCCAAATGATTCTTTTTTCTTGTCCTTTTCTAATTGGGCAATGATGTTGTTCATAAGAAAAACTTCCTTTAGATTCTTATGTGAAGGTAACTTTTTACTCACCCTCTATTCTCTATTTAGTGCCTAAGTCACAAAAGGAAGCTTAGAAACACAGAATACAGTTTTATTTATTTATAAACAAAATTCATCACCCTGTGGACAACTTATTAATAGTCTTGCCAGTTGTAAATCTTGCTATAAACAGGCATTTAAATATCTCACAGTGAGGAGGCTGTTGATTCTGGACTTTATGATCCTGAAAGGGGTGTAGAAAAGAAAGGGAGGTGTTCAGGTGCAGAAGTGACATGTTTTTCAAGGCTTCACTTAGCCACAATATCTAACTAGAAAAGAGCTAACTAGAGTTCAGAGGTTAATACTACATTGTATTATAATAAATTCCTAGAAGTGACTATTAAGTAGATGAGGCTTGATGTTATTGAATTCTCTGTAATAGTCTAAACATGAACTGAAACGGTCACGATGCTATACAACAGGGGCTACAGGGGAGGAAGCATGGTCCTAAAGTAAAATTTGAATTATCCTAAAGTCACAAATGAAGACCAAGATTAAAAAGTCACTCTCCAGTTGACATGAGAGGATTGATAAATTAGACAGAAGTGTGGATTTGAGGTGAACCCAAACCTGGCAAACAAAAGGGGCATCACAGCACAAAAGAGCCTGTGTCATATCTGAAAACCTGAAACTATGCCTGAACTACAGCACAGGATGTGGGTGTTAGTCTTCCTCCAACACACTTCTTGGCAATGTTATTTTATTTTCGGAATTGATATCTCATTAACAGTTTTTGTCCTAGAATTTACCCACCCTGTGCAACCCACTTTTTATTCCTAAGAGAGATTACTTCAATACAACCTATGCTCCTCTTCCCTATCTGTTTCATCTCTGGTCTCTGCTCAAGTGTGCAGATGTAAATCCACAACTCCAGAGATGGTTTGATAGGTGAATGGGCTTTTGAAAGTTTAAACGAAATCCCTGTCATTATTTATAACTTTCCATCCCAATAGTCCATGATTTTTTCCTTGCTTCATACAAAAGTTACCTTCTAACTATTCCAGATAAAATTTTTATCCAGCTCCTCACTGGCTCATTTACTTTCCCTTTACGTTTTCCCTTTCATATCCGGTTATATCTTCAAGCATTGAACATCATTGTTCCCCCTTGTTAGCGCACTGCCTTGTTAACTCCGATTCTGATTCTTTATTGCATACAGGGCTGTTTGTTCATGGCTAGGGTCTAGATCTCACCGAAAATCCACAGAGTCGAATGCCTGCACTGTGCCTCCTCAATGATCAATCTCACTTCATTCCTAAAGGCAGCATCTTCGCATTGTTTCCTTTCACTCTGTCTGATGCTTTGTTTCATTTTTGCTGTTCCATCCGAAAATATTTTATCTCATCTGCAGCAGCACGTAAAACACCCTCTCTCCTTCCCCACTCTCTCAACCTTGAGGTTCACCTTGTGCAGAGATTCACTTAACTATTAATATGTATAATATTTCTGGCAACAGCATTAGCATAACTGTATCAAGTGCCTGTGACTGACAAAAGCTACATTTCTGGAGATGTGCAACGCGTTTTGCTTAGAGTTTGAAGTCATCTCCGGGTCAGACATATTTCTGTCCTTTAGCAGTTTATTGTTCAGTATAAAAATTTAAGATATGCTTTTTGTTTTTATGATGAATACAATGCACCATGTGAATAGAATGAGTACTATGTGCTTGAAATTGATCCCCCCTTCAACGAGTGCATGGCATTGACTCAAAAGGCAGCTGATTTTATTATGGGAGATGGGTCAGTTGGGTTGGAACCTGAAAAGCACCCAAACTGTAGATTTCTGGCAAGAGATGAAGATAGAGGACTAAGACAATGCAAGCTCACTAGCCTGGATCATTGTAAGTGATTTTTGTTTGTGAAAATCACACAGGAATTTACTATCACAACAGAATTGGATATAGTTTTGTAGTCACTGTAGTTTTAGAGATCCTCATGTTCCATGGACTGACTGGTTTGGTGTGTCAGCTTGACACCAGCTGAGGGTCCTGTCCTTGCTTCTTCAACCTATACATTTATATGAGCTTTACTCATGTTGATTTAGAGGACCTTGTTTTCTTTGTGTCCTTTATCCACATGGGTTCTTACACTCTATACTGGCTGGTTTTGTGTATCAATATGAGCTGGAGTTATGAGAGAAAGGGGCCTCCCTTGAGAAAATGCATCCATGAGATCCAGCTGTAAGGTGTTTTTGTTCAATTAGTGATTAAGAGTGGTAGGGCAATTCTTGGCATCTACAATAGCGTCTGAGACTGGTGTCCATATATGGGATGGCTCACCAGGTGAGGCAGTCTATGGATGGCCTTTCCATCAGTCCCCACTCCACACTTTGTCTCCATATTTCCTTCGGAAAGGAGCAATTCTAGCTTAAAAATTTGTAGATGAGTGGGTAGCCCCATTCCCCAGATGGCTGCATAGCCTAAACCCTGAGATATGGTCTCAGCCGGTTCTCCCTCCCCTTTGTTTGGCATTTCAGCAAATTATGTGGTCCCATTTGTTGACTCTTGTTCTTAGAGAATAAACCATTGTTGTTTGGTTCAGGAAAATTTCCCCTGTGGCTGTGTTTTCTAAGCTCATCCTCTCCTTCTGTTATACTAGATTCAATGTACCTGATTTTAGGAGAAGGTCTTTGATCCACTTGAACTGGAGGATTGTACAAGGAGATAAAAAGGATTGTTTTGTCTTTTTCTGCATGCTGACTGCCAGTTGAACCAGCACAATTTGTTGAAGAGGCTGCCCTTTTTCTTCTTCTTTTATTAAAGTAGTTTTTAATAGCTGAGTAATACTCTACTGTGTAAATGTACCATATTTCTTTTTTTAATTGAACAACTTTATTTTAAAAAACAAAGATAAATTTAGAGATTTTAAAAGCATTTTTGCATAAAAGTATATGAATACATTTTTGTCAGTACTTGATTTTTAAAAGGTTTGATAGTATGCATTAAAATCTTACTAGTTACAATGAGTATAAAGTACATGTAAAATAAGATGTAACCTGGAAATAGTCAAAGTTTTCTTGGTGTGTAAAGATTAAGCATAATAATTTTTCATCTTTATGTGAGTTGTTTCTGGGGTGTTCTGAGCTTTCTGGGGTTAGTATTCAATTATCAGTGACTGCATTTTATGTCTGTTCTTCTGTTACCGGGTTACCTCACTCAGGATGATATTCTCTAGATGCATCCATTTTCTTAAGAATTTTATAAAGTCATCGTTTCTGATAGCTGAGTAGTAAGTACTACATTGTATACATATACCACAATTTTTGTATCCATTCATCTACTGAAAAACATCTGGGTTCTTTCCAGCTTCTGGCTATTATAAATAGGGCTGCTATAAACATTGTGGTGCATGTGTCTTGTTGTATGTTGTAGCATCTCTGGGGTATATTCCCAGAAGTGGAATAACTGGGTCTTAGGGCTGTACTTTGTCCGCTTTTTTGAGGAATTGCCAGAATGTCTCCAGATTGGTTGTATCAGTTTACAACCCCACCAACAGTGGAGGAATGTTCCTCTTTCTTCACATCCTTTCCAGCATCTGCTGTCATCTGAATTTTTGATCTTAGCCATTTTGACTAGTGTGAGGTGGAATCTCAGGATAGTTTTGATTTCCATTTTCCTGATGCCTAAGGATGTGGAGTACTTCCTTAGATGCTTCTCAGCCACTCGATATTCCTCAATTGAGAACTTTTTGTTCTCTGTACCCCATTTTTTAATAGGGTTGCTTGATTCTCTGGTGTCTAACTTCTTGAGTTCTTTGTATACCTTAGATATTAGGCCTCTATCAGATGTGGGGTTGATAAAGATCTTTTCCCAATCTGTTGGCTGCCATTTTGTTTTCTTGACAGTGTCCTTGCCTTATAGAAACTTTGCAATCTCATTAAGTCCCAATTGTCGATATTTGACCTTAGAGCACAAGCCATTGGTGTTCTGTTAATTTTATATCCAGCCACTTTGCTGAACTTGTTTATCAGCTGTAGAAGTTCTCTGGTGGAGTTTTTGGGGTCACTTACATACAATATCATGTCATCTGCAAACAGTGATATTTTCACTTCTTCCTTTCCGATTTGTATCCCCTTGATCTCCTTTTGCTGTCTAATTGCTCCAGCCAGGACTTCCAGTACTATGTTGAATATGTAGGTGGAGAATGGGCAGCCTGGTCTAGTCCCTGATTTTAGTGCGATTTCTTCAAGTTTCTCACAGTTAAGTTTGATGTTGGCTATTGGTTTGTCCTATATTGCTTTTATTATGTTTAGGTATGGGCCTTGGATTCCTGTTCTTTCCAAGTCTTTTAACATGAAGGGGTGTTGAATTTTGTCAAATGCTTTCTCAGCATCTAGTGAAATGACAAAGTCAAGTGACCTTAGGCATGTGGGTTCAATACAGGGTTTTTGAATATTTTTAATTGTTCTCTGTATCAATACTGTGCAGTTTTTTTCACAATTAATCTGTAATACAGCTTGAGGTCAGGGATGTTCATTCCCCCCTTAAGTTTTTTATTGTTGAAAATAGTTTTTGCTATCCTGTGATTTTTATTATTCCAAATGTATTTGCAAATTGCTCTTTCTAACTCTATAAACAATTGAGTTGGAATTTTGATTGGGATTGAAATGAATTTGTACATTGCATTAGGCAAAATGATCATTTTTAATTTTTT
This sequence comes from Micromys minutus, assembly GCF_963924665.1. NCBI lineage: Eukaryota > Metazoa > Chordata > Mammalia > Rodentia > Muridae > Micromys > Micromys minutus. The sequence goes on along the minus strand of NC_137975.1, from coordinate 61,517,254 downwards.
TTATTTTTTCCTTAGAACTTTATTTAAAAAATAGAAATACATGTACAGATTATTAAAAGCATTTTAGCATGATCATTTTTACTATGTTGAGTCTTCAAATCTATGAGCATGGGAGATCTCTCCATCTTCTGGGATCTTCTTCAACGTCCTTCTTCAGAGACTTGAAGTTCTTGTCATACAGATCCTTTACTTGCTTGGGTAGGGTTACACCTAACTATCATATAAAGACATGATCATGTGGTTTTTTTTCCTTTGAGTTTGTTTATATAGTGGATTAAGTTGATATGTTTCTCTATATTGAACCATCCTTGCATCCCTGTAATGAAGCCTACTTGATCATGGTGAGTGATAGTTGTGATGTATTCTTGGATTCGGTTTGTAAGAGTTTTATTGAGTATTTTCACATCTATATTCATGAGAGAAATTGGTCTGAAGTTCTCTTTCTTTTTAGGGTTTTTGTGTGATTTATCAATGAGCTTAACTGTGGCTTCAAAGAATGAATTGAGTAGTGTTCCCTCTGTTTCTATTTTGTGGAATAGTTTGGACAGTTATTAGATCTTCTATGAAGGTCTGATAGAATTCAGCACTAAATCCATCTGGTTATGGGCTTTTTTTGGTTGGAGGCTTTTGATGACTGCTTCTATTTCTTTAGAGGTTATGGGGCTGTTTAGACGGTTTATCTGTTGCTGATTTAACTTTGGTACCTGGCATCTTTCTAGGAAATTGTCCATTTCCTCTATATTTTCCAGATTTGTTGAGTATAGACTTTTGTAGTAGGATCTAATGAAGATTAGATAATTTTCTTCCTTTTCCTAGGCTGTAGTTTCTCTCCTTGTTGGAGTTTTTCATTTATTATCTTTTGTAGGGCTGGATTTGTGGACAGATTTTATATAAATTTGGTCTTGTCCTGGAATATCTTGGTTTCCTTATCTATAGTAACAGAGTTTTGCTGAATATAGTAACCTGGGTTGACATTTGTGTTCTCTTAGGTTCTTTATGACATCTATCCAGGAACTTCTAGCTTTTATAGTTTTCTGTTGAGAAGACGGTTGTGATTCTGATTGGTCTGCCCTTATATGTTACCTGTCCTATTTCCCTTACTGTTTTTAGTATTCTTTCTTTGTTTTGAGCATGTGGTGTTTTGACTATTATGTGTTGGGAGGAATTTCTTTTTTAGTCCAATCTATTTGGAGTTCTGTTGGCTTCTTATATGTTCCTGATTTTCTCTTTCTTTAGGTTAGGGAAGTTTTCTTCTATAATTTCTTTTTCAAGATTTACTGGGCCTTTCATTTGGGAGTGTTCACTCTCTCCCACACTTATTATCCTTAAGTTTGGTCTTCTCATTGTGTCCTGGATTTCCTGGATGTTTTGGGTTAGGAGCTTTTTAATTTTTACATTTTCTCTGACTGTTGTGTCAATGATTTATATGTTATCTTCTGCTCCTGAGATTCTCTCTTCCGTCTTGAATTCTGTGTTTTTTGATGCTTGTGTCTATGGCTCCTGACCTCTTTTCTAGGTTTTCTACCTCCAGGTTTGTCTCTCTTTGTCTTTTCTTTATTGATTCTGTTTCATTTTTAGATCCTGGATGGTTTTGTTCAATTCCTTCTTCTGTTTGCTTTTGTTTTCCAGGGTTTCTCTAAGGGCTTGTACTTGTTTTTCTGTGTTCTCCAATTCATGTGTTTCTTGAGGCCCTCTATCATCAGCATGAGGCATGATTTTAAGTCCAAATATTGTTTTTCTGGTTGGGATATATACTGCGTGCTGTGGTAGGAGAACTGGATTCTGATGTTTCCATGTTGTTTTGGTTTCTGTTGCTTAGATACTTGTGCTTGCCTCTTGCCATCTTCCCATCTTTGATGTTAGTTGTTCTTGTCTCTGAATGGAGCCTGTCTTTCCTGTGAATCTATGGGCCATGAACTCCAGAGGGAGATTCGTACTGGGTGTTCAGCACTCTAAGGGCAGGCTGTGAGTTCCAAAGCCAATGAGCCCGCTCTAGCTCTGGTTGCAGATGGAGGCCTGAAGGGTACAGGGTATAGCATGATACCTGCACCCTAAGAGTTCCCTGAGGTCTTTCCGCAGATAATCAGTGGAGTGAGAGTGTGGGCTCACCTGTAGGCTCAGTAGGGAGAGCGCCCCTGCATCTCCACTGTATACTCAGTTCTCTGAGGACAGGCCTCGAGTCCTGATGGCAGTGTGCCTTGCTTCACAACTTCATGAGGTTCTATTTGTCAATTGTTGATCTTCAAGCATAAGCCATTGTTGTTTTGTTCAGAAGAAAAATCCCATTTTTTAATAGGATTGTTTGATTCTCTGGAGTCTAACTTCTTGAGTTCTTTCTATATATTGGATATTAGACCTCTATCAGATGTGGGATTGGTAAAGGTCTTTTCCCAATCTGTTGACTGGGCATATACCCCAAAGATGCTTCAGCATACAATAAGGACACATGCTCCACCATGTTCATAGCAGCCTTATTTATAATAGACAGAAGCTGGAAAGAATATCTTTTTTTTTCAGTAGAAGAATGGATGCAGAAATTGTGGTACATTTACACAGTGGAGTACTACTCAGCTATTAGAAACATTTACTTTATGAAATTCCTAGGAAAATGGATGTATCTAGAAATATCGTTCTGAGTGAGGTAACAAAAAAACAGACATAATATTGGATATTAGTCCCAGAAATCTCTGAATACCCAAGAAACAACTCATGGACCATTTGAAGCTCAAAAAAAAAAAAAAAAAAAAAAAAAAAGAAAGGCCAAAAAGTGGAAGCCCCAGTTCTTCCTAGGAAAAAAAAACAATAAATGTATAGCACCCTTTCCAAGTGGGGTACACCTAGACCTTAAATCATTAATAACACAAGAGTTAAGAAGATAACCTTGTGGCAATTTTTGGTACTTAAAAATCATTATGTTTATACACACCAAGAAAACTTTGACTATTTTCATGTTTCATTTTATTTTACATGTACTTTGTGGTTATTGTAACTAGTAAGATTTCAATGAATACTATCAAACCTTAAAAAATTAAGTACTGACAAAAATATATTCATATAGTTTTATGCCAAAATGCCTTTAAAAATCTGTACATGTATCTGTTTTTTAAAAATAAAGTTGTAAGAATTTTTTTTCCTTGTGCTCATGTGTTCAAGGCTCTTCCATACCTTCTTTTTTATTACTTCCATTGTATCTGATTTTATGTGGAGGTCCTTGATATACTTGGTCCTCCAACTGAAAAACCAACTTTCAAAGATTTTTGTTTGACTTCTTTTACACAAGGGAATTATGGCAAGCAAATACTCTCCGTATTCCTATAGATACAAAGAAATTAAGAGTAACATTAAGAGCCATTTAATGTTACATTTTTTTATGGTTTCTTCCTAGGACTTAGGGGATCTAGCATCTGACTCTTGGTCATCTAATCACAGGTGAGAATGGATTTCATAATACATATTCATTTTTTTGAATTCTAGAAGTTATTCATTTATTTTTTTTCTTGACCCATTTTTTATTCAATAGAGCATTTCTAAAGTTCAACAAAATTTTAGGCTTTCTCTTGGTGTTTATATACAAACTTAGTCTACAGTGTTTAGACCGGATGCAAGGTGTCATTTCAGTTTTCTTATATTTGTTGAAACTTACTTTATATCTGAATGTATATTAAATGTATATTTCTTTGTATTTTCGAGCCACTGTAAATTGCATATATCTAGAAATGAGTTATTTACCTTTTCTGGAGTTCAATACTCAGATATATTTTTGTTAGTGCTTTATTTTAATAAGGGGGCATTTTATTTCTCAAGCTGTCAAAACTAGGTCACAAAATCAAAATGAGATAATAAATTAAAATGTCTGTAAATATTTTGTTAAAAACATTTATTCGCTGAAACACATGTTAAAAAATATTCATAAATGCATTATCCACACCCAAAAATGGAAGATTTATTTGATCAAAGAGCTAATTTAGAAAAATTAAATCAAAGTGTAAAATGTACATTAAAATGATTACTATGTTTTCCATGTTAGCCGTTAGGTAATTTAAGATTGTTAGAAAATAGAGAAATATAAAAAGAATCACCTTGGCCTAATCATTATTAGCTTTGCATATTATTTTTATATTTTATAAAACAATTCTGAGTATAATTTAGACCATGCTACATTAGTTCATCATTAACACTACTAACAGTGATTGTTAAGAAATATGTATCTTGGAGTCCACTTGACACATTTTATTATGTCATTGAATTGTAGCTCATGTAAACAGTCTACAGAAGTATGTAGATTATATATTTTTGTGTGTAGAGTTGGGGGGAGGTCGAACTCAGCACCTTGCACATGGCCGGGATTGTTCTAATATTAACGATTATCTCCATCACCAATCATGTGCTGTAGCCAGACCTAGAGCACTCTTGTACACCAACACATCCACAGAATTTGGCCTTCCTGGGCTTTCTTTCTAGATGATACAAAGAAGTCTGCATAATGTCAGTGTATACTTAATATCCAAAAACAAATTTGGGTGAAGAGGTAATTCAAAATATTCCCTTGTAGGAATAATTTACCCGGACAATATATATTACGGGGTTGACCTGACTGTAATAACTGACATATTTGATTACATAATCTCGGAAATATTAATGCTTAATGAAAAACTTTAAAATGAGTTTATTGTGTCATCTCAGATTGAAATCTGATTCTACTGAGGACCTCATGAGAAAATAAGAAAACATTTCTCAGGAAACAAATCTGCTATTAATTCAACAGAGAATATAATGTTATAGTTTTACTTCACTACAGAGCCATAAGAGGATATTTCATATTTTCACAAATAGCATTAGAATTAGGATGAAAATTTGGAGCTAGGCATTTTTGGTAAATTTATCTTGTTTTGTCTATAAAATAAAGAATTGCATTCTTCTTTTAATAGCTTGGTCAAGTGAGATAACATAGAAACAAGAGAGGGGGCGGTCCTGCAGGGCCTGTCTTCCTGGAAGCCTTCCTTTCAGCCATTTATTTAGAATGGAGTTTGTAGCTCACACAGAGGGCATGGAGGCTGAACACTGCCCAAGATTCTTTACAATCCTGGCTTCCATTTCATTTTAGATAAGAATTTATTTTCCTTTATTGATTTTATAAGTGTGATTATAGATTTTTATTTCCTCCCCCTTTGAATGTAAGCTCTGAAAGACCCACCTGTGTCAGACTGTATTTCTAATCCAATTCACACTGCTCAGAAAACTTCCTTAGTGAGAACACAAGAAGGGAGTACATGACCCTAGTCCACCATGACCCCACTTTCCCCATTATATATGTGCATAAAATACAGTGGCTATACTTACGCTGCAAAGGAAATGATTTTTCAAGGTACTCTTAACACACATAGCTAATGGTAGGTGAGTATATGCAAATTTTCTTACTCATAATATCTGCTCCACATTGTTTACATATATGAAGGCATCAAGTTGTATACCTCCTATACATTATTTTTAAATTTTTGAGTATATTTCCATATTACACATCCTGAACTTTTTGCTTTTATCTGTCAAGTATGACTCAATAAAATATGTGTGAGGGTAAAGGGTTCTGAACTCTGTTGTCAGTGAGAGACCTTTTACAATTCAAATATCATTCCATGTTACAAAAAGTTGGAGATGATATTAGTTGAAATTTGGTGATTTTTTTTCTTTTTGTAGCAAGTAAATACTCCTCAGGAATGAATCTTTCACTTATACATGGATAAGTTAGAAAAATACAACTGAAAATTTTGTTTAAGATATCTCCATAATGTTTAAAAGTGGTTCTTATATATAAGAAGGCATGCACAAGCATGAAGGTATTCAGATATTTAAGCATTTAGCAATGTTATACACAGGTCACACACACAAAATTATGTCTCTATCTATCTACCTATCTATCTACCTGTCTATCTATCTATCTATCTATCTATCTATCTATCTATCTATCTATCTATCTATCTATATGTGTGTATGTGTGTGTGTGCGTTTGTGTGCTATATACATATGATTTATACTGTGAAAGAAACCAAATATAATAAGTATAAGAATATATATAAACACAAATCTAGGAAGAGGAATGAGAGTATTAGGTGAATACAGAGTGTGGTCTTCGGATTAGGGTGAAGAGGTCAAGAGGGAAAGTTGGGTTTCAATGTCCTCTCGAGACTAGGTATTTTTTGAAGGGTGGGTATTTGGGGAAGAAAATTGCATTGTGTAAAAGTTCTTGACAATGTAAGGTGTGTCTACTGTATCAGGGGAATAAGGAGACTGAACGTGACAGGAGTAAAGTCTGCTAATAAGAAGAGGAGCAGGGATAAAGAATGCTGAACTTTCCCACCATAGGGCCTGATGAATCGCCAGGACAGGTCGAAATGAAGTGTCTTTAAAACTTACAGGGTCAGGTGTGCAGACCTTTGACTTTCTCTGGGTTCCAAAGATTAGCAGGGAAGGCATTTTTCTATTCAGCAATTTTATCTGTAAGTGTAAATGAGCTAGAGTCATTTATAGTCCTGCTGTGCTCCTCCGACCCCTCCTCTCCACACACAGTTTGTGACAAGCTCCTGCAATTGCTGTTGGTCTTGTAAAAGATGAGAAGAAGCAATGGCTACAGTCACATAGCTCAGGTTCTATCTGGTATTTTTGCAATCTGTAGCAAACATTCTGAGTTTCAGAGTATCAAAGATTTCAGAATTGTTGAAAGAGGACTGTGATCCTGTTTTTTTCTTTTTTCTTATTTCTTTGATTCTGAGTAAAATGTGTTGTATGTCTCTGATAAGGAGAGTATTTGAGCTAACATGTCATCATACTCTTGGTTGCTAGGTTGAAATGCTAGATTGTTGGGTTAAAGTTACTAGGCAGAAGGATTGAGACTTGAGTATGTTGCTCTGCATGCCATCTTGCAGGAGACACTCCCCATGTTCTGTTGTTACTTATCTTGTATAATAGATATATTACGGGTTGTGTTGCACAAGGTGGATATGAATCACCTCAGTCTTGACACTTTTGTATTTAAGTTCCTATTCTTAATTGGCTCATTTTTCCTTGGGCTACGTTTTCCATGAAGGATAATGTCAGTCTGTGGATACATATATTTGTATGTTTGTGTGGCATGTATCCATGTGTGTATTTCTGTCCAAATGTGTAAATGCACTTGTGCATGTGTAAATATGCTCACATGTGTGGAGACCAATGCTGGGATATAAAGTTGGGAGTCTTCCTCAATTGCTTTTACCTTACTCATTGAAGCAGGCTCTCTCAATTGAACCCAGGGCCCACTGATCAGGCTAATATAGCGAGCCAGCTTGCTCTGCAGATCCTCTGCCTTGGGATTCTGAGTGATGGTATTACAGGTGAGATGTCATATGAACACAGAGATGTATGTGGTTTGGGGGAATCAAATTCTGATCCTCATCCTTTCGCCACAAGTGCTCTGACTACTGACACATCTCCTGGGATACAGAATTCTTTCATTCTATTTTTACAGCAATATTTTCCTTGTCTGTTTTAAAATTCTTATTGTTGTTTATATCACACTACAGTATGTTGATATTATATCTTATCTGTAGCTTTGTATACGTCTATTTTCAGGCCAGAAATCGCATTACAACAGTTAATTAAAAGTGCCAAAGATAAGTGAAATCTGTACTTAAAACCATCTCTAAATACTTGGTTCTTTTTCGCACACAATTAAAAGACTTATGCTCAGATGCATACAACATATATATCATCATTGATCTCCTAGTGGAAAACCGCTGACTAGAATTATTTTATTTGCTTTTTATTTTGTTCTCTTTTCTTCATGTATATGTACAGCTGGTATTTTCAACATGTATCCTGAAGCCCAGCAGAGAGACCGTTTTCCCTGACTCTTCCAAGAACAAAACAATCCCGATCCACTGCTTTAAGGGTCAGTCTCCTGTTGCATCTTCCATTCTGGCTGCATCCTCTCTGCCATACCCCCTGGTGTACTGACATCCCTGTGATTATGATTTGACATGATATTGCTAAACTTTATTTCCATTAAACAAATGAGAAGGTTTCTAGGGAGACACTCTCTGAGCTAGAGAGAGTAGGACAGCAGAGGGATGCCTGGCTCTGAAATCGGACACTGCATGATATTTGCCTCCATTAAGAGTTGCTCTTTGACTTATGAGGACCTTTCTTGTCTGCCTACTCAATCAGACACCCAGGAAGATATAAATAAAGCCATATAGGACCCTGAGCTTCACAATCTAGACAACCCTTAGCACTGCCATCTCACTGACAAACTTAAATGCTTATGGTTAAACAAACTCTTGGCAATATTTCTAAAGAAATAAGCATTTTAAAAATGTATGTGGAGGAAACTAACTGCTGAATCAATGCTGTCAATCTGGCTCCATGAGGAAAGTTCTTATTTCACAAGCAAAGGGCCCAAGTTCAGATCCTTGCAATGTACACTAAATAGCCAAGAATGGCGAAAGTAGACCTGTAGTCCCAGTGTTGCAGGAAGATCCTTGGTGTTTATTGGGTCAGTGTAGCTGAATTGGTGAGTTCCACATTCTATGGGAGACCATGTTCCAAAAGCTATGGTAGAGAGGGACAGCAGACACTCAGGACCTTCACATGCACACACAGAGATGCATGCACACAAACATACAAATGAGCACACACATATACATGGCACGCAGCATGAAACACACACACACACACACACACACACACACACACACAGAAAAAGCTGCTGAGATACCTTAGGAATGAATGCTAACTGTATGCACCCTGCTACCGTAGCAACATTCTGCAGAAGTCTGGCATTTAGAAGGGTGTCCTTTGCTCTGAGCCTGTTCTCAGCCCACTCACAGTCAGCTCTTCAAGTAGTCATGACTGTTAGGTTTTTATGTTTTTCCCACTTTCATCATTAAACTTTCCCGCAGTAATTACCATTTCAGAGATAACAGCAGTGTGTGCAACCAGACACACGCCTCACAGCAGAATGCCTAGTTTGAAAAGATGATTATTAAAAATAATAAAAGGAAAGGCACAAGGTTATAGGTACCTGGATGATAATTTGTCTATTTCTGAGTAATTTGTCTGAACTTTACTATGATAGCTATATTTATAGTTATGTAGTTGTTGTTTGGGTTTGTGGGAGAAGGTTCCATGTAGGTTATATTAACCACAAACTTTCTATGTGGCTGAGGATGATCTTGAACTCCTGATCCTTCTGCCTTCATCTCCTGAGATAGTGGGAATGTGCATACCCTTCCAACATTCAGATATTCAGAGGTAATTTGTAACTATTTAGGAACTGGGTGCTTCATTAGGTTTTCTAATAGCTAAGAGAAACTGAGTGACCTCTTTTAAATGTGAGAAATGACAGCTCCCCTCCCCCTTGTTGGAATAGCTACTTTTGTTATCTGATTTTTAGGCAAAAGTGACCCCCTTCCTTGCCAGTCCCCATAGACTTGAATGCCAGAAGGTTTTGCCGACACCTTTGTATCATATGAAAAAAATGTGTCTTTTGACTTTGATTCTCATTTTGCCATACATACAAATGATACTGTCAGTGTCGTGTACAGACAGAAGTCTCTATAATCTTCTCCATCCATTTTTAATCTATACAGATGCCATTAATAACATGCGAGGAATTAAAATACATGCCTCACAGACCTTTTCAAAAAAATGTAAGCAGTGGATATCAGTTTTATTGTAAAGTACAATCAATGCACTCTAGGAACTGTTTTGAGAAATAAGATGGATGGAAACAAAAGAGCCATGTGACAGAGAATAGACAGTATGAGATTAAATAACAAAGGCCTGGAGTAGATAAGACAGAGTCAGGGAGAAGGCCAGGGCAATCGGCCAGGCTGTGTGAAAGACTGGATTGCTCTGTCAGGCAGTAGTGCAGTGAACTGATCCCGGCCAGGTGCATCTGTGGAAGCCTGGTGGCCTTCTGTAAATGTTAATTATATGGTTCAGTTACAAACAGATGAGGATGGGAGGGAGGGTGAGATGGAGATCCAAAACACATACAGAACTATACTGAAGAAAATCATGCAGAACATTGGCTGAGCAGGTGAGTAAAGAATCAGACACCCCGAAGACTGAACCAGAGGCTTATTATACCATAGCAAGGCAGAAGGCAACTTCCACTGAGGTTCTGAGCCAGAATCGGGCCAGAAGCCATGTCCAGCAGAACGTGGTTCTTAAGTCTCCCTCAGAGTACAGGGGTGGGAAATGTGCTCACTTTTCTCTGATTAGCATACTTTTTGTGAAAGTGCTTTGTTTTACTGAGAATCATGTCCCCAAGTTTGTAAGATCTGTAGAATAGTTAATACTATTGTGATATACTCTTGAACATATCGAAGTGGAGAGTTTGAGTATTCTTTTCATATAAAAGTAAGTATGCTGAATAATACAAATTAGTCTGCATCCCACCATTTATACATATTTCAAACCTGTTGCATAAGAAGAATATAAACTCTTTTATGCTCTCTCAGTCACAGTTTTTGTTTTTAAAATGGAAACTTTTCCACAAGTAAAGTTTTTTTTTTTTTTTTTTTTATTGAGAAATGTGAAACTTGTCCATTCTCTTCCCCTAACTGCCTTGGGAAAATACAGCTTAGATTGGAGGATATTTTTATATCTGTGGGAACACAAAGGCCCGCATTTCTGAATTGCTCATTGTCTTCCTAAAGACCATCAATTACATCACACAAATTACAAGCATGGGAATTAGAATAAAGAATAAGACAGATGCAAAAAGGGGAACAGCAATATGGTCCTAAAATCCTGAGCAGAATGGATTTGGGAATTCCTTTTGATTGTGACAGATTGTTCCCCTTTCCAGGGTTGGCACACAGAATCCTTGAGCGAGCAGGTTACCATACACTTCAATAAACAGTTGCAACACGCTCTTTGCTAGACAGAAATATTTGGTAGACCATGCTGTGTACTGAAACACAGGCAGTTATTAGGCCTCTATAGTTAAGTGTTAACTGAAGTATTGGCTCTACCAGATTCTGCAGCCATCAGAGGTTCCTGTGAGATTCTTCCAGGAACCAGATGCCTGCAGCCTCATGTCCCCGATAAGGCAGAACTGCACTTTAAAGTTCTGGTAGAGTATTAAAAATAAATTGTTAAAAAAGAAAAATTAAATACAACGAAGCAAACAAAGAGAAAATGGGAAGGAAATCAGGCTTTCTGGAGATTGTTCCTTGTGTGGTGCACTGATGAGTGATACTGTTGAGGTAACCTGTGTAAATTATTTAAAGTAAGATTATCAGGTTCAATTGCAGTGTAAAAAAGCAATAGCACGAGTTTTAAAGATTTATTTTGTTTTTAAAGTTTGTTGGTAGATTATTAAATATGTGCTATCTGTGTTTTATGTACTCATGTGAAAATGGGGAGAGACCGTCTTACTGGATGCCCAGTGATCACAATCCTCACTTCTTAGGGGTCCCTGTGCTGGCATTATGTGCAAACCCTATATCACCCAGTTGTTTGTCATTTTTGAAGCAATGCCCAACTTATATCTTAGTTTAACCAATGACTGAGAAGATGGATGTACACATTCTATGGTGTCTCTTTTGAGACTGGCATCTAAGGTACATATTAAAAGGCACATTGATTGCTTAGAACATATTAAAAATGCTATAAACTTTCAATATTTTGTGTGTTTTCAGCATATTTATGTTGAATTTATATAGTATATTCCTAATGGAAATTGGAGATTTTTAAACTGAAAACAACCTAATGCCGTTTCTTTTTAATAGCTAATTTTATTATTATATCCTGATATAAATAGTCTTTATTTGCAACTCCCCAGAGAATAGTGTATAACAAAACAAAATAAAATAATAAAACTGGCTTGATTTGGTGTCAGGAAATGAAATACTCTTGATTTTAGTTTTGCCATATATACATTACAAAACACATTATATATTCTGTTTCTTGTAGCTGAAAATTGTATATTTTCCTTATCTGTTTCCTTAAACACCTGTAGGTTTATACTACCAATATACATGGAATTAATATTCATTGAGCTATTGGATGTGGTTTCTGTCTGTGTTTAGCAGTTATGATGTCCAGCTTAGCATGGATTGAATGCACAGAGTTCCTGCTGTCCTGGTAAGAAATCTAGGTGAAAGGAGGCTCACTCAGCTCTCTACAGATAGCAGCTGATGCCCATCACATTAAAGAATTATAGACATGATGTAACGTTTCACCATATGCATCGTTCTAGAGGGTCAGACGTCATCTCAAGTTTGATTAACTAATTTTATTTTTAGATGGGTTTCACACTGTAACCTAGGCTTCTGTCAAACATATGGCCATCTGCCTGCACCAGAATCCTGAGTGCCTGCATCGCTCCCATGGACCACCTTGCTTGCTTTGAGGTGTGTTCTAGACATAGATCATGACCTATATTTGAAGCATGTTTTGTTAGGACATGAATATAAAAGAATATTCAATGTGATCTCTTTTAGAAGAGGAAAAAACAAACCAAGAAAAAGGAAAATGGAAGGAACTGACCAAGCAGAAGTCATGACAACTTTCTTTCCCACTGTCACCCACTAGTCCGGCACAAATGTCTCTTCACAGGCTTCTCTAAGGCACACAGATACTTGGATTTTGCAGTTAAACCCTTAATTTGAGGATGCCTTTTGTATTTTTATCCTCAATTGCTTTCTTAAGACCAATAATTATCACTTCAAAGAATAGAATTACATATATTATCCAGATGGAAACTGCTCCTGTATATTAGATATAGCTTTAAATTTAGGGACTTTTATTTTTAGTTTCTTAAAAATGTTCTTAAAATAAATGCATGATATGAAGCAACTTATCAAGAACCACTTTTAGTATGAGCACATTGATCTCCATTTTCCTTCTTCCTGAATGGGAAACACAACTACAGGGTAGTTAGTGCAAAGTTAGTGAGTAGACATCTGTCCAGTAGGTCACAGAATGTTTTCTGCTTGTAAAATATGTCTCAAGTTCAAAATAGTTTCCTAGATCTATAAAAAAGACTAACTGGAGTCTTCAGTTAGACTGATAAAATATGTTCACTTAGTGTCTTACAAAAGACGAAGAACAAGAGACTATCAGTGTTGTAAAATCAATAAGCAAGGGGTTTGATGTTTTAGTATATGCACCCATTAAATAATGGGATAATAATGGCTGAATTGATACAATATCATTGGCTATCAAACCTATTTTAGTTTCTTGACTTAACAATTTGAATTCTTAAAACTATTTTTTTAAACAAATATCACTGCTCATGGGAAGAGAAACCTTCAAATGCGATTCTTAGCTTTAAATCCGGGACCCAAATACAGCAACAGTGTTGATGGCATCTGTAGATGGTAAGTACATGCTGAGTTAAATTTTGGCAAACCCATGGTGTCTGTTATCACTAGTGTGTGTAATAAAAATAGCAAAGGACTAAATCATGAACATGTTTATATGCTGGGAAATGGATGATTAACAGTTAAAAAGAGGTAGTTGAAAGAACTCAAAGTATGTGTTGAGTAGTGGGGCAATTGTGATTAAAATATCTTCTACATTCAAAGGGACTAAAACTCTTCTTGAAATTCACAAAGTTAATTCTTGAAATTGTCAAAGTTAACAGTGCACCTTGAGGTCACTTAAGGCTGTTATTATAATGTTTAACTTAGCCCATTTGTTTTATCCACCTTTAAGTAAACAATGTATATGGGATGGATCCCCATGTGAGGCAATCTGAGTGATCTTTTCTTCAATCCCTGCTCCTCTATTTGTCCCTGTATTTCCTCCCATTGTGTGTTTTGGTCTCCCTTAGATCACAGCTAACATTACCTTTTATTGACATGATAATCATTCATTAAAAATACTATATGTAAGTTGAAAGCAATTTTATGAAATGAATATCTGTTATAAATGTTGAATGCAATGTAAAGATTTGCTTTAGTAACAATGATGTTTATAGTAATGTTCTTTTCTGCATTCTTTGGGATCAGCTAGACTCTAATTTAAACCCATGTAAAAACTCCTTTAATGATTTAAGTAAAATGCACAACATTTCTTTCCCATATGATACTATTGCACTTTCTAGTATAAGAGAGGAAAAAGCCCTTTATTAACAAGAGACACACCCAGACAGATAGACACACCCAGAACTGTGGGCAGACACATACACAAGACAGCATTCAATTAAGTACAGATTCAGTCTCAGGATAGACAGACAAGAACAAAAGGAGACAGGTAGAACTAAGCAGAATTCAAATCTGAGCTCACATTTGGTTAAAGGACACCAAGTGGAAGTGTTTGATTTCTTTCCTTTATGAGACATCCCACATGATTGGTGACTCTGAGTTTTTTATTAACATATTTCATATATTGAATATAATATAATATATTCAAACACAAAATCAATGCCTTATATATAAGCAGTATAGATCTGAAGAGAAAAATTTGTCATTATTAAATATATATTATACTATAGATACAAGAAATGTCAAACTATACATAGTTGTTTTTATTTTTTAATTTTATTGGATATTCTCTGTATTTATATTTCAAATGTTATATCCTTCCCACCCACTCCCCTCCTTCCTTCATCTGAACTTGATTCCAAGAATTTGTCCCCAATCACCGTCCCACCTCAGTGCCTTGGCTGATAATGATGTTGTTCTTCCCATGAAAGTACAAACCTTTCAGCTTCTTCAGTCTTTTCTCTTGCTCTTCCATTGGGGTCCCCATGTTCAGTCTGATATTTAGCTGCAAGCATCCTCATCAGTATCTGTATGACTCTGGGAGAGCCTCTGAGAAGATATCCATGTCTGGTTCCTGCTAGTAGACATTTCTTGGCATCAGCAATAGTGCTTGGGTTTGGTGGCTACATGTGCAGTGGTTCTCCAGGTGAGGTAGTCTCTGTAGATCTTTTCTTCAATCCCTGCTCCTCTATTTGACCTTGTATTTTCTCCCCTGTTTTGTTATCCCTTCTAAGAAGGATTGAGGCATTCACATTCTGGTTTTCCTTCTTTTTGAGCTTCATAAGTTCTGTGAATGGTTTCTTGGGTATTCCAAGCTCTTTTTTGGGGGGGTGGCACCTAGTATCTGCTTATAAGTGAGTACATACCATGAGTTTTTTGTTTGTTTGTTTGTTTTTTGTTTTTGTGACTGGGCTATCTCACTCAGGATGACAGCTTCAAGTTCCGTCCATTTCCCTAGGAATTTCATGAACTCATTTTTTAATAGCTGGGTTGTACTTCATTGTATATATGTACCACAATTTATGAATCCATTCCTCCTTTGAAGGACATCCAGGTTCTTTCCAGCTTATAAGGCTGCTATAAACATTGTTGAGCATGTGTCCTTGTTAAATATTGGAGCCACTTTTGGGTATATGCCCAGGAGTGGTATAGCTGGGTTTTCAGGTAGCACTATGTCCAATTTTCTGAGGTACTGCCAGACTGATTTCCAGAGTGCTTGCACCAGTTTACAATCCCACCAACAGTGGAGGAGTGTTCTTTCTCTACATCCTTGCCAGTATCTTTTATCACCTGATTTTTTGATCTTAGCCATTTTGACTGGTGTGAGGTGGAATCTTAGGGTTGTTTTGATTTGCATTTTCCTGATGACTAAGGATGTTGAGCATTCCTTAAGGTGCTTCTCAGCCATTTGATATCTCTGTGTAGCTCTGTACCCCAATTTTTAATAAGATTCTTTGATTCTTTAGGCTATACCTTCTTGAGTTCCTGGTATATATTGGATACTAATTCTCTATCAGATGTACGATTGGTAAAGATCTTTTCCCAATCTGTTGTTTGCTGGTTTGTCCTTTTGACAGTGTCCTTGGTCATATAGAAGCTTTGTGATTTCATGAGGTCCCATTTGTCGATTCTTGATCTTAGAGCATAAGCCATTGGTGTTCTCTTTAGGAAATTTCCCCCTGTGCTTATGTGTTCTAAGCTCTTCCCCACTTTCTGTTCTATTAGTTTCAGTGTACCTGGTTTTATGTAAATGTTTTTGATCCACTTGGACTTGAGCTTTATACAAGGATATAAGAAGGGATTGATTTGCATCCTTCTGTATGCTGACTGTCAGTTAAACCAGGGCTGAATAAAATGTGATTCTACTGAGGTGTTATTTACAATACACCTTTTAAAAATACAATATGAAGTTTTTAGAATAAAGCATGACATCATGAAAATGACAACCATTGCTTTAACACCAAATCCAAAATTTCCAAATGACCAAGGGGTCAATTCAATAAAAACATGGCAGTCTATATTCATGTATTTTCTACAGAGTGGCCATAAAACATCTCTAGAAAAATAAACAAAACTAATAATAAAGATATACTTTCACTAAAAATAGTGTTTTAGTTCACAAGACATTATTTATCATATGATATTTGCCGGTTATGAGAAAAAACTAAATTATACACACTATTTTAACATGTTAATTATTATATATGACTAATTGAATTATATATAATAATGATGTCAGCTTTGATAAATGCATATTCTCTTCAAGGATGCATTAACCACAATCAGAAATGACAAGATGAATGAGAAAGTTTACAGACCCTAACTGGTTTTTAGGGATTGTAATTTTTCTGGTTATGCTCAAACTGAATGATAGAATAATTTAAGGATTGATAAAACATTTCTATGTAGAGTTAAGCCACTATGTATCAAAACATGACAAGTCAAGAAGGAGAAGGAAGGAAAGCCGTCGGGGTTGGGGGGAAGAGCAGGGTTGTGAGATGCAGAGTCAGAGACAGATACAGAGACTTACATGGCTAGCTAGTCTGTAGTGGAGCATGTCTTTAATCTCAGCATTCAGTAGGCAGAGACAGGTGGGTCTCTGAGTTTGAGGCCAGCCTGGTCTACAGAGTGCATTCCAGGATCCTAAGGATCCACAAAGATGATATATGTATATGAAAATGATTATAGCTAATAGTCAATATTTACTTTTGGTCTCCACACCATGTTCACACATTTGCATATACATCCACAAACACACTTGTACACATAGAATGGAAACTGAAGGTATAAACAGAAAGGCAGTGTCCAAAACATAATACACAAAGATAGTGTCATATACATAGATTCACTTATATACACTGTGAAGACCCAGGGATGATGATATATATATATATATATATATATATATATATATATATATATATATATATATGTGTGTGTGTGTGTGTGTGTGTGTGTGTATGTATATATATATATCATATATATATATATATACATACACACACATATATCTAATCATCAATTGAGTCGATAATAGTCTTTTACAATTTTAAAATGAGTACCTATTTTTTGTTAAAATGGATTTTTCTCTAATACAACACACTTCATTTCATATATTTGTTCAGTATATATATATATAATATTTAAGGAATAACAAGTTAATATTGCCTCTGTTGCTTCATATATTTAGGATTTTTCTGATTATGTGATGTCGTTAGCATTTGGACTTTATTCTTAGAAAATTCTGGCTAACAATATATCAGATTTTCTCCATACACTTCAGATTATTTAGATTTATCTCACAAAGAATGCAATTAAAATTGGACAGTGCTGTTTATTTCCTGTTATTTGTAAATCTCAGCATAGGCAGGGAAGAGTCAACATTAGTCTGTCTTCATGTGAATATAATGTTATTTATTACTGTGGAAAGGGTTTGGCAGCTTTCATAAAATCTAATAACAAAATTCTGGAGATATTTTGATTTATTAATTTTTCTTATTAATCACTTCAGTAATCATTATTGGTTCTTCTTATCTTTAATAAGACATTTTTAATTTCCTTTATTGAGTATATTTCAGTCCAGACACATTCTTCAAATTAAAGGCATGATAGCATAACATTTCACTTTTCAGCATTCCTGGGACTCAGTGATCATAGGGTGGTTTGTGATGATAATAACAATGAGGTTATGTGTATGTACTAATGTCTTTGATTTAACCAAGTATATACACCTGTCTGTACATTATTTATATCTGTTTATCATCAACCTAGCATCTATCTCTTTACCATATGTGTACCTACAGCCTACATATATGCCATCTATCTGGTATTTCCAATCTACCAATGGTCTGTTGATGGGTCTTCTATGTACTTATCATCTATCTATGACTCTGTTATCTCACTATCTGTGTATTATCCACCTATTACACACATCTGCATATCTATCATCTTTCTATCTATATGTAATTATATTATATACATGTAATTATATATATATATATATAATTTACTTGTAACTTGTTCAAAGAGAGAGAGAGAGAGAGTTTATATTTATTCTCATTTTATAGAAAGAGTTTGAGGCATACAGAAAACAGTATTAAACAAGGATTATTGACTGCCATGGTAGAACTTCATTTGAACCAAGTTAACCTACCTTTAGTATCTGGCTGATGAGTAGAATGGCATCATATATGGATGAAGAGCAAGACTAAGAAAATTTTACCTTCTAAAGGCATGTGTTCACATATTTGTTGATGTTATTCATAAAATAACCTTCTATCTTAAGCCTTCAGAAGCTAATGTGCTTAATTAAGCGATGGAATGAATTTATTTCCAACTCTCCTTCAGTTGGCTGTGACCTTCAATCATCCTCCTTTCATGCACAGCCATTGGGTATTTAGAGGATAAGCATCTTCAGAGGGATATTTTACCCTAGAAATTAAGCTCAAGATTTTACTGGAAGAATATGGGAATGTGGTCCCCATCAGGAAAACAGATATGCTGCATAACATAGCAATGACACCATGCACTTTAAATGGAAGGTGCAAATTGGATACCAAAATAGCAAACAAAGGGGTCCTTCCCCTATTTAGCGTTTTTTCAAACTTTCTGTTTCCTTCACATGTTCATATATACATATAAAGATCATATTTGTATATTTCTGAAATGCTTTTAAAGCTTTCTTTCACAGATATATACTGAAGACTCATAGACCACATTCTATTAAACTAACCTGTCATAGCTTTTATTTCACTCAGTAGCTTTTGGGGAAAAAAAGACTTGACAGTTTATAAAAATATTCTGCTGAAAAATTTAAGAGGGTTTTAATTGGCAAAGAACTAAATACGGGGGACCTCTCTGAATTGCACTTCACAGGCAACGCAGAGCTCTGTCAACAATACCAAAAGCTGTATGGCATGTCATGCATCATTTTAAAAATTAATCCATGGAAAAAAGAACTTGAGAGCAACTGGACGCAGAGCAGAGCCTGGCCCATCTGCCACCCGGAACAGCGGCTCGTAGAGGCTGAACAACTGTGACCTGGAACAGAACTTAGGAACTTCTGTTTCCACCCAGAGGCGACTTCAGGACGCAGAAAGGAGCCTGGCCCATCTGCCACCCAGAATGGCGGCTAGTAGAGGCTGAGCAACTGGTGGGTGGGAGACCTGGGCTGCCAGGGAGCAGAGAGATCTCTGCAGAGTGCACACGGAAAGTGCACCCCCTCCCTTGCCCTGCCCTGCCCTGCCCGATCCAGCAACCAGGTACAGAAATTTCAAACTTCTGTTTCCACCCCATTGCGACTTCAGGACGAAGAGCAGAGCCTGGCCCATCTGCCACCCTGAATGGCGGCTTGTAGAGGCTGAGCAACTGGTGGGTGGGAGACCTGGGCTGCCAGGGAGCAGAGAGATCTCTGCGGAGTGCACATGGAAAGTGCACCCCCTGCCTTGACCTGCCCTGTCCTGCCCAATCCAGTGACCTGGAACAGAACATAGGAACTTCTGTTTCCACCCGGAGGCAACTTCAGGGCACAGAGCAGAGTCTGGCCCATCTGCCACCCGGAACAGCGGCTTGTAGAGGCTGAGCAACTGGTGGGTGGGAGACATGGGCTGCCAGGGAACAGAGAGATCTCTGCGGAGTGCACACGGAAAGTGCACCCCCTGCCTTGACCTGCCCCGCGCTGTCTGATCCAGCAACCAGGAATAGAACTTTGGAACTTCTGTTCCCACCTGGGGACTCTGAGTCATAGAACAGGGCTCTACCCATCTGCCACCTGGACCAGTGGAGATCCAGGGACACAGACCAGATACAAGGGAAAGGCAAGAACATATCACTGACAACAAAATGGCAAGAGGAAAGAGAAAGAGTATATCCAAAGGAAACCAAGACAACCTGGCAACACCAGAACCCAGCTCTCCCATAACAGAAAACATCAGAATTCCAAACACTCCAGAAAAGAAAGACACAGACCTGAAATCATACCTCAAGATGCTGATAGAGATACTTAAACAAGAACGGGAGGAAAAGCAAAAAGATTCAGATGCTTTTAAAGAGGAAACAAGAAAAACACTCAAAGAACTCAAAGAACTAGAGGAAAACATAATCAAAGAGATGAAGGAATGGAAGAGGGAATTTAAAACGGAAATTGACACAATAAAGAAAACACAAAAAGAGATAACCCTAGAGGTAGAACACCTAAAAAAGAAATCAGGAATCACAGAAGCAAGCATTTCCAATAGATTACAAGATGGAAGAGAGAATCTCAGGGGCAGAAGACAACATTGTAAACATAGACAAAACAGCCAGAGAAGATGCAAAAAACAAAAAGCTCCTAACACAAAATGTCCAGGAAATCCAGGACACAATGAGAAGACCGAACCTAAGGATAATAGGAATAGAAGAGGGAGAAGAGTATCAACTAAGAGGCACAGTAAATATCTTCAACAAAATCGTAGAAGAAAACTTCCCTACCCTCAAGAATGAGATGACCACAAGCATAAAAGAAGCCTTTAGAACTCCAAATAGGTTGGACCAGAAAAGAAATACCTCCCGACATATAATAGTAAAAACATCAAGTGTCCAAAGCAAAGAAAGAATACTAAAAGAAGTAAGGGGAAAAGGTCAGGTAACATATAAAGGCAGGCCAATCAGACTCACACCCAAATTCTCAACAGAGACTGTGAAAGCTAGAAGAGCCTGGACAGACATCATGCACACCCTAAGAGAACACAAGTGCCAGCCCAAGGTGCTATACCCAGCAAAACTATCAATCACCATCGATGGAGAGATGAAGATATTTCAAGACAAATCAAAATTTACACAAAATCTGACCACAAACCCAGCACTACCACAAATTATAGGTGGAAAACCAAATACAATGAGGGAAAAATACAGCCTAGCAAAAACAAGAAAACTACTAAACAAGAAAAATAAAAGAAGAAAAGAAACAGACACAACTCAACCCAAAAAAGTATAATGGCAGGAAACAGAAAAAACTATTCCTTGATATCTATTAACATAAATGGACTCAACTCCCCAATAAAGAGACATAGGCTATCAGACTGGATACATAAACAAAATCCAGCATTTTGCTGCATACAGGAAACTCATCTCAGAGACAAAGACAGACACTATCTCAGAATTAAAGGGTGGGAAAAAAACATCCAAGCAAACAGCTCCAAGAAGCATGCTGGAGTGGCTATTCTGATATCCAATAAAGTAAATTTCCAACCAAAAGTTATCAAAAAAGATAAGGAAGGACACTTTTTACTCATTACCGGGGAAACCGGTCAGGAGAAACTCTCAATCCTTAACATATATGCTCCAAATAAAAAAGCACCCACATTCATAAAAGAAATCCTACTAAAGCTCAAAAAATACATTTCACCTTACACAATAATAGTGGGAGACTTTAATACCCCACTCTCACCAATGGACAGATCATGGGAACAGAAACTGAACAAGGACACTGCAAAACTAGCAGAGACTTTGAACCTACTAGAATTAATAGATATATACAGAACATATTATCCTAAAGTAAAAGAATACACCTTCTTTTCAGCACCCCATGGACCTTCTCGAAAAGTGACCACATAATTGGACACAGAACGAGCCTCAATCGATATAAGAAGATTGAAATACTCTCATGCATCCTCTCAGATCACCAGGTCTACGGCTGGTCTTTAACAACAACAAAGACAACAAAAAGCACACATACACATGGAAACTAAACAACACTCTGTTAAAAGATAGCAGGGTCAAAGAAGAAATAAAAAAAGAAATTAAGGATTTTCTAGAATTCAACGAAAACGAAAACACAACATACCCAAACTTATGGGATGCAATGCAAGCAGTACTGAGAGGAAAACTCATAGCTCTAAGTGCTTCCAAAAAGAAACTGGAGAGAGCTTACATCAGCAACCTGACAGCACAGCTAAAAGACCTAGAACAGAAGGAAGCAGATATACCCAAAAAGAGTAGACTGCAAGAAATAATCAAAATTAGGGCATAAAGAGACCAAATAGAATCAAAAAGAACCATTGAAAAAATCAACAAAACCAAGAGATGGTTCTTTGAGAAAATCAACAAGATTGATAAACCCCTAGCAAGACTAACTAGAGGTCAAAGAGAGAGTATACAAATTAACAAAATCAGAAAGGAAAGTGGGGACATAACAACTGAAACTGAGGAAATTCAAGAAATCATCAGATCCTACTACAAAAACTTATTATCCACAAAATTGGAAAATCTGGAGGAAATGGACGAATTCCTAGACAGATACAAGATCCCAAAGTTAAACTGGGACCAAGTAAACCATCTAAATAACTCTATAACACCTAAAGAAATAGAAGAAGTCATCAAAAGTCTCCCAACCAAAAAAAGCCCAGGTCCAGACGGGTTAAGTGCAGAATTTTATCAGACATTTATTGGGGATATAACACCAATACTCTCCAAACTATTCCAAAAGATAGAATCAGATGGAATACTACCTAACTCATTTTTTGAGGCTACAATAACCCTCGTACCTAAACCACACAAAGACCCTACAAGGAAAGAGAACTTCAGACCAAACTCACTTATGAACATTGATGCAAAAATACTCAACAAAATCCTTGCAAACCGAATCCAAGAACACATTAAAACGATCATTCATCATGACCAAGTAGGCTTCATCCCTGGGATGCAGGGATGGTTTAATATAAGGAAATCCATCAATGTAATCCCCCATATAAACAAACTCAAAGATGAAAATCACATGGTCATCTCACCAGATGATGAGAAAGCATTAACAATATCCAACACCCCTTCATGTTAAAAGTCCTGGAAAGAACAGGAATCCAAGGTACATACCTAAACATAATAAAAGCAATATACAGCAAACCAACAGCCAACATCAAACTTAATGGCGAGAAACTTGAAGCAATCCCACTAAAATCAGGGACTCGACAAGGTTGCCCACTCTCCCCCTACCTATTCAGAATAGTACTGGAAGTCCTGGCCGGAGCAATTAGACAGCAAGAGGAGATCAAGGGGATACAAATCTCAAAGGAAGAGATAAAAACATCACTCTTTTCCTATTACATGATAGTGTACTTGAGTGACCCCAAAAATTCCACCAGAGAACTTCTACATCTGATAAACAAATTCAGCAAAGTAGCTAAATACAAAATTAACTTGAACAAATCTGTAGCCTTCCTATACTCAAAGGAAAAACATGTGGAGAAAGAAATTAGGGAAAAGGTACTTATCAGAATCGTCACAAAAACTATGAAATACCTTGGTGTGACTCTAACTAAGCAAGTGAAGGACCTGTACCACAAGAACTTCAAACCTCTAAAGAAAGAAATTGAGGAGGATCTCAGAAAATGGAAAGATCTCCCATGCTCATGGATTGGAAAGATCAACATCTTAAAAATGGCCATCCTGCCAAAAGCAATCTACAGATTCAATGCAATCTCCATCAAAATTCCAACCCAGTTCTTCATGGAACTGGAAAGATCAATGTGCAATTTCATATGGAATAACAAAAGACCTAGAATAGCAAAATCCATTCTCAACAACAATAAAACATCTGCAGGATCACTATCCCTGACCTCAAGCTATATTACAAGGCAATTGTGCTGAAAACTGCATGGTACTGGTACAGAAATAGGCATGTGGATCAATGGAATAGAATAGAAGATCCAGAAATGAGCCCTCATGTATATGGTCACCTGATTTTTGACAAAGGAGTAGTAAACATTCAATGGAAAAAGGACAGCCTATTCAACAAATGGTGCTGGTCCAACTGGCACTCAGCATGCAAAAGAATGAAAACAGACCCTTTCTTATCTCCTTGTACAAAGCTCAAGTGTAAGTGGATCAAAGATCTCCACATTAAACCAGATACACTGAAACTATTAGATGAGAAAGTAGGGAAAACCTTAGAACACATAGGCACAGGAGAAAATTTCCTGAAAAATACACCAATGTTTCAAGCTCTAAGGTCAAAGATTAAGAAATGGGACTTAATGAGATTGCAAAGTTTTTGTAAGGCTAAGGAAATTGTCAAGAAAACAAAACGGCAACCAACAGAATGAGAAAAGATCTTTACCAACACCACATCAGATAGAGGCCTAATATCCAAGGTATACAAGGAACTCAAAAAGCTAGACACCAGAGAATCAAATAACCCTTTTAAAAAATGGGGGACAGAGCTAAACAAAAAGTTTTCAGTTGAGGAACACCGAATGGCCGAGAAACATCTGAGGAAGTGCTCGACATCCTTAGCCATCAGGGAAATGCAAATCAAAACAACCCTGAGATTCCACCTCACACCAGTCAGATTGGCCAAGATCCAAAACTCAGATGACAGCAGATGCTGGTGAGGCTGCAGAGAAAGAGGAACACTTCTCCACTGTTGGTGGGGTTGCAAACTAATACAACCACTCTGGAAATCAGTCTGGGATACCTCAGAAAATTTGATATAGTACTACCTGAAGACCCAGCTATTCCACTTCTGGGCATATACCCCAGAGACACTTTAATACAAAACAAAGATATATGCACCACAATGTTCATAGTGGCTCTATTTATAATAGCCAGAAGCTGGAAAGAACCCAGATGTCCTTCAGAAGATAAATGGATACAAAAATTGTGGTACATTTACACAATGGAATACTACTCAGCCACCAGAAACAATGACTTAACCAAATTCTTAAGAAAATGGCTGCATCTAGAGAATATCATCCTGAGTGAGATAACCCAGTTACAAAAGAACAGACATAATATGCCGTCACTAATATTTTGATCCTAACCCCAGAGGATTGTACTCCCCCAGAAACAACTCACAGACTGTATGAAGTCCAAGAAATAAAGAAAACAAATATATATATATACAAAACAAGAAGACTTTGACTATTTTCATGTTGCATTTTGTTTTGCATGTACTTTACGCTCATGGTAAGTATTAGGTTTTCAATGCATACTATCAAGCCCTTGAAAAAATCAAGTACTGACTAAAAAATATATTCACATAGTTTTATGTAAATTCATTTTAATATCTGAAAAAACAGTACTGACAAAAATGTATAATTTTAAGCAAAAAATGTTTAAAATCTGTACATTTATCTTTGTTTTGTAAAATAAAGTCATTTAAAAAAAAGAACTTGAAAGTTTTACAGAAATAAATGTCCTAGTTTAACTGTAGGTAACAGAACCCTTTTCATTCATCTGGAGGTCACTCGCTTTAGGTAACTATGCTTCAGAGGATAACTGAAAAATGAGAGCAATTTTATTTAATTTGTTATCTATGTTTACATCTGCCTTTCTTTAATCATCTATCTCTATCATCTATCTACCTATCTATCTATCTACTTACCTACCTACCTACCTACCTACCTACCTACGTACCTACCTACCTATCTACCTACGTATCTATCTATCTATCTATCTATCTATCTATCTATCTATCTATCTATCTATCTATCTATCTATCTACCTATCATATATATCATCTACAATCTATCATCTATCATCTATCTATCCATCTACTCAATCATTTATATGATCTCGTATAGCTCAAGATGACCTCAAACTCACTATACAACTGAGGATAATGTTGAAAGTCTTCATCTGTATTTGTTAATCTAAAAAGTGTTTTATTCCCAAGTCTCTATGGCCATTTTTTTGGTACTTCGGATAGATTCTGGGGCTTTGTGTGAGGTAGGTAAATATTTTATTAATTATGTACTTCTCAGTCTTGTACTGTTTATTTTGAAAACTATTTACTAAAAGGATAAATGAAATTCAAATAACATTATTTTGCCAATAATTACAGTGAAATATATAATGCCCTGAATATTTTGTACCATAGGCACTATATGAAAAATGACTCCCTGCTTACTGCGTGATTTAAAAAACTTGGTCATGGATCTTGTGTACAATGAACATCAAGTAATATTTGGAAAGGATTTTTTTTGAAGGTAGACCCTGGTTAAGGAAATCAGGGAGATCATAAATAGTCTTGTTCTATTTCTATGAAGCTTAATCATTGAATGAAGTGTTATGGGCATTATGAGTTTGTGATGACAGCTTGATCAACAATATTGTCTAGGCTAACTTGATTCATGACCATGAAAAGAAAAGAAAAAACTATTACTTCAAGTATTTGAAAAACATGAAGTCAGGGCTATAGCCACAGAACAGTTTCCAGAGAAGAAACAAATTGGATAGATTTGTAAGTGGCTAATATACAAACAGCCTTGGCATTATTAGTTTGACATTTTGGCACATTATTTTTCTTTATCCACCTAATACAATCCTGCTCACTGTTTAACAGAAGTTAATGGTAATCAAAAGGTATGACCACACTGAATCCACAGTGCAGGCAATAGATAGTTATGGGAGACTAGATGTGAATCCTAGGGTACACTGCATCTGAAACTAGAAACCTCATCTAGGAAGATAAGAGGTCAGCTTCATGTCATTTGTACTGGGCTGCACACTGTTGGTTGACAAGCAACTTGCATTACACATAGGCACAGTGATAGTAAGTTTAATACTGAAATAAAAGTAAGTGAGAGTCAGATCAGTTTAAATCATCACTCTTAAGGACACATGCACTTGTTCATTGTAAAGAGTGAAATGGCAGAGACACAGACAATTCCAAAATGCATTTTCAAAGCCAGCTTAACGTGCAGTGTATTTCAATAACTTAACATATCTAACATTTTAATAAGCACATTTGTCACTGAATTGTGAAATTTAGAAACTTTTCTAAACATGAATTATCAGTTCCTAGAAGAGGAAGAATTACCTTTTTTTTGAACACGTGGTCATTAGGTTTTCTGTGCTCCAATAGATGGTCCAACACTCATGCACATAGGGCATTATTAACTAGACACAGTCAGTTATTAAACAACAGAGCAGTTATTAAATTGAGGGAAAGATGTATTGGGGAGAGTTGGAAGGGAGAAATTGGGGTATATATAATTGTGTTTCACTGAATTTAAATATAAAACTCTCAAAAAAGTTTTACAAAGAGAAATAAATGTGCTATCCAAGATCAAGATTTACATTCATATTTTCCTATAAGTACTTTTATAGCTGTATATCATACATATGTCTCAGTTTTTTGTTTTGTTTTGTGTTTTTTCAGTCATATCAAAAGTACTTACCTACAGAATCAACTTGCAAAAAAAGAGAGATTTATTTTGACTAATGGTCTCATAGATTTCACTCTATGGTTACTTAATTTACTGATGTGAGTTTGTAATCAGGAAGTACATCACACTGGCAGGGATTGTAGTAGAGGATATCATTCACATCATTGCAGGTAGGAGAGAAGAATTAATGGAGGAAGAGATGGAGCTAGATTATAGATAAATAGATACATAGATAGGTGGATAGATGATGGATGGATAGATAGGTGAATAGATGAATATATGGTTGGATAGGTTGTAGATTATGGAATTCAAAGACACAGAGTTTATAGATGATGCTAAGAATATGATATGTTTCTTACAGAGCACATCCCTCATTGATCTTCATTTTCACATTATGGTTCATCTATTGGCTTCTACCATTTCCAAATAATACTTTCCAATCAGGATTGGTAAAATTGGGCAATCCACTCATAAGGTCAGAGCTATCAGGATCTGAACATTGTCCAAAATTCCATCAATTATCAACTGTGCCTGTAGCAAAAGAATCTTTGTGCCTAATCTCAGATTCAAACTATAAGATGAATTCATAAGTTTTCAATTATCACACATGTTAGTGATTAGAAAGCCCAATATTAACCATAATTGTAGAGAAAGCTTAGGCATCAGAAGTGTAGGGTATAACGGAGTTTTGTGTACTAGAATGTCTGCTGATTATTGATTGGCTGGAATTGGAAAAAAAATGCTTGTAATTCCAGTGTTGATGAGGTAGAAACAGAAGGATCCCTTGGACTTTTTGAATATATAAGCTCTAGGTTGAGTGGGACATCTTACCTCAAAAAAGATGTATATATCTAGATGGCAAAACCCTACTGATAAAGACATTACTAACTTTGGCCAGAAAGTAGGTAGTGGTTAATGGAGAGACTATAAAATGGTTAAACTGTTCTGTTTATGTGTTCAGCCCTTGGAAAAGTAAAAATGTATCTGTTTCCAACCGTCTAAGGTCTAAGGCTTGATAAAATGTAAGTATGTATATGTGTATGTGTATGTGTGTGTGTGTGTGTGTGTGTGTGTGTGTGTGTGTGTGTGTATGTGAAGTACTGATTGCTGAATTATGGACATGGCATAACTGTTGACTGTTGTATTAATTGGCTCACAGAAGCTGAGGCACCTGCATAGGTCTTCTACAAAATCAAGGTCATCAAAATTTCACAATGGATAACATAGGTATTTCCATAGCTCCACCCCTACTGGGTGAGCTGATGACTGCTGGAGGAACAGTCACTTTTCCTTGGAAATGTGGCAGCTGTTGCTCATTCTCTGCTTGATTGGCAGATGCCTAAGTACAAATGGGTTGCAATCATTGTACTAAATAAATTACTTATAAACACAATTAATAAAAAGTGATCATGAGGTAGGTAGCGATGGGGTAGAGGATACTAGGAAAAAGTTGGAGGGAGGGTTTGTGGTGGGCAGATACCATCAACATACATG
This sequence comes from Micromys minutus, assembly GCF_963924665.1. Classification (NCBI taxonomy): domain Eukaryota; kingdom Metazoa; phylum Chordata; class Mammalia; order Rodentia; family Muridae; genus Micromys; species Micromys minutus. The sequence goes on along the minus strand of NC_137975.1, from coordinate 61,488,363 downwards.
TTTAAAATTTTATCAGTTAAACTATTATGTAAACATCAAATAACCTCCCAAATAGTTATGAGACAAAGAGTGACTGAGAACGGCACTCAGTTCAGACTTCTGACCTCGGTGTGCACAGACACACTTGTGCCCTTACACCCACCCCATATTCACAGGTATGTAGAAACATATTCAATTCTGATATTATTCCCAATTCCACTCTGAAGTAATGAAAAAATGAAAATAAATACAAAACTAACCTCAGATAATAAAGTCTAATGTATTTTAACATCACGTTCCTGAGCATGTTGCTCAGTAAAACTTGTTTTTACACTAGTTGTTGAAGACAATGAGGAATTCAGCCTTGATCAAGGTTGAACATGATTAAGATTCATGTTCCTCTTGCTTTTCCTTTTGACTGGAAAACAAGATTTTTATGCACTTCAAATCCAATTAGTTTATTTGTTCAATATGACCTTCCCAGTATCCTTTAAAAAAAACAGTACAGTGTTGAGCTCTGTTATCATTAGCAGAGAGAGTGATGCCAAATGCTACCTTTAAAAACCTTTTCTGATTCAAATTTAGTGAATTTAATAAAAAAATACCTTAGGCTTTGCAGCTTCAACCATTTGTACATGCAAATCTAATAATTGCTTGTATAAATTGAGTCAACTATACATGAAAACAAGTTGTTAAATGTTCAATTAATCAGTATGAATAAAATCTTCCAGTGTTCTTGCTACTAGCAAACTCTTTCCAAGATAAATTCATATGAGTTTGGAACAAAATCTAATATTTCATGTGCACATAGAAAAGGTTTATTTCCTGAGGCTTGGCTCTGTTTCTTTCATTTATTCAATACTATATTTTTACACACATCATAGTTGTCAGATATATATTTTCTGTGAAAAACATGATAAGTGTTTCTATGCACCCTGTGTTCAATTTTGAGCTCCTGAATAATATCACAGTACAGAACTCACCCATCATTTATTTTAATTTCTATATTTAAGGTTAAGGTGAGTAGTGATAATGAAAAACTGAGATCCAAATTTTATTCTTAGCCTTTAGAATTTGCTGAAAATAATGTGATTTTAAAAATACCCTCTATGTCATAAAATGATATGGTATCAAATTTAAGCAGTAAATTTAAATGTTTTTAACATCGTGTGGCCATAAACAGTTGTCACTGAGAGATACCTGCACCCCTGTGACTTTTTTCTATACTAGTACTTTAAAAGTTAAGATATTTTATATACAGAAAATTCCTACCAGGAATTGGGTCTTAGCTATGATTAACCCTCATTACATGGCTTTCAAACTTTTGAAATGGATTTGCAGGAAGAATTTGGAGAGAGTGGCTGGATAATGTAGGGGATTGTAAGAACAGTTAGGCAGGTAATTATGATGGGAGGTCAGATGTGGAAGTTGATATACACTGAGACAGTAAAGGATCTCTAGGGGAAAGGATGAATCTTTAAGACTTCATCCTTTGTGTTTACTTCCAGTGTACTAAGAGTCCACTTACTTGTCAGTATTATACATATGGGAAAAGCAGCATACTTACATTAGGTGCTCCTTGGTTATTAGAGCATACAGGATCCACTCAGGGAACAGGGTTGGATGCTGACCATGGGGCTGAAGAACACATGTATCTAACCAAGTGATACTGATGCTTCAAATGCTCCTGGTACCAGAGTTTTGAACTGAGTAGCAGAGGCAATTTGTGTGTTGCACACCACATTTGTTGCTTTGGGTCATGGAAGTTTCCACTTAGATTTCAAATAAGGCCCATGATTCCAAGCAATGTATGGCAGGGTCAGAACCCTACAAGCAGCGCTTGAGAAGAGAATGCGTGTAGCTCTGAAGTTAAAGCTGCAGATATCATGTCAACCCCAGAATGTAGAAGACATTCATACTTGAAAAGTTTCAGGGTCATCAGGCAAACTCAATCCAGGAAAGAGGCCATGTATCCTAAAACCTTAAGAATGGAGCTTCCCAGATTTTTTGAGATTGTAATTTCATTACAATATTTCCCCCTTCTCTTTCCTCCCTCAAAACCTTCTCAATACATACTTCCCCACTTTCCTTCAATTCACGACTTCTATGTTAATATTTACTAATTTTTACTGCGTATATACGTGCTTCTGTATTGTATTTCATCAAAACAGCCATAAAAGTACTATATAGTTTTAGATCACTGAATCCCTAATAGAAAACAGAAGCACCTGGATATATGGATTTGTGGTTAAAGAAATGCTTGATAATTCCTTTCTTTACTTTCTCAGCCTGTGCAATACCTATGCATGGCATATAGATGAAAAAATATAGTCCTGGAGTCGGTAGGTATTTTCCCCCAGTTTCATTCTTCCATAATATAGTGTAGCTGTAAGTCCTAGCCAGTTCTGCATAAATTCAACTTATGTGATGCAAAATCCTTCCCATTATCACCTAGCAGTTTCTGCCTTCCATATCATAATACAATCAGTGGTTTGGTTTTAGAAGGCGCATTATGCAGAGAAATGAAAGAACGTTGATTTTTATCAGATGATATCATTTAAACTGGCAACGTTACGCATAATGCACATTTCTCTAAGTGATGACCTATTCAAGAATTTGGATCTCTGTAAGGTTTACATTTAATGAAAATATACTTCAATGGATATAGAATTGTGTGAAACTTTGTATTAATTTGCATGTGTATCGGGAAAAAAATCTTATCACACCTCAAGAGATACATTTGAATATGTAGTTTTAAAAACCTTCTTTTCAAACCAAAGAGAAAATGTCTTCATAGTATTTGGCCAGAACAAAAAATCATGAGGATCACTTTTTGTTATCTAATTCTTTCAGAATTAGAAGAAACTTTCTTATGTTAAAAGTCATATGTATGACAAAGTATAAGTTATTCTCAGTTTGGATATTTCTTTCTTTTGTACTTTATGTTTTTGAAACAGGTGCAATGGTTTGTTTCTGGCTTTTTCTTAGAAATATAATAAGGTCTAATTGTGTCCATCACCAGAGGTGCTAGGACAGGATGGTACAACTCACCCAGTTACAAAATTCCAGGAACTATGGTTTAGCAAAATACAGACTTTTCTTTTCTTGGGATGTTTTTCAGACAATAACAGAAAACGGTGTTTAGCTCTATGTTTTACATAATACACTTTCTAAGTATAGAAAAAGTTGACTCATAGATTGAGATAAATGTGTGGAATGTAAAAGAAGCAGATTTCTGTTTGTTAGGGAGAGATTCCTGGAATCCTCCTGATTCCACGATAAGAAAACCTTCCTTGGGTTATCTTGAGTTGTAAGAATAGGTGCCACATAGCAATTGGCTATCTATGTAGTCTAATGTGGGGGAAGGGATTTAAGTGGAGGAGGAATGAGGCAAGTTGTTATTATATAGTTTCATTGTGAATATTTGTTTTGCGTGTACTGTTACACAAAGACATTTTCTTACACATCCGTACTGTACATTGATTATATTCCCTACCTTACTCTCCCCCATATCCCCTATGGTTGGGCAGTTTTGAATATCGATCCAGAATGATTCTCTCACATACTTAAACTAATGCATCTCAATATTCCCCATTTGTCCAGTTTGAGTCACATATTTTGTACCTAAAATACATTTTGTGAACAATATATTTTACCAAAGTAGTGTGTGTTCAAATAATAATAATGAATAAGGTCACAAATGATAAGCAAGCATAATGTCAAGGAGGAGAAAAAGTAAGAATTTTAACCGTGTCTATGCTTTAAAACTTGTCATTTAAATCAACATATCAGTCACCTTGAGAAGGTACAATTTTCTCATCATGAGGATGTTAAAATATATTTCTTTAGCAGTTCTGAAATTCAGAGTAACTTGATATCAGCTATAGTGATTAGTGTGAGAGGTCACTAAAACTTGTGCTCTTAGAGACCTAACTCCCTTACTCCACGTACATCCTTTCTTCCAGACCCTGCTCACTCTCTTTCTAGTCTTTTCAATGAAACTTTCAGTTTTTTGACTCATAAATGAATAAGCTCATGCAGTATTTTGTTTTCTGTATTTGGATATCTGAGATTGTATAAAGTCCCTAGTTACATCAGCCATGCCCCAAGGGACAGCATTTCTAACATCAGCGGAGTGACTTACTCACGTTTGGAAATCCCAAGCGCTATGGAAGGGTTACCTTTTAACTTTCATCTTAAATAACAGTTTAGTATACTCTGCACTGGTGACTCTAGCTTCCTCCTGCTGCACATTCTAACACACTGAAGCATCTTATTATATCCAGGAGAACATTTGACAGTATGTTTGCATTTAATATGGTTAATGGAAATTTAATGTTCTTAAAATTGTTTTTGCCCTCCCAGTAGCACTGAATTATTTATAAATAATTCCAGATGTCTTTAAATAAAACACAGTTCATTATTAACCAAAGTAAGAACAGCTATCAGATTTGGTATGATCTTTCTAAAGCTGATGCTTGAAAATCCCATTTTTTATTAGGGCTATTCTAATTTGGGCAATGTCACAAGATCATTTGTTATTTGCCTTCATTCTACAATGCTATCTTATTAATATCAAAAAGGTTAAGTAGGCAATTGTTCATTGGTTTTACTGAGGACCTGAGTTTGAATCTCACATACATATCACACAAATTCTTTCTCCTCCATCATTGTTCATATATCTGGAGTATGATGAAAGTAGAAGAAATTCTATGTCCTGGTCAGTGCAGGTATCATCCAACACAGATTTTCCATTGAACTGTGTATTATGTGAATACATAGCTTTTTCAATTTCTAGGGATATTCCACATTTTCTCCTATACTTAACTTTGTGCTCCTAGGAAAAGCCAGAGAAGCTTACTTGTAACATATTTTTGAGAAAAAAAGTTTGATTTTTCTCTTATTTATAGGTAATCCATAGCCTGTCACTCAGTAATATAGATTTAAATAATAATTTCTGTATGAAGATATTGTAATGTTGAAAAAATATTTTTTTAAAATTTATAATATATAGTTATGTACTTAATGAACAATATCACCTCTAGTTACAGTTATAATATAGATTCCTGAAATAATAATTGTTTAAGTGACCTTTATTATATTTGAAAAATATAATAATAAAAAAGTCATGAAAATGTCATATAATGATGGGAGAAACATACTATAACATTTCTTGTTTGTTGGAAGGTGCATATGAATTAATAAATTAGTATTTATTACTTCCATGATCTGATAAATATTACTGAGCATGCCTTAGATGCTATGTACTTCTCATCTCTTTTTTTTATCTACAATGCATGCCTATTTTGTTTAATAGCCTGGAATGAACACAAGTGTGACCAGACTCAGCCCTGACTTTTACTTTTCTTTTTTTTATTTTTAAAATTTTTTTAACAACTTTATTTTACAAAACAAAGATAAATGTACAGATTTTAAGCATTTTTTGCATAAAATTATATAATACATTTTTGTCAGTACTTGTTTTTTTTTTTTTAAGGTTTGATAGTGTGATAAAGATCCCACCAGTAACAATGAGCATAAAGTACATGTAAAACAAGATGCAACATGGAAATAGTCAAAGTTTTCTTGGTGTGTAAAGATTTTTTTTCTTTTTTTTTTTTTACAATGAGCAGACAGTACATGTAATGCAGGGTACAACCCATAATTTGTCAATGTGTTCTTGGTGGGTAAGGATTGAGCATGACTATTTTTTTTTGTTTTGTTTTGTTTTCTTTTTTTTCTTGGACTTTATACAGTCTGTGAGTTGTTTCTGGACAAACCCCCACCAGTCTTAGTTTAGTAAGGAATCCAGACTTTATTGTTTGAATGTGTAAGGTTTTACATAAGGTCACACATTTTAACTTTTGAGCCAAGTTATTAAGAAGGTTTTATAATTTTTTGGAGTTAGAGCTTGTTGGAGTCTGTGGGTCAACGGGATAAGCCTTTGAGCTTTGTAGCCCATCCCTATGTTGCTGTTCACGCTCTGCTTCCTGAGTACAGACACTGTGAACCAAGAAGCCTGTTTCTTCTGCCACTGCGTTTTTCATGTTCTTCATTGTGTCTTTCCCACTATGGTGGACTGTATTTGAGGTTTTATTTTTGATGGTTTTGGTTGTGTGTGTGTGTGTGTGTGTGTGTGTGTGTGTGTGTGTGTGTGTGTGTGCACGTGCATGTGTGTGTGTACCTTCTTTGGGTTTTGCTGGTGTGATATTCATGAGTGTAGGTTTGAGTTATTCTTCTAGCACATTCTGTAGGAATGGATTTATAGATAATTATATCTATGTGGAACATGAGATTAACACATGATGAAAATAAATGGAATGAAAAAACTGAGGTGGCAGCAGATGGGTACATAAGGGGGTGGGTGTGTTGGTGTGTGTGTGTGTGTGTGTGTGTGTGTGTGTGTGTGTGTGTGTGAGCACTCAGAGGCAAAGAGGAGGGAGGATGGGGTGAAGAACTCTGGAAGGAGGTAACATTTGGTATGTAAATAAATAAAATAATAATTTTAAAGAAATAAGGAAATGAATATTAAATTATGAAAATGAGAACTCTCTTTTTCTACACAAGACATGGATGATCATACCTTTCTTGTTGCTTCTCAGTGCATAGCTACCATTTTTTGAATGAAGGGTGTTACTTTAGACATTACTCCTCTTAATTTGTCAAAAAGATAGTGGGAACAAAGCTGTCTTGTGTGCAGGTGTGAAACTCTAGAAAGATGACCTTCATGACAATTCCCACACTCCTTCTGAGCGGCCTATTTATGTTTTCCCTCCACTTGAATTGTTTATGAAGGTCAGAAAGTTGTGATTAGTTGTGATAGTTGCCTATTTTCTTTCACTATGTGAGTCCCAGGAATTGAACTCTGGCTATCAGTTTGAATTACAAGCATCAGCATATGTTGAGTCACCTTGCTGGCCTTTTTCTCTTTTTTTTTAAGTTGACACTTCTTAAAAGAATGTGAAATGTAAATACAGAGAATATCCAATAAAAACAAACAAACAAAAAATAACAACTAAAACATTGTATATGCTCATGAGCATGTCTATCTGCCATACCTAGAGTACAAAGTCAGCATTTATTGTTTCTGCTCGGTGTTAGAACATTTTGTTCAGACATATACTCAAGGAGCCCACTTATGTCCCCAAATGGTTCCACCATTTCTCCTTTTTGAATTATGGCCTTAAACTAAGCATGCCCAAAGGTAGGCCAACCCTAAAGTGTGCCTTATTTTATGACAAAGTACCAGCTTCCTACATTAAACCTCCATACTTGCTTTGACTGTTCTCAATAAATGTTTTTACACTCTCGTTTTTGACCATGCTTATGTTTTGACATTTTACTCATTATAATGTGAACATATTGTTTGGGTATATAACAAACTTTGTGCATAGCATGTCTGAGTAGAGTTGTAAGAACCATGCTGTAGAACTTAGCCCCTTGTCTAACCAGAAGCTTTATGGTAAATTGAAGAAATTCCTTTCTACTAGAATATCTTTTGTTGTGATAAAACGGCACAGCAATGAGCTACTTTTATGCCAGCAGAATGTAAGTCAGAAATCACACCTGTTTTTCATGAGGTCAATAAAGGTATTCATAATCAAAGACTATTGAAACACATTGATGCACCCATTCATTTATTCTAAACTGGTGTTCTGAAATCTGAAATTTAGGAGTTAAATGAGACATTGGGTTGTTTCACACCAATATTCATAACAATTGACTTTGTACCAGAAAAACTAATAGTGCAAATAAGGTGGTTATGTTTATAAATTAATAAAGCAGATGAAGTTATGTATCCAGAGTATTTACAAAGTAGAATAGAAATAAAAATTCTGGTCACTTTGCTACATGGTCAATATTTGATTTAGGCCTTTAAGAGTCAGCAGATATATGCCACATAGAAATGAGCTGATCTGTGAATGGAAATATCATATGGCAAACAAACACTGGCAACTTCTGGCAGACCTCATGAAAACCAAGAAGAAAGAGTGTGTGTTGACCTTCCCTTATGCCCAGAACCCTGAGGATCAGGACCATTAGAGGAAGTAGCCAGCAGCTCACGCTATACCTGTGTGACAGAGCGGCACTCGCCCCCTGAATGAAACAAGACAACAGAAGGCAGTGAGTTCTGAAGCTAAATCTGGAAGGCATTTTCTGCCACACAGTTCTGAGATCTGGCTCAGCTCTCACAGGAAAACCAGCTGCAGGTGGGATTTCCTTTGAGAGCCTCCTAATTGCTTTGTGGGTCTAAACATTCACTGCAAAGTTGTCAGGGATTGCTATGGATAGCCAACTCCATTCTGCTAAACAAAACCAGCAATTTGGAAAAATTACATCCCTGGATGCCATGGTTGGCGCAGTGAGGACAGCCTCCCTACTAACTGTTACAAACGAAAAAGAAAAGAAATGTTGGCAGGAGACCAAACCCAGGAAGGCCCCTTTGTAAATGTAGCCCTTGGTGACACTCTAGGAAGAAAGTAAGCCACACACCGGATAAACATTTGATTTCACCCAGGACAATGATGTTTTACAAGGTGGTAGCTCTTTCATTTTGTACGGTCATTTTGAAACAAAAATGGCACATTCTGCTTCACAGTGTTAACCACATTTAAGCACTGTTTAGCAACTTTTACATAATGACTTCTTCCTCTGAATAGCTGGTTAGTCATGAGATAGATATTCATAGGCTTGTGCCTCATCTTGCTAGGGATTCATATAATCATGGGCATAAGGACACATCTAATGCATAACATCTAAAATAAGATGCTGACTGCCACATTGCCCTTTCTTTTCTCTCTTTTTCCTTCTTTCTTTATTTCTTTCATTTTTTTTCTCTTTTCCATTCTTTTATTCATCGTAAATCTTTCCTACTCTTTAGGTCTAGCCTGGAATCTTACAAATTTCAAAGAGTTGCATAACAATCTTAACTTACAAATTATTCTACTTTATGTACATTTGACATTGTCTATAGGAACAAAATAAATATTATTTTCATAAATTTCTATCCTTGAAATGTAGGGACTCTACATGAAATTCCCTGTGAGTCAGTCATGATGGCCAATACCAGCAATCCCCATTTGTAGAAACGGAAGAAAAGAGAATCAGAAATCTGAGGCTCAATATTGGCTTCATAGTAAATTCCAGGCTAGCCTGGCAGTTCATTTGGAGTTTTCCCCAGATAAACAAAGAAAAGTAAAAGCAAAACAAAACCCATTCAGGTCCACTGACCAAGGGAGAGATGTTGTCAGTGAGCACACACAGAGAGCTGCAGCTTTGTCTACAGAGGTAGAGGCAAAGAGTCCTAAGAGCCATGTTGTGGTAAATAATAAAGAGATGAAGAAACCCTGACTATTTGCTGGCGTTGTGAGAGCCATGTGGTATCGGCGGGGTATATTCATCTCAGCAGTGGCTATTCTCCTGGCTCTCTGGTCTCAGAGACCTATCTCTCTGGTCCTAGCAACCACTCCCTTTGCTGGCTGCAAGCCATTGCTACCCTCTCCCTGTAGAGGGTCAGGCCCAAACTCTTCTGACACTCCCAAACTGCCCAACAAATTCAAAACTCCAGAAGCTTGTAATTTAGCAGTGGTTTGATTTCAGATTATCAGTTCATGTACAATGTACAAAACAACCACACAATAAACGCAGAGCCAATTGATATGATATAATCTGCCCACCTAGATAAGACAAACTGCCTAGAACAATCCATCCCTTATGAGATATTCATAACTATCTGGGGCTATGCAGAGCCATGTGTACATAGATCATCTTGGTCCTTCATCTTGCCTCCCTCCTCTCTTTGGCTTCCCTTCCCTTTCCAAAACTCCATTGCTAACTATCCTGTTTTCTTATCCAATCACAGGCCTTGTTTATCCTGTGCCTGCCTGCAAGTGCATAAAGACAACCATCTACAGAGCCACATGAACAAAGCTGTCTTTTTCTTTCTTAAGTAGCATGGCTTTAATCAATGATGCTATAGGCTGAACCTTTTCTGCCTTTTATTCTCTACAGGTGCATGACTATGAGAATACCCTAATATCAGTTCAGCCTCTTGGACAGTCAGACAACAAATATTTGTGTAGCTTATCTGTTGAACAGAAGAATTTTCTTCAAAAAAAAAAAAAAAAAAAGTGAGAATCCCAAACTACATAAACCTGTCTGGCTTCTGATATATGTCAAACCGGAAGTAGTCACACAAACTGAATTTCGTTACTTACTATTGTGATTTTAAAATAGGAATTTTGGTCTGTTCAACATCTTTTGGCATTTTTAGGCACCCCCCTGGGAAGATTACTAGTCCCATATTCACATTGCTTTATAAACCAGATACTACACTTTTCTTTTACGTTTCTGTAAGCTGTTCAGTTTAGTATTATGCCTCGTCTCACAAGGTTTCAGAGGAAAGAGAATAGGAAATATTTCACGTTAGGTATTTGGGAAAACAGACCCTTTCTCCACTTTAGTACTGATGCCTAGAAATACACACATGGGATTCTTTCTCCTGGTATTTTAAAGTGTTATTTTCCATTTCTTAAAGAATATGGTGAATCTTAATATTTACATTAAAAGTCATAGCAGACTGAGTGACAAAATCTTTGGGCAGATCTGAGCTCAGTGATGTGTTTCTGTAGCAGTTGTTAGTCATTTACTGCTGTGAGTTTAGACCTTATCATACAGTTCCTTCATCAGAAATCAGACATTTTTCAATTTACACCCACACGCTAATGACCCCAGACCCAATGAGGGTTGTATTTAATTACCTGCACAAAATAGGGTCATAACAGGGTCTGTCCTTGGAGGTATAAAAAGTCAATGAAGTTCTTTGGAGGTTATAATGAGCCTTAACTTTTTAAATGAAGTATTTTTGTCCCTCTTATAAAAGTAAATTGTCATATCTCAAAGTCTGAATCTGAGAATGACATATACAGTTTAATTACTAAAAAGAAATACTAAACCATGGTCAAATAAATATATTTTTCTCATGGAATTTTGATTTGATCAATTTATTGATTATGGTTTTGTTCATTCTTTTCTCATCATATTTAATAAACGTAAAAGAACTAAATGTCTTTGATGGACTTAATAAAGTTGAGAAACCCCAGGTTTTATACTGTTGAATGGGCTTTAATATGCCTCCATTTATCTAAGTTTTGGTAGGCTTTGAAATGAATGAATGATTAAATACTATACATACAAAGTTGAGACTTTGGAACTAGACCAGCAACAGACTTAGGCAACAAAATGACTCAGAATAAAAGGAGCACAATGAATAATGGTAAATCATACAGACTTTTAGGGCCAACTTCCGATAAATATTTTATATATGTGACACCAGCTCTAGTTTGCCAAAGATCTTGAAGAAAAATAGTTTGTAGGGAACCTAAATGTTTATTAAAACTTCATACCCAAAGAAAAGAAGATGCTGATAGATTTTATCTTAGGAAATCAGCCTAAGGTTGGCTGAGGATGGTCTGGTCCTCAGCTGATTGAAAGATTTGATGGCAGCTGCACCACCTAGTTTTCTGGCTATAGTAAAACTATGTTGAACACCACCTAAAATGCTCGTCTGTAGCCTTGAGGGTGTCATTTGACTTCTTCTTACCTCTGAATAATTAATCAGCTCAGTTCAATAAAATGGAGAGGCAATATTCTAAGAAAATAATGATTCTATCAAGTAATGCTTTCTGTAATCAGGTATTTTAAAATCCATCTTTTCAAATCAGAGACAGGTTGAATGAGATGTTGTCCATTTGATGGAGGAACAAGTACAGATGATATTAAATATAATATAAATAGTGGAAAATCTAATATCATCTGTGATATTAGATAGGACAGGGAGGAGCCAGGCTCATGTGTGATGCAGGCTCATTGAGCATCTGTTTTATAAGCACATGCCTTTCTCTTTTCTAGAATATAGAATAACCTGAGTCTCCATGCAAACTGAGGATTATTTGCATCACAGCAGACTGCTTTTCTGAGGTCACTTCCAATATGTTTTTTTAACATGATCTTTGTTATTTTGGATTTATCTTTTTAAATTCTAATGACACACAGTATACTTCTTGCTCCTTCTACTACTTGCATAACCATCTTCAGAGTGGTTCTAATCTCTAAGAGATTGCATATGAGTTACCAATAATTATATGCTATGCTGGAGTGATGTTTTATATATATATATATATATATATATATATATATATATATATATATACATATATACACACATATATATATATATTTCATAAATATATGACATGATCTTTTCTTTTAATCATTTCTTTTCAGGTGAGGATACTGTAAGTTGTCAAATGCATCCAAATTTTAAAACATATATTGTGCAAAGTCAATCCTACTGTGGCAAACCATTCAGTAGAAGTAACACTGTGATGTCACAGAAATAGACAACTATCTCAAAACTATAAATAATAGAACAATCCAATGTGCTTGTTCACATTCAGTAGTAATTGTGCCTATCCATAAGGAATGCTCAGTGCTGGTTCAAAGCACATGGCTGTCTCAGACATAAGCCGGTTTTCAAAATATGTCTTGTTTACTAATAGAGCTTGGAGCTACCCTGTCTTCAGGGGGATATGTACACAACTGCAGTGAATAAGTAAGAATTTATCTGATTCATAAAATTGGCACCTGCAGTCTAAGTGCTCTGAGCCAGTGTTAGTTACACATACGTTACTGAAACTGTAAAATCCATGGAGCTCTATGTTTTCCTATGAGTTCCATTCCCATTTCTTGTACAAGTTTAGGTCCATTGCATCACAGCTGAGGATTAGTCTCCTGGGCATGAGGAAAACAAAGAGAGAGAGAAGGACCAGGGGAGTTTATGGCTTGGGCCCCTGGAGACCCTGTAAGCTGATGTTGCTTGTGACCAGAGCATTAACTGAAATTCTCTTTACTCAAGAGAGGATGAAGGGAATCTTAAACAGGTGTTCTCTTAACAGAATACCAGGTTTCAGAATTTGTTGCTGCAGAGGTAGAGGTTTGGTGACTATTTTTTTATCCTTAACTCTCCTGAAGAATAGTCTAGAAGACTATATCCACGTCAACTTCACACTTTGCATTGACTCAATAAAATTTTCAGAGCAAAAGTCTCAGCTTGGTCTTTCTCAACAAATTCTTTTCAGAAGATAAACAAATCCATTTAACCTACAAGTGACTGTGTCTACAGTATCCCATCTTTCATAGGCTATCAGCTTCTGTAATTTTTTTGCTATTTCATCCCTTCAGAATAGTCTCATTTTGGGTTTCCATATGTATACATGTGTATGTGTATATAATATATATTTATATTTATGAATATACATGCATATGTTCATGTAAAATGTACATTCTTATGTAAAATTATAAATGCAAGTGAGAGATGATAAATAATTCCTGGATATGACTGTCCCTTTTTATACTTACTTATATCCCTAAGTGAGATTCAATATTTTCTTTAGGAATTCTTGAATTGGTTATCTTTCTGGAATAAAACTGACATAATAGGGTAGGAAAGATTTTTGGAAGTATTTTGCCTAGAAAAACATTGTCTGTTATGTGTAATAAATTAAAATATTTTAACTACAAGCAAATCTAAAAAAATACCATCATTTGGAAACTCACTAGAATTGGTAAAAATATAATATACTTGGTAAACATACACACACTCATACAAGGGGGCTGGTTATAAATTACAAATACATGCCAGTTATAAATCATAAGAATCTTATCAATACTATAGACAAAAGCAAAGATATTCCATCTAAGATGTTTATTGTTAATATATGGCTATCTTAGGGAACATATGTATGTGTATATATACATATATATATTTATTTATACCATCGGTTCATCTATATCATCTTTTATATGTATCTTTACAACCACATGCCATCTATATGTATTTTCTATTATTTTTACTTATCATTATCATCTATCTACCCACCTGTTTAGCATCCATCTATTATATATCATCTGATAAAACTTGTAGGCACTTTTGATGATCTCTATTTCTTTTCTTACTATGACATTTGTAGTCGTATCATTGATGGAATAGATTTTATGCTGGGATGATTTAGAAACTCCCAGTCTCTTCCCATCTCTTAATAGGTCTGAAATTCTCATAGTGCAGTAATTTCTGGAAGGAAGTCTCAGTGTCAGAACTTTAGAAAATTACAAATACATGCCAGTTATAAATCATATAAGTGGTTGTGAGCAATTTTATCTTACTGATTTCTCGAGAGTACTCTTACAGTTAGGCTTTCAGTTCCTATCTGAACAGAAGGTACCTTCACTTTGTCAAGTCTAGATGATAATCTTGAGTGTGTGTTATTATTATGGGATATGTCTTTGTAGACCAGCATCTTCTGCTTGCTTAACATTTGTTTCCTATTCTACTTTATAACAAAGGCAAAATCACAGAGTCATATCCAGAAAAATCCAAGCAATATTCATTACGTGAATTAATACAGACTATTTGTAAACAGTGATTTTAAAACATGTATATTTTGTCTGCAACAGCATATATGCTAATAAGAACTCATTTAAATCTGAAATTCTGGACATGAAGACCAAGATTCTAGAACCAATAAAAGAAATAAGAGAGATTCTAAAATACTGGTAAAATATTGAGAATGTCCATGTGAGAGTCAGAAACCCATGCCAGAGTGTGCTAACATCTGCTGGCCAGTTTGTGTGAATTTGTAAACCTAGTTCATGTGCAAGAGCAAGTGGCTGATAAGAGGCTAAAACTTATACTGACTTAACCCTGAGAATGAACTGTTTTCTTCAGCAGCAAAGAATGTAATAATGCTTTATAGCCCTCAACCACCTCGGTTGTAACTTGTTTTCAGCATTTTCCCTTCAGTGACCTTTTCCAGTGATGGCTCCGATCTATGTGTTCCCAAGGTAGGAGTCATATGATATTTGACACTGCTTTGAGGCTTCCCAGTACACATTTATGCTTTGAATATCTTGTCTGTAAGAACCAATTCCCTTAAATTGGATCTTTTTTTCTGTTTTTCATGAAAAACAATAAAATAGACAGTTAAAAATCAATTGGATGGTTGACCTCAATGTACATGATGTAAACCTCAAGTTCCATTCCATGAGAGTGCTGCCCTCAGGTTCAGGTGAAGATTGATTTGTCATCACAGTGTCAGCAGCCTCCTGTGATAGTCTTGTATCATTTCCCCCAAAGAGACAATGAGTGTGATTGATCTTGTGTAGGGTCTGATCTCGGCTGTTGCAGACTTTTAGATTAATATTTCATCTGATGATTTATAGCAAAAAATGACAAGTCCACTCAGATCCTGAGGTTGATAATCAGGGTCAATAATGAAGGATCAAAAGTCTAGACCTCTTGCAATGGTGAAACTGTGCCTGGCATTGTGTTCGGTGACTGTGTTGATGCAGACTCTAAATGGTGACATAGCATGGGCACAATTTACAGTAAGTCATTCTGCTGGGAAGACATTGTAGGACAAGAGAAAGAATGATGGTGAGTGAAGACAAAAGAAGGGAGTAGAAAGAAGTAGAGGAAGAGAATGAGGAAAATGAGTAAGAAAGGGAGTGGGAGGAGTGGAAGAGAGGGAGGAGAATATGACAAATTATTCATTCACTTCAAGTTTTTAAATACATCACTAATTTGACAACTTAGAACTTATTCGCTGTAAAATAATAAAACCTGTCCACAAGGAAACGGAAGATCTACATTTTCCATTTATTCTTAAATGCGAAGCATTAGGGGATTGTCCTGTAGATTTCCCACTCAGGAAAAAATTGGAAGTTGTGAGTGTCTTGGTAGCTCATTGGCTGTGTGAGGTATAGAATGAGTGGATATTTCTATCTATTAGGAGGAATTATACACAGCTAAATGACATGTATAGAGCCACTATGATTGTACCAAATAAAAACAAGGTAGTGATGGGGAGTACAACAGAATAGAGGCTACGTCCTTCTGGAGAGGAGTGTCTAGGAGAGGAAATATGAACCTAAGACAGACATAGTTAAACAATGGTACATAATAAATGCCAAGGATATTTGAAGCTCAGAGAAGTTACCAGAGGTAGTAGAGTTAGGTTTTTCACATATGACCTGAGATGGACCTCAGCACACTCACGTATGTTTTAGAATAAAAGAATGTGTTAGTAGAATCCATGTCCAAATTCAGATAAAAAGTTGGTAGTGCTTTTGAGGTGAAGTCCACAATAACCTGGTTCTTTCTTAGATAACTTTAGGACTTATCTAAGACAGGGGTGGCCATTACTTCAAGAAACACCCTCAGAAATTGTATAATAACCCACAGTACAATTTATAGGGGAGAAAAATTCTTATTTTGATGGCAACCTTGAAATAGTGAAGAGCAAGAGTGAAACTTGAGTGAGTAAAAAGCAAAGATCTATTTGTATATGTTCTTTACAACCTTGTCTTTGTGTTCTCTAAATCATAAAGAAGAGAACTCGCTTTGGAGAATGTGTTCTTCAAAGATGTGAACAAAGAAAACTATTAACATAAAGTATACAATAAAAGGAAAATACATATAAAAGTGTAAACTGGTTCTTGGTGAATGGAAAGCTCAGATCCCTGTCTGTCTTATTAGAAAGACAACTATATCATACTTAAAATTAAAAGATCTTGTCTCACTTTGAATTAAATGAAACAAAAATATATTATGATAGAAGAAAGCATTTGCATTAGGTTTCTCTAGATAAATAGAAACAAACACACATACACACAGACACAGGAGGATGCATATATGTGTTAGTAATCAAAGGCATATACTGCTCCTACAGAGAAGATTTAGAATTTTTATTTGTAGCACAAATATCTAATAGCTCACAACTGCAAATACCTCTAATTTCATTGATTTAATGTTGTCTGGTCTTCATGGGTATACTCAACATGCAACATACACAACTTATCCTGGCACACAGACATGCAAATGATTTTAAAAATAATATAATTGTGTACTCTATATGACATTTATGTTTACAAAATATTACAATACGAATTTATTACACATGAAGCCAAGAAAAGAAAATTTATTTGATTGGCTTATCTAGTTGGAAGCCACATAGCCACACAATAGCTGTCTGCATTGTAGGACACAACAGTTTTTGGTAGCAGATTGATTATCAGGGTAAATAATGAAGATTGCTAATCGCTCCACTAAAATCTTTTGTAAGATAGTAGTAACTTCAGTAAACAGAAAACTGTTGGCATTGTCCCAAGCTGATGGCCACATTCTAGAAGTTTCCTGGATAGTCATCAGTTTCTGAGTTGAAGCACAGAGGACCAAGAATCTCTTGTGGCTTATGGGTGAATGCAACAGAAATAGATACAGAGATATTCTTAGTCAAGAACAGAGGATATGGCTTGACTTGTAGATTTTCTACCTGTTTCTTACAGATCTCAAGACTACTGGGCAATCCAATCCATATTCAGGGTTGGTAAAGTGCTGTAGCAAGCATTTATGAAAATGCCCGTACACACAGATATTTAAGTGTGCTTTACTCATCTCCTAGGTATCTCTCATATATTCAGCTTTTTTTTTTCAGTCACGATTAAGTATTATACCATATCTCCATAAAGCAAAGAAACACAATTTCTTACACCTAAAACCCAGGACATATTTATACACTCTAAATACAGTAATATCTTTCCCCATTGGAGGCAGCAATACTTTATTGAAGATTCAGGTGCATTACTTGAAGCACATGATAAACGTGGGTCCACTCTACACTGAAAGGAACTAAGTAATGTTATCATTAGTTTTGTTATGGAGTACTTGGCATTTAATGACAATAGCCATTAACTTTGGTCATTACTACACCAAAGTCACTAAAAGAGGTGATCAAACCCATCCTAAGCTAAAAATCCAATGCAAGGTGCTCACACATCTATGCCCCTTCCAGAACAAAGTAGTGGTTTGTGTTGTATGTTCCTTGGGATGAGAGCAAAGGAGATAATTAGATTCATGCAGTGCTGTGTCTGGTATTCTCAGACAAAGTAAGTTTAGACCCCAAGATACCTGTGAATTTGACTCTCTATGTCACAAACTACTATCTGTGATAGAGCAAATAGGTGAATGTCAGTCATCTTCAGAGCTTGTCAGGTTCAAAGAAGTCAAAGCACCAAACTACAGTCAACTCATCTCTGTGCTTCACTGTTATCCAAACAGAATCTGGTCATCCAGTTCCAGAGTTCTCAGTGTGGTGTTTTGGCTTCCCAATTAGGAATCATGAATAAAGGTCAGTTAATATGCTTAAGCTTTATTTGATTTAATGTTTTCAATTTGTTAATCCATATCAAAGCTTCCTGGAGTTATACCCCATTCATATTGCTTCTACTGGGTATAGAGGCTTCTGGAATCAAACTCAGACTCAAACCTCAAAATCAAATTCTTTTTTTTCCCAGGGGAATCCTTCTCATGTGTTAAGTCAGCCCCTTGCCCCTTCCTGAGCACTATCAGTCTTTTAAACCACCACATTTGATGAATGTCATGTATCTAGAGAGGTATAGAGAGGTTTATTTTACCCCCAGAAGGTAAGAATTGTTACTTTTGTTTTTTCCATCTTTGAATAATAGTTTTAAAAAGGAACTAATTGAAACATGTATATAGAATTAACCTACTGCAACTGCATATGAGGAGGCATCATTAAAATTTCATGGTCTGGCTGCCTCATCCAGCCCTGCTATTTGTATAACAGAAGCACCCTGCATGGACAGGACATGTCTCAAGATGTTATTAAGCAGTACAGTGGTTAATTTGAGTGGGGGACAACTGAGGCATCGAACATGCAGAATAAGAGTTGAACGAATGACTTTTTTTTTTATATTTTTTTATTAGATACTCTGTATTTACATTTGAAGTGAACTTTTTCACATCCTGTCTGATATAGAGCAAGCAGCAAGTGACTGGCTTGTTTATGAGACTGGCGTTTTTCAACATACAGATCAGTGAGATCACACACACACACACACACACACACACACACACACACACGTGTGTGTGTGTGTATTTACATATGCAGTTGTATTTGTAGGGGTATTGAACTCAAAGATTAATTCTGGAAACCGTTCTCATTATTCTTCTATATTATTCATTGAAATAGGAAGGTTTCTGAATATGGCTCATTCACTGACCATGCTGGTAGGTTGTATCTCCAGGTATATTGTCTCTACTACACTAGAGGTGGGATTCCATGTGTTCTTCCGTACCAGATTTTTGAGCTTCATTGCGTGCTCCTTTAAACTAAGGTTCTTGTACTCATGTATTTTCCTGTTTATAATGGGTATAAGGAATAGAAATAGAAGTGGATACTCCATAAAAAATCTCTCCAGAGAGAACAGTTTCCTGAAGCTGGAATCAGATCTACAACCTACTCAAAATGTATTTTCAGGAGCTTTGGCTAGCCTAAAGGCCATTATCACTGAAGCTAACCTGCAGAATATATAATTTAGACAGCTATTAAAAGTAAAACCATTTTAATTTAAAAGCTATATTTTGACCTGAATAAAAGTGCGTTTTATATATACACACACACACACACACACACACACACACACACACACACACACACACACACACACACACATATATATATATATATATATATATGTATATATATGAAGATGTGAACTCCATAACAGTCATTAAAACTGTTAACTATGTTGCCAGGCAACATTCTCCAAAATAATTTTTTTTTTCAACCAGAGGTTAGAATGTTGTGTTCTATTACTGTATAGAAGTTTACTTTGTGGAAAAGTTCATATACATTTTAGAGGCTGCCTAAAGCTAAGAACATTTGTTTTGATTTCTAGCTAAAGTACAAATGTGTGGTGAATTTTGTGACATTTCAAATGATTTTATTACTTGTAAGATGCCATTTTATATGAATGCATTTGTTCCCTGAATCATGGTTATTTCTATAGATGACAAAGTTGATTTTTTTTTCTAGGCCTTAAAATGGGAGAAATGAGGCACTTACAAATTTCAGTGTTCCTATATCATGTTCATACCTGTTCTTGAAGAGTTTTACCAATTTTAATCCCGATTAACATGATTCTTGAGCCAAAGATCAGAACAAGTGTGGGCTATAAGGGCCTTTGTTAAGATTCTCGAGTGTTTAAAGTGATTCCATATAGAGATTTAGTATCTTATTGAAGATATTCTAAAAATCTTAACAGCAAAATCTAGATACTTAGTCACATAAAAATTTTAAGATAAAATTTTGAGAGAAACATATTTCAAAAGTATAGACATGGACTTTGTACACAATGACGGTCCCATAAAAGAAGATCATGGCTTGGGTGCACTTATTATGTCTCTACAATGACTAAATACCATATCAGATATTCCTCAGAATAAAGCCTTGCTCATCTCAGTAAGAGAATAAGTGACTTTGGCCAGCAGTAGGTGTCTAAATAGTATATAAACATCTGTATTCATGATGTTGAAAATGGAAAATGTCACAATGTGCTAGAAGGGGCTTTAATGGATGAAACCGAAGAAGCATCTGGAGCTTCTGTTATTCCTACATCTGTCAAGTCAGGTATTTCTTGTGGGAAAGTATGAGAGTACTCATCTTTAGAGGATAGAAGTTAGAAAAAAGTGGGGAACACCAAGATATACAAACAGCAACCACTGGGTGAGCCATTCCTAAGGAGTCAAAAACTTGGAATGTTCTACAGAGTAGAAGAGTATAGGGCCATTTGCAAGAAGCAGTGCCAAGGTTTCATTGGGATCCATGCTGAGTCCCCTAAAGACAATAGTGATTTGGCAGAACTTTTGGGGACCAGGAACTATAATATTTCCATTCTATATGTTTGAGTGTTTATTGCAAAAACTGTGTTCCCAAAATACTATACATTGTGAGTATGTGTGTGTGTGTGTGTGTGTGTGTGTGTGTGTGTGTGTAGGGTGCATGTGTATACTTTTAGAGGCTTAACTCATTTTAAACTTAAAAGTATTTATTTTAATGAATGTGTGTATGTGTTTTGCCTGCATGCATTTGTACCACTTATATCCAATTCATATGTCCATGAATCCAGAAGAAGGAACTGGATCTCCCGGAACTGGAGCCATGGACAGTTTTGTGCTTAAATTGAACCATGAGCCTCTGCAAAAGCAGAAATGTTCTAAAATGCTGATCCATCTCTCCAGATCTACTAACTTTTAATTCATATGTTTCTGGATTTAGAGAAGTTGCATTTCAGGAGATACATTGACATGTAATGTGGCTGAAAAAAAAAAAAAAACTAAAATTTGAACTTTTTCCACCATAGAATGAGTCATGAGGGACATTGGTTAGGTTAGAGAGAGAGAGACGGAGATCAGTGAAGTCATAGTGAACAATATGGTTGGTACAATAGAGGCTTCTGAATGAGTCAAAGCTCTATTGATATTTTCAACACCAGGTCCTCAGTTTGCTTTCTTTTGGCAAGCAATAGCACACGTGATGCTGACACAGTTTTAAAAGTTGCTTCAACCCTGGGATATCAGTTATTGCTTTTGAAATCCGCCTGATAAAATAGTGGTTTGTATCAGTCTGTAATTCCTGCTAATTTCCAATGAGTAGACATGCCATCATCTGTATTCCATACAAGAATTCTATGACAAAGAGATAGGGAAAATATGACTATGTCAAGGACAGAACCTTAACATTAATATATGAGTTACTTTGAGGTTCTGTTTACATGTATGTGCATGTGCACACACATGGGTGTGTTAAATGTATGTGTGTGTGCATGTCCAACAAGCCTCTACAGTTTAGATGCCACATAGCCATCACCAGGATTATAGATTCAAGGCTTTATCCAGTGTTGTTTGGGAGCCAGATGTGGGTCCTCAGTATCATTCAGCAAGTACTATCTATCACCCACAAGATCTTATTTCCAGCTTTACTTAAAGTGCCTTACTCAACAATAAATGTGTATGTCCCAGAGTAATGGTGCATGCCTAGAAACCCTGTGTCTGAGAGATTGAAGCAGGCATATTACGAGTTGAGCATTCATTCTGAATACATAACAAGTTCAAGGAGAGCCTAGAGTGCACGAGACCCTGAATTAAAATAATGTATGTGAACTTTTACAATTGCCCTATATGGGGAAATATAATTCCCATACTTTCTATGCAGAAATTAGTAGTCTAATTATTACACTGAGATTCATGGTATAGAATTTATCAAATTAAAAAAACATTTATATTAATATTTTTAATGAAAATCTAATGATGCATTGTTCATTGTTTCATTTATTAAGTTTTCAAAAACAAGAATATACTGAAATCTTTTTCTAATTTTATTGCCTCAATATGCATACCCTTATGCCCAAGAATGTAATTCACATGACAGAGCTAATTGTGCTGCCTTTTTTAATATTTGCTAAGATGTCAGTATAACCAAATATGTATTCGTTTGTACTTTACATAGAGTATATTGCCACTTTCTGCAACCACTTACAGGACAAATGTCCCTGAGAAGTTTATTGACTATGAGAATCCAACACTTGTAGCAGAATCTTCCCGATGACACACATTCCTAAGGTTTTATTATGCATCCTCTGAATGCTATCATTCTGTGATTATTACTATCATTTATGAAACAAGGAAATCTGTGTTCCCCATAGTACTTGCTGGTGACATCTGAAAGTGTGTAATTTCAGATGTTCACACGCTTGCCATGACTGACAGGGACATCATTCTTGAAGCTGATGAATCCTGGCATGGTACTCAGAGCAACAAATATTCCTGGGGACTTCTCCACATGAGCTGTAAAGGCTGCACTGTAAAGAACAGATGTGTTCATTCACTCTTCCGACTTACATGGAAAAACAATTTATATCGAATGAAAATGAATTCTCCTATGACTGCATATCTGCATAGGGTATTGTCATAGTTTGTTTTACAGTTGCAACTTGGGTAGGAGAGGTTTTATCTGTTGGTATAGATTTCTGTCCACCATCAAGAGAAGCTAAAGCTGGAACTCTAGGTAGAAGCAGGAAGCAGTTCAAAAAATATCCAACAACAACAGAAAGATCTTAAAAAAATAAAAAGGAATCAGGAAGCAGAAACTCTCAGACATAATGCTTCTTTCTGGCTTGTTCTCCAGTCTGTCTGGTCTCTCTCTCTCTCTCTCTCTCTCTCTCTCTCTCTCTCTCTCTCTCTCTCTCTCTCTCTCTCTCTCTCTCTCTCTCTCTCTCTCCTTTCTTAAACAGTTAGGACCACCTACCTGGAAATGGTACCATCCACAGTGGGTTGGACATTTCTGTGTTAATTACAAATGAAGTAAATGGCTCACTGACATGAACCCAGGCCAATGTGACCACGTGAGGTCTTCAGGTGAAGTCGTATTCTTTCCCAGTGACTCTAGGTGTGGGTTAAGCTGACATTTGAAACTAGCCATACCCTGAAAACTTTGAGTTGCGGGTATGACGGAATGACTGACAGACAAGCAGCTCAGTCCCATTTTTAGTAACAGTGTCACGTTTGTTTCTCAGGATTAGAATGAACAGAATCCAGTCCTGTCACCTACGAACTTGAGATGAATTTGTTGACAAAAAGGAAAGCATATGAGGCAAGTCCTCCTGTCAGCTGGGTCTTGGAATAATTTTTGAACTCAGAGGAAAATCTAAAGCCCTTGCAATATATTAAATTTGAGCTGAGTTGGCTGAAGATTAGAAGGAAAATGAAGACATCATGTCCTATGCTCATTCAAAAAAAAAATAGGAATTTTATGCAAATGAGATGAGCGTATTTTTGAAAATTTGAAAATGTAGATTGTTAAGTATATATGACATAAAAGCAACAGAGCAATATTCTATATATTAAAATTCATTTTAGTTCAGATGTTATTACAAAAGTATATTTGAACTATAACCTCAGTGTGTGGGAGAAAAAACATGCCAGTTTGACACAAACCTTCATTTGTCAATAACTGCATTACTATAATACCAAGTTAAAAATATTATAGGAAAATTACTGGTTGTTAGCTTGCATAAATACATATTGGTAGAATATTTTGAGAAAATATAAACCTACAGAATCCAGTAATATATAAAATGTACCATGACCAGAGGGTACTCTTTTTTTAAGAATACGAGGATATTTCTGATTTTGGAAACCAATAAACATAATTTATGGATGGATTAGAAAGGAAAGTTATGTAATTATCTTTAGAGGACCCAGTATAAATTCCATACTTATTCTAAAATGGCCCTATAGAAAACAAGAAGCAACTACAATATAAAACTTTAGTTATCTCATAATAGAGTGAATGAAGACCCTATGATCAGCAAGACATTAGTGAATCTCTGTAATCCCATTGGCATCTTACTGGGTGTTTTGGAGAGCACAGTAGGGTGCTTTATGTAGTTATTTCCTCTTAATTGAACAACAGAGGAAGAAGGTTCCTAAGACAGAAGGTAAATAAAATATATTAGAAGATTCACTTTGTCTTTTCTGGAAATTGTGTAAGCAATAATATATTCCTGGGGCAGAGAAGAGGAGGGAGCAGCTTGAACACATGGACCTCAGTGAAGGAGTTGAAAGGGTCTGCAACCCCATGAGAAGAACAACACCATCAACCAACCAAACCTTCCAGGACTCCCAGAGACTAAATCACCAACCCATGAGGGTACATGGAGAGACCCGTTGCATATGTAACAGAGGATAGCATTGTCTGGCATCAGTGGGAGAAGAGGCCTTTGGTCCAGTGAAGGTGCCTTTAGGTAGAGAGAGTGGTTGGGAGAAGAAGCACCTTCATGGAAACAAGTGGAGGGGAAGGGGGAATGGGAGTGGGGGAAATGGAAGTTACATTTGAAATGTAAATACAGAGAATATCCAATAAAAAAGCTAATTTAAAATACCCAATTTATCAGAATTACTCTTAAAAAAACAAAAACAAACAAACAAACAAACAAACCGAAAGTATGGCAGGGATCTCGCAGATGCAGTTTTGTGAGTGCTGCTTCTTGCTGGAATAGGCTTTTGTTGTAGGAGGTGCCTTAAGTCACCCATGTGCTGGCAAGTAACCCCTTACTCAACGTGCTGACATTGATTTACCTTGGATGGAATACCAGTGAGAGGCAAAAAAATGATTCCAGCAAAAGGGTAGCTTTGTGAACCAATGAGGTTATTGCAATAAGAATATAGCATGGCATTTTAAAACAAAGTATGTTTTATTTTAAAGTAGAAAATA
Source organism: Micromys minutus (assembly GCF_963924665.1). NCBI lineage: Eukaryota > Metazoa > Chordata > Mammalia > Rodentia > Muridae > Micromys > Micromys minutus. The sequence goes on along the minus strand of NC_137975.1, from coordinate 61,463,191 downwards.
TAATTTCATTCCATTTTTGCTTCACTTGTAACAGATAACAGTGTGACTATCATTTTGTATTTTCTGATATTATTTTCATAAGAACTATTTTTTATTATATCACAAATAAAAAGTTCTATTATCTTCAACTGTATATATGTGGCCTGTTTTAATTTACCGTGGGTTAAGTTTATTGAGTTCCTATTGTTTCATGGTTAGAGCTTTCATTCATTCTGATAAAGTCCTTTTGTATTATACATTGATTCTATGTTCTGTTCCTTTGTATTGACATAATTTCTACTTAAGTTTCTATTGTTTATTTGTCTGTAGCTCTTGTGTTTATAAAATGATCATGTTCCTACTTGTCTATTTAAACTTTTGGTATTACTTTTTTTTTTTTTTTTTTGGTGACTGTATTTTGTAGAGTTAGAAAGCATTGTCCTTTTTTTCATACTGATTTGTTAAGACTGCATTTCCATGGGGTTTATGGGTTGTTGGCTTTTGACAAGTGTTTGTCATAATGCAATGATGGTGCTATAATTACTCCCAAACTGGTCAGAAAATAAAATATGTCTCAATTTTTTGAGAAATCAGCTATAAAGCAATCTATGCATATTCTGGCATAAAATAAATTATTGAAGCATGACTCTGATGTTTCAAGTTAAGCTGGCCTGGAACATGCACTTGGTCATTACACTTAACCCTTGTCTCTCTGCATTTTAGCAAGCATGAATGGTCTTCTGGCTCAGTGCTAGGGAGTTCTGAATAATTATCAATCTTAAACTGAATGAGGAATTTTAGTATTTATGTAACATCATCACCTCTGAAGCCCCAGATCCTCCAGTTTTGCTAGGAAAGCATTAAAAAAAAAAAGGAAAAAAAGAAACAGTAAAATGATTCAGCAAATGATCATCAGCCATGGACATCTTGCAAATACTTTGAGTCTGCTGCAGAACAAGTGGGAGATAAACTCACTCAGCAATGTCCTGTCCACACTGCATTTCTCCTGCATGTTACCAACATAGACATCTTTTCACACATATTGCTAAAGCCATACCACAAGCTCCTCCTCGTCTTCATGTTTCTTTCCATAAATATTCTGTGAAATCAATTAGTTATGCAAATAGCTTTTTTCTATTGTTTCAAAATAATAGCAGTAGACTAAGGGAAAAAAATTTCCTTAACACAGAAGCATTTTTTTATAAGCTCAGAATACAAAACTGTTATGAGTGCTGCTTCCATTAAAGTAGATATAAAACAGATTAAGTACAATGCAGTGCCTTCCATTTTCTAAACTGGAGTGTTGTGAAAGACTTCCCTTGATTAAGTAGCAGACCCACAGAAGATTGTACAGTCCTAGACCTCTTGTATATCACCTTAAAGTTAATTTGAAACAAGACATCTACCACTTAGACAGATTTACCTCAGGTGGCAATGTGTGTGTGTGTGTGTGTGTGTGTGTGTGTGTATGTGTGTATTTGTGTGTGTGTCTGGATTCAAATGCCTTCTGAAGCAATGTATGTTTAAAATTTTGAGTAATGCAGAAATCCTCCATTTTAGACCTCTGCTGCACCAGCATATAACACCCAACTGCAGATCATACTTGTTCCATATCTTTCAGTAAATGTTGTTTCAGTTAGTTTCCATAGTCAAGTGAACAGCAACTATTCCCCGTTAGCAATATCTGGCTCAGTACATTCATAGATGTCAGATAAGTAGTTGCAATCTAGGTGAAATTTTCATTGCCCTCTGTATGGTTGTGAGAAAAAATTTTGCTCCAGTTTAAATTTATGCCCTGTTTTCTGCCAGAGGTTTCATGACTTCTGCACCATCTAACCTTGGACTAATTATACAGTTAATGTTGTAATATAAAGTCTCTCAACTAACAGGGATCCCCATGTGATGGGATTAACTCCTGGAATTCTAGGCACCAAGCATTGGCCACAAAGTACAGACTAATTAATATTGGAGGACAAGAAAGAGGCCAGACCTGGTCATGTAGCTGGAAAATTCACAACAGTGTCAGATGCAACAGAAAACAATCCACTAAAGCAGTAGCAATAGGGATGTACCGAAGCTGGGTCTTACAACTTTTCTCTCCATTTCTCAACTAGTGATATGAGGTGAGACAGCACTCAAAATTATGCAGTCACAGAGAAGAAATCCAAGTGAGGATGACTTAGTGGACAAGGCTGTCCTGCGTTCTCCTGCCTCATTGGTTAGAGGGACCTGGTACAGTCCTCATTCTCCTTTACAGGTATAGAAAGCATGGCCAATACAGCCTCACTATGATGGAATTGCTTTCTTTTCAGTGTTGGCATCAACCCCCTAATATAAGATAGATAAAAAAGTTTTTTAAAAGCAGCAATAGTAAAATGACACTAAAACACTGATAAAATATAATTATGTTTTTCCTATAGCTTTTGAACTAAATAAAGAAAAGACCTCTCGAGAATCGAAAGTCACTCTTCAAGATCTTTTAACTGCAGCACAGACAAAACTTTTTAAAGCATTCACCTTAATATTTTGTGGCTTTCTCCTGATATTTATTTTTGTAAAGTGCTAAAAGGCACAAGAGAGTACAATACTTACCTGAATTAAATAGAAGATATGTGTGTGCATTCTGGGGGCAGTCTGCATGGGGTCCTCATGAAGGTGAGTACTGGCACTTTTTTGACAGAATAGTTAAAGGAATCTGGAAGACACATGAAGTGAAATGTAATGTCTCCTCCAATTGAGTGCAGTTGTGGGAACAATGAGGAAGAAAATTACCCTTTGTGGTGAAAAGAGCCTGTGAGAAAGCCTGGCCTTTGGCCCCATGACTTGGATCTATCATGGGAATAATCATTGATCATATACAATGCTTAGATCACAGGATCCAGCATCCCCCAAAAAATTCCTTCTGGAGACTTGATAAATGGGAAACTACTTTAGAATAGACAGTGGAAAGTCAGTAGGTCTCTGGGAAGGAGGAGTCCCTCATGTTTGAGACTATAGCCTCCTGCTTCATTTTTCATCCACTGGAAGCCCTATTCCCATTTGTGTGACACTTTGAAATGGAAAACACTTTAGGATATGCTTTTTGATGGCATGTGTTTGCAGTGTTGTTTCTTTTTAAATGTCACCAAGGATTGACAGTAGTTAGTAATTTTCTTCTTGAAGTGTTTTCAAATTTGGGTTGAGTAGCATTAAGTGAGACTGGATCAGGTGCTCAGTGGATTTAGGAAGCCCGTTGTTTCTGATTATCCGATGAGAACTCTTCTATGTCACTGTTCCGTGACACAGCAGCTGAAAGGTGAGCTGAGTATCCCATATTGTGAGAGGATAGGCATCACCACCATAATTGGAGTGCCTTCTGGCATCTCACCGTTCCAGAGGACAGAGCAGATGGGCAGAAGGTGCCATTTGGGCCAGTGATTTATCTATAATCTTTAGATTTATCTATAATCTTTAGAATATTGTCAGGGCATTAGAAGTCTGCCCAGTGGGCTCACGCCTAACACTCGGATATTTTTCTTCTTTACCAGCCTTGGCCTGGAGATGAAAGCTGTATTAAGCTGTTAATGATTAAGTGATTCAAAGAGAGTGTTAGGACATCCAGACGAAGCTTCCTTTTTCAGGGACTAAATACTGACAAGGAACAACTTTCTTATGCAGCAGGAAGAAAAGAGGAAAAACAAGACAACAAACAACAATAAAATCCACCGCAATAGACAATACAGTGGCAAATGGGAATGTGTTCTGAAATCTCAGGCTTAGTATATCATTATATATATATTCTGACTCATCTTTCCTTTGCCTTTCTCTATTCTTATCATTTTCATATACCTGGTTTGATATAATAGAGAGCTCATAAATCCATAAGATTATTATCTTCAATTTAAACTGACTTGATTGTGCACATATACATGTGTATATGAGTCTTTGTCTCCAGATTTCCCTGATAAATATTGTATGTACATACAAGCCATCTGTCCTACATATATTGAGTTTTTCCTGTTTTGATTGAAATACTAAAACCAATCCTGATTCTGTGGTTGACTTAGTTTTTAACTGTTTATTTGCATTTCATTTTGGGTACTGAGCACCATCTTGAAAGCCCAAGTCCTTGTTATATCAGGGTAGTCTGCGGGAAGACCCAGTTCCTCAGATCATTGGTGGTGCTTTAATCCTTTAGAACAATCTTTCAATACAGTTTACACCAGGGGATGTCTTATACAAAGGCTCTTTACACAGGCAAGAATAATGCTAAGTAGGAGCTATTTGTGATCTTTGTAGAGGAGACAAGCAGGAATCTTTATGGGGTTTTCTGTCTTTTGTACTTAGCAGGGGGAGATTAATAAAACATCTCTGTGTAATCTGATGTACAATTGGTTACATAGCTGTCATGCAAGTGTTCAAGTTAGAAAGAATGACAGAGATGCAGCATCCATAAAAACACTGTTTATGGAACAGGACAGATGCCACACTGAAAAGCAATACCTGTAACAGAGGTGGATCACCGATTTCCCCAGAAACTCCCAAATATTGCCTGGGTGATTTCTCTTCACTTAAACTTCCTGTAGTGCTGTGGAGCCTGTTGTGGGCTTTGCCCCCAGATGGTTCTTACTCTGGTCATATTTCATTCATCAAACAATGGGGCTTAGTGGGCATCTTACATCTATGGAGACCGTTATTCAGTGTATCAGGATGAGATCATTTAATGTGCCTTATGGTCATGAAAATTGGTGAGAAAATTGAGGCTGGGTCTGATCTGTGATCTCTATAATCAGTGTGCTAAATAAAGTGTTTAGTAGTACACTCTGGTCAGTGATTACAGTTACCATACTTTGGAGGACTGATACACGGTTCAATTTCTATGCAGTTCTATTTATAACAAGCCTGTGTGTAGGTGGAGTCTTCAGGGATAATGGATGACACAGGGAATACAATGCTGGCCCCTGTGCAAATGGCTTAAAGTTCTGATGGTTTATGCCTGAATCAAGAGGGGAGGCTATTGCGGTTGGCCATGTACATAGATTTTATTCCTTTTCACTAAAGAGGTATACGCTACATATAGTATTGACAGAGGTATACGTTACATATAGTATTGACAGAGGTATACATTACATATAGTATTGACACATATGTAAAATCATTATGTACTGATTTCATGAGATGAATTTCTGTATTTAAAATAATGTTGCAAGACTATTGTTTTAAAATAGATATCTTAAGTTAGCATTAAAATAAAATGTTAGACAACATAGGGGCTTTTTAAACCAGGACAATATATCTCATAAACAAACGTTTTATGATCAGTGAACTGGAATAGTAATGAAACAAAGTGACACCGTTTAAAAAGATTTCAGTAGATACATATATTGAAAAAAAATAATGTATGTGTGTGGTGTATGTGTGTGTGTGTGTGGGTGTGTATGGTGTGTGTGTGTGTGGGTGTGTGTGTGCTGTGTGTGTGTGTGTGGGTGTGTGTGTGTGCTGTGTGTGTGTGTGTGGGTGTGGGTGTGTGTGGTGTGTGTGTGTGTGGGTGTGTGTGCTGTGTGTGTGTGTGTGTGGGTGTGTTTGTGTGGTGTGTGTGTGGGTGTGGGTGTGGGGGGGTGAGTGTGTGTGTATGGGTCTATGGTGTGTGTGTCTGGGGGTGAGTGTGTGGGGGGTGTGTGGTGTGTGTGTGTGGGTGTGTGTGTATGTGGTGTGTGTATCCGTATGTGTATGTATGTGTGTGGGTGGGTGAGTGTATGTGGTGTGTGTGTGGGTATGTGTGTGGGTGTGTGTGTGTGTGTGTATGGGTGTATGGTGTGTGTGTGTGTGTGTGTGTGTATGTGTATGTGGGTTATGGTCACAATAGTACAGATATCTTAAAAGTTAGAAGAGGATTTCAGACCCCTCAGAGTTGGAGTTACAGGTGGTTCTGAGGCACTGGAGCCAGTTACTCAGTGCATGTCTTTTAAATACTCGAGCACAAGTTTTTTTTTTTTTTTTTTTTTTTTTTTTTTTGGTCATTTCTTACATACACCTTTTGTGAAATAAACTTATTTTAAGGTTGCGAAATTCATAATCATAATTGTTGACAAACAAGTTACAGGTTTCTTTTCTATCTTGTGATTGACCTTTAATTTCCTGCGGCATTTTTGATTGTGTGTGTTTGTGTGCATGTGTGCTGTATTCACTTCTCTAATGTCCTCTAATGTTATTTTTAGGGAGACATTATCTACTTTGGTACTACATTTTGATATGTTTTGCAAGTTGTTTTGTGAGTTTTGTTTATTTATATCACACTTTTTTAAAAAATCCAGCTTAAACTGCTTTAAAACATCAATTATCCAGGTTTATTTTCTAGTTGGTTGTCTAGCAATATTTTCTGATTACCTACCACCCATTAAAATACCTATTGCATCTCAGTGTATTACCATATTTTGGGTTGTTTTGCTCTTTCTGATGGACTTTGCTGGTGGTTGAGCTGATCCAAGCAAAAATATTGGAGACTTCCTGGATCTAGATTCAGAGAAAAATCTTTCATAGTTTCTGAGAAACTTGATCTTTCCCTAGTTTTATATACTAACTTCTTAGGTGGATTGACCACATCTAACTTGTTATCGACAAGCAATGCTGTTTGGGAAGTAGCTTGTATGTTTCTTCAGACTGATTTGATCTTACCTGTCTTAAGACATTGCTTTCTTTGCAAATGGAAACCACAGCGGCTACTCAAGTCTTCATGCTTCCTAAGATTTCTGTCTTGGCTTTTCGAGGGTGAAGTCTCAGCCCGCATTTTTATCCGCTGTATCATTGTACACTCTGCAGTAAGTTCTGTAGACATCCCAGGTCCCAGTTCTAAATTGAAAAACACTTGAGGTAGCTCAGGGCCCTTCCTCTGCTTCAGATGAGGTTGGGATATCAGGAATTTCAGGGAAAAGTTGTATTCTGAATGACAGCTTCATGCCTTAGTCAAGGCTCAAGACTGACTCCCCTTTTCCTTTCAGGCCATTTCATCTGCAACTGAAAGGCTCTGCTCAGTACAGCACCAACAGAAGAAAGCTCTGAAAGGTGGATGGGCAAGCAGACTGTGCCAGCAGACGGAAGAACTGGTAAGGGTGAGTGAGTTTAAATCCAGGGAAACTCAAAATTGATAAGGTAGGGGTGGGGCCGGCTCTCTGCCAAACTCTACTTGTTTCAGAATGCATAACGACTACATCCACTTAGAGGACCATGACAATCAAAGTCAGGTAGCATTAAAATCCGAGAAGTTCTCCATACTAAAGAGATAATGCCCCAGATGCTTAGCCAATGGGTTTCCCCTTCATGGGCAAAAAGTATGTATTCTCTGGTTCACTCTGAGTATGGTGTATTGATTTGCATTCACCATCAACTAAAGCAGCTTGGATAAGCAAGGACCATCTGATCATCTAGTATTGCTGCCAGAGCGGGGAGGGAAGCAGGGAAGGAGGCTATAAAGAGAACACTTAAATAAATCTCTTGGAGAAGCAAGCCCTTCTCTCTCCCAGTCCCTGCATACACTAGGCACTCGGAACCAAACCAGGTTCCACCCATGACCCAGGCTCTGCCTTTCCCTTTCTGCCTGGCACGTGGATACCTTAAGGAAAAGCACAGATCTGGGACCCCATTCCCAACTGGCAATGACACCCCCAGAGGTGCCTTGGTACACAGAAGACTGGGTACCACAGTGATTATCCCAGATTCCACTGCTTTCCACCTGGGGAAAAACGGACTGAGGATTCACCCCACCCCCATTAAGGACTGTCTTCTGCCTCCTCTGAGTGGTGTAGCATCCTAGCATTGAACCATCAATGCAGCCAGCCTGGCAAGGTTCTGTGAGGGTGGTATGCACCTCAAAGGTCTTCCATTTATACCCTTCCTGATAATGTATTAGGTATTGACCACGAAATATTGCATAAGGAATCTAAATGGATAAGTGTTCCATTTATTTCTTCCAAAACCTCATATACTACTATGTTCTTCTTGCCTTACTAGACGAGTGAATATATTTCATTAATATACAAAAAAAAAAAAAAAAAAAAAAATAGAATGAAGAAGGTTTCCTGGACCGAGGTTCAGAGAAATGGCTTTCAATATTTCTCCAGAGAGTTGGCTTCCTAAAATTTTATACAGTCCACTTATTTGCATAACATCTAAATTGATTTTTGTAACACTATTGTTTTTAGTTATTTCGGAGTGGCTTTTGGGTTTCATGAATTCAAAGCTGTTAATCTCTATTACCATGAACAGGATGTTTATAAAATTATTGCATTTTATCATCTCTGTAGAGATCTATCAACATTAAGATGATGTTAGTAATAATTAAATTACTTTTAATAATTACTCGTTCATTTAACGGATGTTTTGTGAGAGGATCCTACAGTGAATCCCAGGGTGGTATTGATCTCACCATGTTGCTCAGGCTTCCATGGAATCAAGGGGGGCCTCTGTGTCGCCCACCTGAGTGTCAGGATCTCAGGCAAGCATCACTGTGCCTACATAAGGGTTCTTTATAGAATGGATAATTCTCTAAACAACTAGTATTTTTATGTCATTCAATTTTAATAAAAAGTTACTGTATTACTTTTATACCATGGACTTTTCTTAATGGAAATATTGTAATGAATTGGATTTAAAATTTATATTGTAATATTGATTTCCACTGCTACCTGGGCTAGGTTAATATAGCTGTTTTCCCTCAGATGAGTGTATTTAATATATATTCCAAAGACATTTTTATCATATCTCTGTAAAATGTTACCTTTTTGCATCCTTGAAATTAATAATTATATATATATATATAAACATCCAATTAAAAAGTGTTAATGTTCTAGGTTTTTATGATGGTTATTCCTAAAAATTTACAAACTCCCTAGACTTTCAAAGAGAGTTAAATTTTCTCCTGTGATCTTTTTTTTGATGTCTACTTTTTTAGTATTTTGTTTCCCTCGTTTTTATATCTTAAGTTAATGGTATAAGGACTCATGTAAACATGTAAAGAAAGCCTAATAAATAATGTTAAAACTTTATATTGAAAATTATTTTCCAATATACTGCATACTAAATTGTTCTTTAACCTTTGGGCAATTTAGAAGTTCTTTACTTTTCTGATGGGCTAATGAAGGTATTGGAGGAGTGTTATTAGAGTTTCAAGGTGAAAAGAATAATCTCTACGTAATTTTCAAAGCTCCAAACTGTGTTAAGCTTTATAAGTATTATTTAAAGCAGAATATTCTAACACATTGCAGATGGAGCTATGTATCCATTACCATCTAAATCACTTAAATATCTTTAAAATTAAATATTTAAGGAAATAACAGAAATAAAACTGAATAATTCAAAACACAGATATTAAGTAATAATGAAGTTAAGTGTCCTTCGTAGCTTTCCTAATTATTAAATGGGCTACCTATGTATAATAACATACAACATTTCATAAATGATTGAAACCTAGGTTTTGCCTCTTGGTTGTTCAGGTTTATTTAATCAGAGCTGAACAATTTGGAATTAGTTGGTGAAGCTGGGTCTGAGTCTTTAAAAAGATCTAGTGTGATCAACAATTGCAAGTACAGAAAAAATAGTGTGTAGAATCGGCAGAAACACCTGGCTAGTGTTTTAATTTGGTTTTATGTGTCAATGCAAACACTCCCTTCCCTGTCTGGAAAACATGTTAGATACAGTTGCTGGGCATCAGGACACTCTGCAGGTATTCTGGACAGTATAAAGTGTGTGGTGAAATGTGGGTGTGGGAGGAATAGGAAGAAAGGAGAGGGGAAACAGTAGAGAAGAAGATGGCCACCAGGAGAGGAGGGTCTCTGCCAGCCCCCCTGTAATGTGGATGACAGATTAACTAAAAACATTGTCAGTTGGTTTTTCTCAATCCCATGGATTATTTAAAATAATTTCATTTTCCTCTTACACTTCATCCTATATTTTATAAACATCTTGATACCAACTTCCAGATGATAAAGAAAGAGCAATGAAATACAAGAAAAATAAATTCTGAAAACTTTGGAAATTGCTTAGCTTAAAGTGTTAGTGACTCTGTAATGCAAATCCAATGGTAAATTTTGAAAAAAAAACTCAGGGATTGAAGAAACTTCAGTGCATTGTACAAGTTAGTTAATTAACTTTAGGCATGATATGCTTTACAAATGTTATTTTTAAAAGTTCTTTCCATAAAGACAAAAACATTAAATTATGTTAATATTTTTAAAGGTAGCATTAAATTTTATTGGCTTGATATTTCTATGACCAGAAAATAAAGTTACTGCAAAACATTAAAATGCCCAGAGGCAGTTTCTTATTTTAATTAAAATGTAAACATCAGAGAAAGAGCTATTAATGGTCACACATCATTTTTCTATTCCATTATAGGAAAATAAACTGAAATTAGAGATTTTTCCTATAACTAAACAGTGAAACACTGGCTCCAACCTTTATATGTTCTTTAACCGAATAAACAATTGATAAAGCAGATTATTTTGGGGGGAGTAAATCCAATATAATATCTTTTCTGCATAAGTCTTATTTCTATCTTATCTTCTCAAAAGATTAAAAATAAAACCATTATCATCTGTGAGTAGGAGTACAAATTCTTTCATCAACAAATTCTTAATAGAGGCCCACCACTTACTATTAGACCCATGGCAGCACTCTAGGAAACCTGAAAAGGTCTACTATTTGAAATTACCATTAAACACAAACATCATGTTAATAATTTGAACCACTGTGGAATTAATAAACATTACCATCATCATGAATGACTCATTCATGATAATTTTCTTCACCATCATTACAAACAGTAGCTATTACATGCAGAATATATAAATACAAATTCACGCCTAACATATAAATGCAAATGCAACTAGCCCATGGTGTTATTATCCTTTTAGCCCTGACAACAACCACACTAGTCAGTTAATATTGATATTACCATTCTATAAATGAGCAGTCTAGACTGGGAGGCAATGGCACACATCTGCAGACCCAGCACTTAGGAAGAGAACAGGGTAGGTCAGAACTTCAGGTGCATCCATCCCGTTTGAATGTGAGGGCAGAACTCAGGAATGTGATTGTCTCAAAAGCAAACAAAAGTAAACATTAAAGAAGGAAGAAAAGACAAGCAATCTAAAGTGTTTCAGCTTTAGAATGGCCTGGAGAGGGAAAGGAGAGTATTGGAATTGGAGACTGTCACACTTCAGTATTAATACTTTGTCTTCAACAGCATGTAGGTATACTTTTAACTAGTAGCAACAACTCATCAAAGATGGTTAGTAAAAAAAGGAATTAGTGAGTAATTCTCAATGGGTAGTAAGAATGTAGCACACATCATGAATCATGAAATGGATATTAACGTGGCACATCTCATGAAACATGGGTTGGGTATAAAAACTTTCTGATAATAGATCTGGAAGAAAAAAAATCTTCAGTTACCCATTTCTTTGTCACTGTGGTTTTTTTCTTTTTTTCCGCCAGAAGTTTGCAAAGGACAGCAGGAACATGAACATATGGGAAAGGAGGAAGGAGACAGATTCCAATTAATTACCTCCAATTTACTCCATATATCATGGTCTCTTGGGGGTTCTTTGAGTTCTTAATTTAGTGAAAATACATAGAAAGCGTTTTTCTTTTTCCTTTTTTTTTTTTCTGAACAATTCCTAACATGAAATTTCACATGTATTGCTTTTGCTTTCACTCAACATTCCACAGGACACAGATAAACAGAATGCTCTGTACAGAATAAAGGTGTACTGTTAACATCCTCTTAAATTATGCGATTGTCCCTGTAGTTATCTTCATATAACACAGGCTTTATGTCCTCCTTATTTTATGTGGTAGTTTAATTCTTTGTAACAATAAATTATGTCCACTTCAAGAAAAGTTGTTCCAAAATTCTGAACATCTGAACATTGCTATATTAAAAATATTACATGCCTTTATACTTTTGTCTTTCATGCATGGTCCTAGGATTTTTAATAAGTATTTATTCAAGGGAACTGTTACTACAGTTGGATGAGTTGTGCACCAATACAAAGATTTTCTCCATTGCCCTGGGTCATTTATAACTTTTGCTTGTTTTACTTTGTTTTCTGGTTCACCCAGGTTCACAAGCTTGAGCAGCAGGATAAAATCAATGTCTCGACAGAGAGGAGAACAGTGGCAGCAGGGACAGCATATAAATCAGATTCCCATGAAGGGCAGATCAGAGCAATAGAGCAGAACCTCAAATCACTACAAGTTGCATGTGTATGTAAAGTCTGAAAACCACAAGTACATTTCAAACTAATCATTCCAGAAGAATAAAAATCTGGGAAAAACACAATTTATGACCTATGAGATGCGTGAAGTTAACTTATTTTATACTCTCAGGGGTTTTGCTGATCAACAAAACAGCACTGATTTAGCTGAAGAAAGTCTATGGGATAAAAAAAGAAATAATATGTTTTGTCCCTTCAAATGCTATGAACAACTTTCCATGAGCACATACACACCTCAAAGCAAAGTCTCTGCATACTCATAGCATAAATAGAATGTTATACATTCTGTTGTGTATTACGAAGACCACTCCATACACTGCTATAGCTGGACCAGTACAGTTTTTAGAACCACTGTGAGCATAGTTGGTTAGTGGCCCAGATGCCTCTTGGGGAAGTTTTATAGATGGCTAGTACTAGATGCTAGGGTAGTAACAGGATACTATTATACACATTGCTGAGAATACACCTGCTTCTACAATAATGCTCAGAGCTTTATCACATTTCAGAATGTAAAACTCTAGAACACAACCGCCCTCCAGCATCCAAAATAGGACATTAAGAAACAATAAACTGGAAGAGTTTGGGATGTTGCGGGTTCATAGCTTGAATATAGTTTATATTGGGATGTCTTTGAACCACCAACAGTAATATAAAAATCTGTCTTACTACAAAAGCCTCATTATTAATCCATAAGAAATTTAACAGTTTCCCAAAGGAAGTACACACCAATTTACCCAATGATTAGTCCTGAAAATATATGTACAAATATAAATAGCATTATTCAAACTGAGTGGGTGGTATGTATTCATTATAGACATATATATTGGAATAGCAATTTATTAAGAAGAGACCATGAATTTGAAAAAAAAAGTGTGAAGAGACATAAATGTTAGGTATTGGGGATGAAATGGGAGAAGGAAAATGATATAATTGTATTAAAATATCAAAATAATCTTAAAATATAATGATACTTAAGTAGAGAGATTTAGATAATTATCCAAATTCTAAATCTATATTTAGCTTTTATTCACAGTACCATTTACTGTAGTATTTATCATTTCAATATTTTACAAAGCCAAAAAAATAATACTACATCTTATTTTTTCAACAAACAATTCCTTGTCATATCATATTTATTCATTTATCTGATCTCTGCATTTTTTTTCAGAAAATGATTTTCTTATTTTTTAACAAATTTCTTTTACAAACATAAATGTACAGATTTTAAGCATTTTTTGCATAAAATTATACAATACATTTTTGTCAGTACTTTTTTCAGATTTTAAAATAATTTTTACATAAAACTATATGAATATATTTTTTAGTCAGTACTTGATTTTTTTATAGGTTTGATAGTATGCAATGAAAACTTAATAGCTACAATGAGCATAAAGTACATGTAAAACAAAATGTAACATGGAAATAGTCAAAGTTTTCTTGTTGTGTAAAGATTTTTTTGTTTTGTTTTGTTTTGTTTTCTTTATTTCTTGGACTTCATACAGTCTGTGAGTTGTTTCTGGGGCAGTTCAAGCCTCTGGGGTTAGTATCCCACTACCAGTGACTGCATATGTGACTGGGTTATCTCACTCAGGATGATATTCTCTAGATGCAGCCATTTTCTTAAGAATTTGGTCAAGTCATTGTTTCTGGTGGCTGAGTAGTATTCCATTGTGTAAATGTACCACAATTTTAGTATCCATTCATCTTCTGAAGGACATCTGGGTTCTTTCCGGCTTCTAGCTATTATGAATAGAGCTGCTATGAACATTGTGGTGCATATATCTTTGTTGTGTACTAAGGTGTCTCTCGGGTATATGCTGAGAAGTGAAATAGCTGGGTCTTCAGGTAGTATTATGTCCAATTTTCTGAGGTATCACCAGACTGATTTCCAGAGTGGTTGTATTAGTTTGCAACCCCACCAACAGTGGAGAAGTGTTCCTCTTTCTCCGCAACCTCGCCAGCATCTGTTGTCATCTGAGTTTTGGATCTTGGCCAGTCTGACTGGTGTAAGGTGGAAACTCAGGGTTGTTTTAATTTGCATTACCCTGATGGCTAAGGATGTTGAGCACTTCTTCAGATATTTCTCAGCCATTCGATATTCCTCAACTGAGAACGTTTTGTTTGGCTCTGTACCCAATTTTTTAATAGGGTTATTTGATTCTCTGGTATCTAGCTTTATGAGTTCTTTGTATACCTTAGATATTAGGCCTCTATCTGATGTGGAGTTGGTAAAGATCTTTTCCCTTTCTGTTGGCTGCCGTTATGTTTCTTGACAATGTCCTTAGCCTTACAGAAACTTTGCAATCTCATTAAGTCCTATTTGTTAATCTTTGACCTTAGAGCTTGAAACATTGGTGTATTTTTCAGGAAATTTTCTCTTGTGCCTATGTGTTCTAAGGTTTTCCCTACTTTCTCATCTAATAGTTTCAGTGTATCTGGTTTAATGTGGAGATCTTTGATCCACTTACACTTGAGCTTTGTACAAGGAGATAAGAAAGGGTCTATTTTCATTCTTTTGCATGCTGAGTGCCAGTTGGACCAGCACCATTTGTTGAATAGGCTGTCCTTTTTCCATTGAATGTTTACTGCTCCTTTGTCAAAAATCAGGTGACCATATACATGAGGGCTCATTTCTGGATCTTCTATTCTATTCCATTGATCCACATGCCTATTTCTGTACCAGTACCATGCAGTTTTCAGCACAATTACCTTGTAATATAGCTTGAGGTCAGGGATAGTGATTCTCGCAGATGTTTTCTTGTTGTTGAGGATGGATTTCGCTATTCTAGGTCTTTTGTTGTTCCATATGAAATTGCACATTTATCTTTCCAATTCCATGAAGAAATGTGTTGGAATTTTGATGGGGATTGCATTGAATCTGTAGATTGCTTTTGGTAGGATGGCCATTTTTAAAATGTTGATCTTTCCAATCCATGAGCATGGGAGATCGTTCCATTTTCTGAGATCCTCCTCAATTTCCTTCTTTAAAGGTTTGAAGTTTTTGTCTTATAGGTCCTTCACTTGCTTAGTTAGAGTAACACCAAGGTATTTCATAGTTATTGTGATGATTTTGAAGGGTACCTTTTCCCTAATTTCTTTCTCCACATGTTTGTCCTTTGAGTACAGGAAGGCTGCTGATTTGTTTGAGTTAATTTTGTACCCAGCCACATTGCTGAACTTGTTTATCAGCTGTAGGAGTTCTCTGGTGAAATTTTTGGGGTCACTTAAGTACACTATCATGTCATCAGCAAAGAGTGAAGTTTTTATCTCTTCCTTTCCGATTTGTATCCCCTTGATCTCCTTTTGCTCTCTAATTGCTCCAGCCAGGACTTCCAGTACTATGTTGAATAGGTAGGGGGAGATTGGGCAGCCTTGTCGAGTTCCTGATTTTAGTGGGATTGCTTCAAGTGTCTCACCATTAAGTTTGATGTTGGCTGTTGGTTTGCTGTATATTGCTTTTATTATGTTTAAGTATGGACCTTGGATTCCTGTTCTGTCCAGGACTTTTAACATGAAGGGGTGTTGAATTTTGTCAAATGCTTTCTCAGCATCTAGTGAGATGACCATGTGATTTTGTTCTTTGAGTTTGTTTATATGGTGGATTACAGTGATGAATTTCCTTATATTAAAACATCCCTGCATTTCAGGGATGAAGTCTACTTCGTCATGATGAATGATCTCTTTGATGTGTTCTTGGATTCGGTTTGCCAGGATTTTGTTGAGTATTTTTGCATCAATGTTCATAAGTGAGATTGGTCTGAAATTCTCTTTCCTAGTTGGGTCTTTGTGTGGTTTAGGTACAAGGTTTATTGTAGCCTCAAATAGTGAGTTAGGTAGTATTTCATCTGATTCTATCTTTTGGAATAATTTGGAGAGTATTGGTGTTATATCCGCAGTAAATGTCTGAGAAAATTATGCACTGAACCTGTCTGGACCTGGGCCTGTTTTGGTTGGGAGGCTTTTGATGACTTCTTCTATTTCTTTAGGTGTTACAGGGTTATTTAGGTGGTTTACTTGGTCCTGGTTTTGTTTAGTAGTTTTCTTGTTTTTACTAGGCTGTATTTTCCCTCATTGTATTTGGTTTTCCACCTATAATTCGTTGTAGTGCTGGGTTTGTGATCAGATATTGTGTAAATTTTGATTTGTCTTGAAATATCTTCATCTCTCCATCGATGGTGATTGATAGTTTTTCTGGGTATAGCAGCTTGGGCTGGACTTGTGTTCTCTTAGGGTCTGCATGATGTCTGTCCAGGCTCTTCTAGCTTTCATAGTCTCTGTTGAGAAATTGGGTGTGATTCTGATTGGCCTGCCTTTATATGTTACCTGCCCTTTTTCCCTTACTGCTTTAAGTATTTTTTCTTTGCTTTGGGCACTTGGTGTTTTTACTATTATGTGTCGGGAGGTATTTCTTTTCTGGTCCAACCTATTTGGAGTTCTGAAGGCTTTTTTTATGCTCATGTTCATCCCATTCTTGAGGGTAGTGAAGTTTTCTTCTACAATTTTGTTGAAGATATTTACTGTGCCTCTTAGTTGATACTCTTCTCCCTCTTCTATTCCTATTATTCTTAGGTTTGGTCTTCTCATTGTGTCCTGGAATTCCTGGACATTTTCGGTTAGGAGCTTTTTGTTCTTTGCATCTTCTCTGGCTGTTTTGTCTATGTTTACAATGTTGTCTTCTGCCCCTGAGATTCTCTCTTCCATCTCTTTTAATCTATTGGAAATGCTTGCTTCTGTGAGTCCTCATTTCTTTTTTAGGTGTTCTACCTCTAGGGTTATCTCTTTTAGTGTTTTCTTTATTGTGTCAATTTCCGTTTTAAATTCCCTCTTCCATTCCTTCATCTCTTTGGTTCTGTTTTCCTCTAGTTCTTTGACTGTTTTTCTTGTTTCCTCTTTAAAAGCTTCTGAATCTTTTTGCTTTTTCTCCCGTTCTTGTTTAAGTATCTCTATCAGCATCTTGAGGTATGATTTCAGGTCTGCATCTTCTTTTTCTGGAGTGTTTGGCATTCCGATGTTTGCTGTTTTGGGAGAGCTGGGTTCTGGTATTGCCAGGTTGTTTTGGTTTCCTTGGGATATACTATTTTGCTTTCTTCTTGCTCTTTTGTTGTCTCTGATATGTTCTTGCCTTTCTCTTGTATCTGGTCTGTGTCCCTGGATCTCCACTAGTCCAGGTGGCAGATGAGCTGAGCCCTTCTCAATGCCTCAGAGTCGCCGGGTGGGAACAGAGTTTCCAAAGTTCTGTTCCTGGTCCCCGGATCAGGCAGGTTGGAGGGTGCGCCCCGCATGCTCATTCTGCAGAGATCTCTCTGCTCCCTGGCTGCCTAGATCTCCTACTCACCAGTTTTTCAACCTTTAGGAGCTGGCGGTCAACGTGGCAGATGGGCCAGGCTCTGTTCTGTGCCCTGAAGTCCTGATCTCTGCATTTTTATCAAAACTTTCTTAATTTATATTAAATAGAATTTCCAATCAATTATATTTATATAATCATGTTATCCCTAAATTTTAAAACAAAAAAATTAACTGGTATGTGTTAGAGTATATTTTAATGAAAGCCAAATCATGCTCTCTTCTTTGACTGATTGCTTTGTGCGACTGAGCAACTGGTAGGTCCTTGGACTTCTATTCACAGCTGCTGCTGACTATACTTGGGGAGTTGGACTACAGACTTGACTGACAGATAACCTCCATCCCCATTAACTCCTCTCAACAAGACACAGTTATAGAATGACATGTAGAGGCTGACCACATAGCAGCAGCTGATGACCAGCAAGAGAAATGATATTTGAGATCAGGTCCTCATCATTATGGGAATTGTGGACAATAAAAACGCATTGTTTCTGACTCTATGACACCTATGTCAGATCTGCAATGTCACCCCAATCTTCTTCTAAGGCCTTGGGCTGTACCTTCATGATATAAATGTGCCCAGTCTCATGCACTGCACATGCAGCCACCAAACCGAAGCACTATTGCTGATGCCAAGAAGTATTTACTGGCAGGAACCAGGCATGGATGTCTCCTCAGAGGCTCTCCCAGAGTCATATAGATACAGATGAGGATGCTTGCAGCTAAACATCAGACTGAACACAGGGACCAAAATGAAAAAGTTAGAGAAAGGACTGAAATAGTTGAAAGATTTGCACCTTCATGGGAAGATCAACATTATCATCAGCTAAGGCACTGAAGTGGAGAAGGTGATTGGGAGAGGCAGCATCTCCCCCCCCCCACAAGTTGAGGGGGAGAAGGGAGGGGAGATGGGGGAAAGGTATAACATTTGAAATGTAAATACAGAGAATATCCAATAAAAAATTTAAAAACACAGGAATTAAGGCAGTAGAGAGTACATTCTCAAAATGTATTTGAAAGGGCCTTGACAAGTAGTGACGTGTGAGATTCAAGCTGATATAACTTAGTGGTGTTTCTTCATACTTCCCTGTCAGTATAGAGGATCCAGAATATGACATCTCCTGGAATTATCGAGGATACAGCCTGAGTTTACATAATCTGTGTTCATGAGGTTACATACTCCTGGGGCCAGGTCCTACCCCCTACAGTGCTTAGAGGATGAGAGCACTGAAGCATCAGAGACACCAACGAGCTTAAGAGGACTGGCTTCTATTGAAGCTTAGAGAGAAGAATCAGTATTGCCTAGCTGATCCACAATCTCTCAACATTCTCCTTATGTGCTCTTCCTTGTAAGAACATCTCTGCATACCCAGGAACAGCCTTCCAATAAGAACACCATCTCCTAATGCATAGCACTGAGGAAGAATGGAAGAAATATTTCAGGACATGCAGAAGCAAAAGTACCTGTTCATCCAGAAAAAGGAGTGAACAGAAAAGCTGCAACACAAATTTTAGTGCCCCACATGAAGTAGGATCCCAGCCTGGGAATAGGCTATGGATTCCTGAGACTTCTGTATTTGACATCTTATCTATTATGGGCTTTTGCTCATTAGCATTGTCCCAAGGCAATGGGATGGAAAGAATACCTCAAAGTATTATGCTGCTCTAGTCAAAAGAACTTTTCCAGGAAAAGAAATGTTCTTGCTATTCTATTTGTATGAGGCATTGTGACTCCCTACTGAGAACTCTAATAAGTTCTGGGCAGGCTATCTTTGAACTCACAGACTTCTACCCCTATCTGCCTTTACATGATGGGATTTCAAGTTCTACAGCATTATGTTTGTCTGAAATTAGAAGGTTATTTAAGACCATTCCCTGAAAAAGAATCAGATTCTACTCCTGTTAACAGTGCTCTCTTCAGATGTGACACATTTCTGTGAAAAGGTTTTGCTGCATAAAATATGGAAAGGCATTTCCTGGATGAATTCATACAGATGACTCTGCTGAGGAGATGACCAAATCCTTCATGGGAGTATTATATAGGAGAAACCCATAGTGGTTTGGGCTGGGGTGTTCCAGGTCTAGTTCAAAGGAAAATCAATTTTATGTTTGTTTCCAGAACCTGTGCAGGGATATTCTTCTCAAAAACACAACTCGAGACACAATGCTTAAGCATGAAAGGATCTATAAGGTCAATTTGGTGCAAGGTACATCCTGACAGAACAAGATGACTGACCTAGCATCATTTCATAATTTCCTAGTTCAGATGGTTAGGTTGCAATGCTGCAATGTGTCTGTCTCTATAATATTGTGATTTATCAGAAACTCATCATAAATAACTTGTATAGTACTCCTATACTGTTGGCTACAATAGGTTACCTTTACAGCATGAAGCCTGGTCTTGTTGTTAGAACAGAGAAGACAGAGTACCTAGAACAAATAATGATACTTGTTTAAGGATGAGAACATTTCTAGTCCCAGCGACTGTTTGAGTATTCTTCTTTGGAGGTACAAACAATGATTTCATTTAAAAGATCAAGATTGACATTCCAGTAAGGATGGGGCAGGGGGTGGTGGCAGTTAGCAGCTAGAGAGCTGACATTCCCGTTCTGCACCAGGCATGTGTTTTATTTAACTGCATTCATCTCCCAGGATGGAGAAATTGCATTATGACCTTGAACTGGCCATAGACCAAAACGAGAGCCTCCAGCAGAAGGAGCTTCTGTACCAGGAGCCATTTGCTGAGGCCCACGTCCAGCAACCACAGAATCTCTTGGGTGGTTTTACTTTCTTATATTTCATTTATTTAGTGTCACTAGGCCTTATATAACTAGTGAACCAGTCAGCATGCTTCTAAGTTTGATTCCCTTTCCTTGTAAGAAAACTTTAGTGGCTGCCTTGTCACTAAGTGACCAAGAACAGCAACAGGCTGCAGATCTGTGCAGCTTATTCTGAACTGAAAAGATCACTTCTAGCAAAATTTCTAGTTTGGGTATTGGTTTGAGATTTTGGGTTTCTTTAATGTTGATTTGGTATTGGGATGTTTTATTTATCTTATCATTGCTTATCAAAATTTACTAAGGCTATTGACTGCTCCTTTAAGCCTTGTTTTAAAATGGTATTTCTATATTTAAAAACAGCTTTACAGCTCTTCATTTTAAAGCCAGTTTAAAGTGCTGTCCCAATCCGGTAAACCCAGAACTCAGCCAGAACTTATAGCATCATTTATCCCACGGATAGATGCACACTGGATGACATAGTCAGTCTCATTCGACTGCATAGCTTGTTGTTTGTATATATACTACTCTATAGAACACAATCCTTATTTTTCTGCTGTACAAATTATTAACAAATAGACAATACACATTTTTAAAAAGCTAAATCACTATAGTAATTGTGTTTAAAATGATTATTCATTTTTATTAGTGAGAACTTCTAGGACATGGTACTTTTTAGATTCTCTCAGCCTGTAAACTACAGGGTAACTGCAAATTCAAGCCTCCTTTTTTAGTCTTTTTTTTCTTTTTGCATCAAATGTTGATTTCTAATTTTCTTGGAATTTACATTTTTTATTGAGTCAGTCAAAGCTAATTTCAATGCCAATGTAAAACTTTCAAAATACCTGCTAAAACTTTGAATAATTTTCTATATATTTTTACTGATATATCCTAAACTTAATAGTGTTTTCATTTTATGAAAAAATGTATGGCATGGCATGCCCTTTGTTATATATGTACAAATTATAAACATATGCCTATATGATATATATATATGGATTCAAATATTTTTTTAACTCCATGAGACAAAATAAATGAAATTAACTGAAGAGTCCATTTCTATAAATGTATGTAGGTTGTATATGGTAGTCCATTACTATAATTCATGCATTGGGAGGCTGAGGCAGGGTAATTAGTGGGACTTTAAGATCTGCCTGAGGAACAACAGGCACTCAGAACATCGGCCACCAGGAAGAGTGGAGGCCTAGACACACAGGACTGGCAAGAACCTGGTGAGAACGGATTCCGACTAGCCAGGGGGCAGAGAAATCTCAGTGGAGCGAACAAAAACTGTGCGCCTGACCAGCTTGATCCAGGGATCCAGGAACCCAATGGCATCGGGCCCTTTGTTATCAGTCGGTGGCTTCCAGGGTGCACAACAAGCACTCAAAACATCCGCCACCAGGAACAGTGGAGATCCAAGGACACAGGCCAGGTATAAGGGAAAGGTGAGAACCAATTACTGACAAGATTGCAAGAGGAAAGCGAAAGAACGTACCCCAGGGAAACAAAGACAACCTGGCAACACTAGAACCAAGCTCTCCCATCAAAACAGCGAAATGCCAAACATTCCAGACAAAGAAGACTCAGACACAAAATTCTACCTCAAGATGATGATAGAGATCTTTAAACAAGAACTGGAGAGAAAGCATAAAGAATTAAAAGGTTTTAAAGGAGAAACAAGAAGAACACTCAAAGAACTCAAAGAACTAGAGGAAAACAGAACCAAAGAGATGAAGGAATGGAAGAAGGAATTTGAAACAGAAATAGACACAATAAAGAAAACACTAAAAGAGACAACCCTAAAGGTAGAAATCCTAAAAAAAAAAAAAAAACAGGAGTCACAAATGCAAGCATTTCCAACAGACTACAAAAGATGGAAGAGAGAATCTCGGGAGCCAATGTCAACATTGAAAACATAGACAAAACAGTCAGAGAAACTGCAAAAACCAAAAAGCTCCTAACCCAAAATATCCAGGAGATCCAGGACACAATGAGAAGACCAAACCTAACGATAATAGGAATAGAAGAGGGCAAATAATATCAACTAAGAGGTACAGTAAATATCTTCAACAAAATCCTGGAAGGAAATTTCCCTACCCTTACGAATGAGATGACCATGAGTATAAAAGAAGCCTACAGAACTCCAAATAGGTTGGACCAGAAAAGAAATTCCTTCCGACACACAATAGTCAAAACACCAAGTG
Organism: Micromys minutus; assembly: GCF_963924665.1. Lineage (NCBI taxonomy): Eukaryota > Metazoa > Chordata > Mammalia > Rodentia > Muridae > Micromys > Micromys minutus. Next base: position 61,440,634 of record NC_137975.1, on the reverse strand, counting down.
CCCAAAGCAAAGAAAGAATACTAAAAGCAGTAAGGGTAAAAGGTCCTGTAACATATAAAGGCAGACCAATCAGAATCACACACAATTTCTCAACAGAGACTATGAAAGCTAGAAGAGCCTGGACAGACATCATGTAGACCCTAAGAGAACACAAGTGACAGCCTAAGCTGCTATACCTATCAAAACTATCAATCAACATAGATGGCGAGACGAAGATATTCCAAGACAAAACTAAATTCACATAATATATGACCAGAAACCCAGCACTACAACGAATTATAGGTGGGAAACCCAATATAATGAGAGAAACCATCTCATAGTAAAAACAAGAAAACTTCTCAGCAAGAAAATCAAAAGAATAAAGAAACACAGGCACAATTCAACCTACCAAAGCAATAATAGCAGGAAACAGCAACCACTATACCTTGATTAACATAAATGGACTCAACTCCCCAATAAAAAGATATAGGCTATCAGACTGGATACATAAACAAAGCCTAACATTTTGCTGCATACAGGAAACTCATATCAAAGACAAAGACAGACACTATCTCAGAATAAAAGGTTGGGAAAAAAACCTTCCAAGCAAATGGCTCCAAGAAGCAAGCTGGAGTCGCCATTCTAATATCGAATAAAATAGATTTTTAACCAAAAGTTATCAGAAAAGATAAGGACAGACACTTTTTAGTCATTACAGGGGAAATCTGTCAGGAGGAACTCTCAATCCTTAACATATATGCTCCAAATACAAATGCAACCATATTCATAAAAGAACCCCTACAAAAACTAAAAAATTTATTTTACTCCACACAATAAAAGTGGGAGACTTTTATACCACACTCTCACCAGTGAACAGATCATGGAAACAGAAACTGAACAAGGGCACTGTAAAACTAACAGAGACTATGAACCAACTGGAATTAATAAATATCTATAGAATATATCATTCTAAAACAAAAGAATACACCCTCTTCTCAGCACCTCACAGTACCATCTCGAAATTGACCGCATAATTGGACACAGAACAATCCTCAATCGATACACAAAAATTGAAATACTCCGATGCATCCTTTAAAATCACCATGGTCTAAGGCTGGTCTTTAATAACAACAATGACAACAAAAAGCCCATATACACATGGAAACTAAACAATGCTCTATTAAATGCCAGCAGGGTCAAAGAACAAATAAAGAAAGAAATTAAGAATTTTCTAGAATTCAATGAAAATGGAAACAAGACATACCCAAACCTTTGGGATGCAATGAAAGCAGTACTGAGAGGAAATCTCATAGCTCTGAGTGCTTCCAAAAAGAAACTGCAGAGAGCATACACTAGCAACCTGACAGCACAGTTGACTGCTCTAGAACAAAAGCAAGCAGATACATCCAAGAAGAGTAGAAGGCAAGAAATAATCAAACTTAGGCAGAAATCGACCAAATAGAAACAAAAAGAACCATCGAAAGAATCAACAAAACCAAGAGCTGGTTCTTTGAGAAAATCAACAAGATTGATAAACCCTTAGCCAGACTAACTAGAGGGCAAAGAGAGAATATACAAATTAACAAAATCAGAAAGAAAGTGGAGAAGTAATGACTGAAACTGAGGAAATTCAAGAAATCATCAGATCCTACTACAAAAGCCTATAATCAACAAAGCTGGAAAATCTGGAGAAAATGGATGAATTCATAAACAGATACAAGATACCAAAGTTAAACCAGGACCAGGTAAACCATATAAATAATCCCATAACATCTAAAGCAATAGAAGCAGTCATCAAAATCCAACCAACCAAAAATAACCGAGGTCCAGATGGGTTCAGTTCAGAGTTTTATCAGACATTTATTGACAACATAATACCAATACTCTCCAAACTATTCCACAAAATAGAATCTAATTAAACACTACCTAATTCATTTTTTTGAGGAACAATAACCCTTGTTCCTAAACCACACAAAGACCCTACAAGAATAGAGAACTTCAGAACAATCTCACTTATGAACATTGATGCAAAAATACTCAACAAAATCCTTGCAAACACAATCCAAGAACACATCAAAATGATCATTCACCATGATCAAGTAGGCTTCATTCTTGGGATGTAGGGATGGTTTAATATAAGGAAATCCATCAATGTAATCCACCATATAAATAAACTCAAAGGAAAAAAAAACACATGGTTATCTCACTAGATGCTAAGAAAGCATTTGACAAAATCCAACACCACTTCATGTTAAAAGTCTTGGAAAAAACAGGAATCCAAGACCCATACCTAGACATAATAAAAGCAATATACAGCAAAGCAATAGCCAACATCAAACTTAATGGTGGGAAACTTGAAGCAATCCCACCAAAATTAGGGAATAGACAAGGCTGCTCATTCTCCCCCTACCTATACAACATAGTACTGGAAGTCCTGGCCAGAGCAATTAGACAGCAAAGGGAAATCAAAGGGATACAAATTGGAAAGGAAGAAGTAAAAACATCACTATTTGCAGATGACATGATAGTATACTTAAGTGACCCCACAAATTCCACCAGAGAACTCCTACAGCTGATAAACAAGTTCAGCAAAGTGGCTGGATATAAAATTAACTCAAACAAATCAGTAGACTTCCTATATTCAAAGGACAAACATGTGGAGAAAGAAATTAGGGAAAAGATACCCTTTACAATAGTCACAAAAACTATGATACATTGGTATGACTCTAAGTAAGCAAGTGAAGGACCTGTATGACAAGAACGTCAAACCTCTAAAGAAGGAAATCCAGGAAGATCTCAGAAAATGGAAAGATTTCCCATGTTCATGGATTGGAAGGATCAACATTTTAAAAATGGCCATCTTACCAAAAATAATCTACAGATTCAATGCAATCCCCATCAAAATTTCAACCCAGTTCTTCATTGAGTTGGAAAGAGCAATGTGTAATTTCATCTCGAATAACAAAAGACCTAGAATAGGGAAATCCATCCTCAACAAGAATACATCTGCAGGAATCACTATCCCTGACCTCACACTATATCACAAGGCAATTGTGCTGAAAACTGCATGGTACTGGTACAGAAATAGGTACATAGATCAATGGAATAGAATAGAAGATCTAGAAATGAGCTCTCACGTATATGGTCACCTGATTTTTGACAAAGGAGCCTTAAACATTCAATGGAAAAAGGACAGCCTATTCAACAAATGGTGTTGGTCCAACTGGCACTCAATATGCAAAAGAATGAAAATAGACCCTCTCTTATCTCCTTGTACAATGCTCATGTGTATGTGGATCAAAGATCTCCACATTAAACCAGGTACACTGAAACTATTAGATGAGAATTTAGGGAAAACTTTAGAACTCACAAGCACAGGAGAAAATTTCCTGAACAGAACACCAGTGCCTCGAGCTCTAAGGTCAAAGATTGACAAATGGGACTTAATGAGATTGCAAAGTTTCTGTAAGGCTAAAGACACTGTCAAGAAAACAAAACAGCAGCCAACAGAGTGGGAAAAAATCTTTACCAACCCCACATCAGATAGAGGCCTAATATCTAAGGTATACAAAGAACTCAAAAAGCTAGACACCAGACAATCAAACAACCCTATTAAAATGGGGTACAGACTTAAACAAAAAGTTCTCAATTGAGGAATATGGAATGGCTGAGAAACCTCTATAGAAGTGCTCGAAATCCTTTGCCATCTGGGAAATGCAAATTAAAACAACCCTGAGATTCCACCTTACACCAGTCAGATTGACCAAGTTCCAAAATTCAGATGACAACAAATGCTGATGAGGATGTGGAGAAAGAGGAACACTTCTCCACTGGTGGGGTTGTAAACTGATACAACCACTCTGAAAATCAGTCTGGCGGCTCCTTAGAAAAATGGACATAGTAATACCTGAAGACCCAGTTATTCTGCTTCTAGGCATTTACCCAGAGACGCTCCAACCTACAACAAAGATACCTGCACCACAATGTTCTTTGCAGCTCCATTTATAATAGCCAGAAGCTGGAAAGAACACAGATGTCCTTCAGAAGATTAATGGATACAAAAATTGTGGTACATTTACACAATGGAGTACTACTTAGCTATCAGAAACAATGACTTAACTAAATGCTTAAGAAAATGGATGCATCTAGAGAATATTATCCTGAGTGAGATAATTCAGTCACAAAAGAATAGACATAGTATGCAGTCACTGATAATTTGATACTAACCCCAGAAAGCTCTGAACACCCCAGAAACAACTCACAGACTGTGTGTAATTCAACAACAGCAAAAGAATATATTTTATTAAAATAGAACTGTATCACATCTCCCTTTCCTCCATACAGCCCCTCCTAGTCTCTCTCCTATCCCCTCAAATTAATAGCTTCTTTCCTATATTATTGTTACATATATACATATGTGTGTGTATATGTACCCATAAATACTTAATTACATTAAAAATGTATTTGGAAAAAAATGATAAAAAAAAGTCAGAAAAAAAAAGATCAGCCTACACTACATAGTGAAGAAGCTCGTCTCACAAAGAAACAAAAACTTAGATAAATACATTTGCTTATAGAATATGAACACACATGCCTTTGTATGGTAAATGTCTTCTCTTTAATTTTCATTTATAAAATTAAAATTTGTCATTGAAATAGATTAGCATCTTATATCAGGTACAGGGATATTTATATCCTTAGCAAATGCAATAAGAAGCAGAGATCTGGGACAGTAATCACGGGAGGGTTCCTATGAGAATGAAGCGGGAGATTGAAGAAAATATGAAGGAAAAATCCATACAGAAATTATTACTATTATTAATACAGCATATTAGTTATAAGCCAATTTATACATATTACTTTATAGTAACATTTAGTGCCTTTTTAATTTTTAGTATATATATATATATATAGATAGATAGATAGATAGAGAGAGAGAGAGAGAGAGAGAGAGATGAGTGTGAATTTTTTTTTTGATGTTTTAATTTACATTTCAAATGTTATCTCCTTTCCCAGTTTCCCCTCCACAAACCCCCACATTTCATCTGCTCTCCCCTGCTTCTAGGAGGGTGTTCCTCTACTCACACACTCCCTCCAGCCTCTCTGCCCTGGCATTCTCCTACACTGGGGCATAGCGCCTTCATAGGACTTAGGGCCCACACTCCCATTGATGCCCAACAAGGCTATCCTGTACTATATATATGGCTGAAGCCATGGGCTCCTCCATGTGTACTGTTTGGATGGTGGTTTAATCCATGGGAGGAGCTCTGTAGGGTCTGGTTTGTTTATATTGTTGTTCTTCCTATGGAGTTACAGTCCCTTCAGCTCCTTTAGTTCTTTTTCTACCTCCTCCATTGGGGACCCTGTTCTTAGTCCCACAGTCAGCTAAATTGTCATATGAATCCGGCATAGGTGCAGATGCTGCTCCTAGAGGCTTTTAAACATTCCAGTGCCACATTTGGGATGCTTCTCTATGAGCTCTTGGTCAGGGGTATTCCATAGGCACCCAAAAC